>NC_045030.1:5768563-5786384 GCF_008632895.1 Mastomys coucha | reverse complement strand
CTTTCTCAAATCTTTCCTGTGGGATGAGGCTTCGGTGTGACTTTGAATTTGTACCCCGCCCTGGCTTTCTTCAGTTTCCACTTTAGTGAGTGCAGCCCTTATTGGCTTCCCCCAGAAACACTTCCTTAATTCCTGAACTCTTGCCTCAGCACTTTTCAGGGGGATGGGGTCCCAGACTCTATCATTTGCTTATATCCTTCCTTCTTTCCCTTCCTTCATTGGGGTAAGGGAGCATGCTGGTAGCCAGGAGCCAGCTAGAGACCTGTGAGACCCCTGCTCCTGCCACCCTGCCAGCCCATCTCTTGAGATCTCTATAGTCCTCATGTGCCTAAAATTGCTCACTGACATGGATTTGGAGACAAGGAGACAAGGTCATGAGGGGCTGCATGGAAAGTGTTCCCAGTATGGCAGCTGGGGATGTGAGAAAAATGGCCCTTAGGAGCAGCTCATACATTTCCCACTTGTCTCTACCTTCCAGGGAGAGAACAATTCAAGAACTCATGGTCAGTTTTTAACATGATGATCAGCCAGCGTAGCAAGATTGCTCATGCTGTAACCATCTAAATGACAAAACAGAGAGGGACAAATGCCAAGAAAATGAAATCTAGTGACCTTCACCATAACTTACTTCTGGGAATGATTTTTTTATTTGTGTTTTTCCTCAATAAAAGTTTTAATTAAAAACTATCTAAACCCCAGGGACTTACGATAAATTTGAATGCAAAGCTACTTGGAGAACATGTCTTGGCAAAATACGTGAAACAGATTATTATTATTTATTATTATTTCCATTCCAAGAAATGGCAAACATTCTTCTGCACTTTTCCTAGTGATTTGTGGCTTCTGCAACTCTGGTCCCTGCTATAGGGAGTAGAGAGCCATGCCTTTTAGCTTTTAGAGATGCTCAGGGTTTGTGCTAATGGCGGGGAAACAGGCATGCTCTGTGTGGCTGTCTCAGCTCCTCATTTATTACTGTAGTTCTCTGCCTTGCTGGGGCCTCTTCTGTTTGCAACCCAAATCATTCAGACCCCATTGTTTACCTCAGCAGAGGGATCAAGGTTACACTCACAGTAACACAGAGAAAGGCGACCCTGGAGCTTGGCCCGGAGTCTAGCTCTGACTTTGGGGCTGCCTGCCAAATTATTCTCAGCCCTGGGAATTACCTTCCAGCCCTGGGAACATGGGACCTCTGTGCTGCCTGCAGAATGATTTATGTGCCTGAGACATCCCTCATGTCTTTTCCCAGGGCTCTGAGTCCAGAGTACTGATCTATATGGTCAGACTGAGTCTCTGAGCTCTGGGGACACTGAGGCAAAGCATGGGGCAATGAAGAAAGATCAGAGGGGGAGCAATGAGGGGGGAGAGGATGCAAAGATATCAAAGAGAAGAAGAGGAGGTTGAAGAGGAAGACAATAAAAATGGAAGAGGTAGGGTGGGGAGGCACATGCCTTTAATTCCAGTGTGGGGGAGGCAGGCTCTGTGAGTCCCAGGCCAGCCTGGTTCCAGGACAGCCAGGGACACTGGAGAGTTTTCAGATACCAGACTCTGCCTTTACTGCTACATACATGCCTCCTCCTTCTCTCCATTCAAGCCTGCCACATCAGAGGAACTTCCAGACCATCTGAGTCCTTTCAGTGTCTTGGGAAATTGGAAGATGGATAGGGTTTGGGATGCAGTTTATTTGTTGAGAGAGTGTGGGTAGACCTCTGTAGGTATGATGGCTGCTGAAGACCACCCAGATCACTGTATTCTTGCTTCCATGCTCAGAACTGAACTCAGTTTAGCTTTATTTCTTTCCATGTTTTAAAGTTTTGCATGTGTCTGTGTGTGCTGTGCATGTATGTATGCCTGACTCCATGTGGGCATCCATATGTGTGCATGTGTGGAGACCAGATGTAGATTCTAAGTGTCTTCTTTGAGAGTTTTCTACATTTTATATTGAGACAGAGCTTCACTTGACCCCAGAGTAGTAGCTTTGGGTGGGTGGGGGTGGGATAACTTATCTCCATCTCCCATTGGCTGGGATTACAGTTGAGTATCTGTTACCAATCCAGTGTTTTGTGGGTGTTGAGATGTGAACCCCAGTCTTCATGCTTGCAAGTGCTTTGCCAGCTGAACAATTTCCCTATCTTTCTTTCCTCTTTCTTCATTCTTTCCTTCCTTCCTTCCTTCCTTTCTTCATATTCATTTGTTCATTCATTCATTCATTTTTGGTGCTGCTTTCCCTGAAGTATTCTCTGGGGAATGCCTGTGTTAGGAAATGTTCCTTGGGCAGGACTGAGTCCTGGAATCAAGAGACTCTGAGAATATCTAGTACTCTCACCTTTTGCATACGCATGGTACATGTCATCTTCTTTAAGGCTTCTTGATGTCTGTCAGTGATGTAACCCTTGGCTTTTGCTTTCTTGAACTTTCTCAAATGCAATGACCATCACATCCGTCCATGGGGTCCACTTAAGGTCTTCTCTGAGGAGCCATTGGTGGAACACAAACATCTTACTCAGGGGATAGAAGGCTTAAGGATGGGCAGCTGCATAGGAATGCTCCAAGAATACAGATATCACAGAAAGCTGAGTTTTAGTGCCAAGTAACATAGAAATACTTTTTTCACAGGAAGAACTAAGAAAGAATGGCTCACCTGCATGGTCAGACAGACTCTGAACCACTGTCATTAGGTTGGGCCTGTCTCAGCTCAGGCTGGTTCTATACAATAGGGCAGGCCAACTTCTTGCCCTGGGAAAAAGTTGACCCAGGAGCTTCCAGACCCATACTGTCTCTAATTGATCATGCTAGTCCTAAAGGCATCGATCCTAGTTAGACTGAGAGCTACTTGAGCCATGGGTTATAATCTACCTTTCCTGATAGTTCTGCTCTATCAGAACTGCTGCTAGGTACTAGGCAGGTCACTAACAAAAAATTATTAGATGACTGTTTGCATGGATGAACGAGTACACTGCCTTCTGGGGCTTGCTGGCAATGCTGTACCTCGGCAGGGCTGAGGTGGAAGGCTTCCTGAAGATTGTGCTTGAATAGATTAAACACTGGACCTGAGCATCACAGGCTCAAGAGGCATGATAGCCACAGGACTGAATTTAGTTGAGTTCTCTTCCCATCCTCTGAGGACTGCATGCCATTAGGACCATTTTCTTCAGGAGAAGATCAAAGCTTTGAGATCTCTTGGCTTGTCAGTGATGAGGCTGGGGTGGGTTCAGGAAAGCCTGTTTGCAAAGGGATCCAGGTTATTCTTCGAGAAATACTCCATTCCATGTATCCTTTGTCCTCGCCTGTAAATCCTTTGGGGGATGGTTTAAGGAGGGAGAAGAGAGAGGAAAAGATCTTTGTCTATGCAGATGGGAGGCAGGGAGAAAGATAACACATCTTGAGGACACAAGAGCTCCTAGCCCATGATTTCATTTTACAGACCTGCAGAGTTGAATCTGGGTCCCTGCTAGCTGCAGAGGGAAAGGGGGCAGAGAGAAACCAAAGAATCTTCCTGTGTCTTTCTCTCTCTGTGTGTCTTTCTGTCTCTATCTCTTTCTGTATCTGTGTGTGTGTGTGTGTGTGTGTGTGTGTGTGTGGGCGAGTGTGTATGTGTGCGCACGTTCACGTGCTTATGTGTGTATATTTGTGTATACTATTAAACAAAGTGGCATGGCCATCTAGCCTTCACTACGTGGAGGCATCTGGACTGTATCTAAATGCCCTCTACTTTCTGTGGATGCCCCTGCCACCATGAAATGGTTTGAACCATGGCTCTTTCAGGCTGCAAGCTGTATATGTCTCAGATTTCATGGCAGTGATGGCCGATTTCAGAAGATTGCTCACTTCCATGCCTCCTGACTAGCCTAGAAGTTTTCCTGCATTCCTCAGTCATTCCTGAGAATTTTGGCTCTACCTTAAAATCAATGATCTGGAAAATCCTGTGGATTTGAAATAAAGTACCACTTCTCCCCCCTACCAAATAATGGGTTGGTCCTAGCTCACTAATTGGTTTTATTTTTGTTTTCAACAGTGTTTCATACATCCCAGGCTAGCCTTGAACTCTGCAATTGAGAGTGACCTGGAGTTTTTGATCCTTCTGTCTCTACCTCATCAGTGCTGAGATTACAGTTCTGCAATACTACACTTGGTTTATGCATGGCTAGTGATCAGATTTGCTATATGCTAGGCAAGTGCTCTACCAACAGATCTACATCTCTAGCTCCTCTTATTACTTTTTGAATAATTCCTGTAGCAGGTGGTACAACTGTTTACTGTTATTCTCCCCTACCTCTATCTATACTCATTTCCAATTCTCTCAACTGAGATGGGTCTATGCCCCTTATCACCACTGCAGGGTTTGCCTGTGCAACTTGATGTGGCCTGGAAACTAGACAGACTTGATGACCTACCAATTAGTTCTCAGCCTATACTACAAACATTTCCATTGGCTAGCCTATCCTAGGGAGCCAGTTGGTGTTAGAAAAGTTAGAAGACATGTGTGAGAAGATTCGAGTCCAGTTCATATTATACCAACTGAGTTCCAGAAATGCAGCTGACTCTCAGACCTGGAGCATCAGAACAATGCTAATGGACACACACTGCTGAATAGTCAGATGGATTTTGTTACTGGGAAGTAGCTGACTTAGACAATTAGTATTTACTATAATCAAATTCTCTGACATTTTGTCTATAGCACATGCATTTTGTCTGCAGAGCAATAGTCACTAGAAAGAAGAACAGGGAAAAGAAAAAGAAATAGCACATGGAAATGCTAAGCCTACACTTTTCCTTTATGAACTTGTCGCTACTAAATGCTCCAGTCTGCCAGGAATGTTGACTTTATTTCAGAGGTCATGTTAATAACAGGCTCAGGAGCAGGGCATGGATCCCTTTAGTACTTATAGCTGAGATCTCACTACCTAGGTTCAGTATTTCATCTTACCACCGAACTGTCTAGGTATGCTTGGGAAAATTGCTTTTCGTTGTTAAGCTCTTCAGTTTTCTTACCTGAAAAATGGGTTTTTTCCCCCCATGGCATCATCTGAGGGTTTAAGTGAAAAAAGTATGTCAAGTGTTTGATGCAGTGCCCAGCCATTGGCAAGAATTCCTGGAACCAGTTAGCTGGTGTTATTTTTCCGTATTTGTAAGAGCAGAAGCCCTGAGTGATGCTTTACGGAGATGATTCATCCTCTCTCAAATTTCCATCCATTTTTCACTATTATACCTTTGCGAAAGAAGTCTCTCCAAATCATACTTTTGTGCAGAAAAAAAATAATCTAGTGAGTCATGACCCTCGAATTGTGGCTCTGGTTCTTCCATTAGCTTTCAGAGTGACCTTGAGCAAGGCTTCCTCCATTGTCTGGGTCTCAGGTCCCCTCCACAGTGAGAGATCAGGACTGAACTCATTTCCAAGGACCCTTGACGTTCATCATTTTCTGAAGTTCCTTTGGAAAAGAGCTGGGAGAGTTGAAAAGAGCTTTCACAAAGAAACCGATTATGGTTCTGGTATAATAAGGGAAGAAGCTTAAAAAAAAAAAAAACATGGAATTGAATCACAGAACGTTTGACCTGGAAGGACCTTAGAAAACTTCCGGTCCAATGATCTCACCTTACAGAAGAGAAAGTAATATTCTAGCACCACTAAATGGTTCAACCCAAGGGCATTAGTATATTAAAAAAAATACTTGTTGAATACCTTGGACTTGGGGTTCTGATTAAGTAGTCTTTCTTCAGCCACCAGCCCTGGCTGGGGGGAAATGGTGAATGTATATACTTTTGCCGTATCTGAGCATACAGATGGCTGTGTTGAATGCTAAGGAAGAGCTGAAGAGAGCTGCCTCACATAATCTTATGCATGGGAAGAATATAGCAACAAGAGTTAAGTCATCTTCCTTGTAAGCCAGACAACTCTTCTAACTCACCCAGTCCTCAAAATGACTATAAGTTAGGTGCTCTTATCACCATCCCAGTTAACCAGGAAAGAAGCTGGGGCACAGAAATGTTACCTAACTTGTTTCAGCTTGTACAAGTGGCAAATGGAAAAGCTGAACTGTGAACTCAAGTTTTGTGTGCCCAGAATCTGTGCTCCTCACCACATTGTTTTTGCCCTCTGAGGACATCAACAGAGCTTTCTACCCAGAGGATAACTGTCCAGGAGAGAACACTGGGGCAGAGGGAATGCCACTGAAAGTGGAAATGTCCTGGAGGGGAGCATGAGTGACATGTGCCCATATGGCTGTCCAAAAGGAAGTGTATAGTCAGATAGATTGATAGATTGGTTGATAGATAGATAGATAGATAGATAGATAGATAGATAGATGTAGAGAAGGAGAGGGAGATGGGGAGATGGGAGGGGGAGAGGGAAGATAGATAGATAGATAGATAGATAGATAGATGTAGAGAAGGAGAGGGAGATGGGGAGATCGGAGGGGGAGAGGGAAGATATATATATATATATATATATATATATATATATATATATATATATATATATATATATATATATATATATATATATATATATATAGAGAGAGAGAGAGAGAGAGAGAGAGAGAGAGAGAGAATGCATGCACATGTGTCCATGCTGGTAGGCCTGGGTATGTGTCAACCAATATGCTAGTGTGTATACTTGTAGTGGTATCTACATATAGGTGTGTGTCTCCATCTTCATGCCTGCTTTAGTGTGTTCTGTGAGTATGTCTATTCATCTGTGTGCTTGCATAGATGTATCTGTGTATGTGTTGGTATATGTGTGTGAGTTGTGAGTGAGTGTGTGTGTGTGTGTGTGTGTGTGTGTGTGTGTGTGTGTGTGGTTGTGGGATATAGATGGGATAGACAAGTGATCTGGGCTCAGACCATGAAGGATCTCTGAGATACATGCTCAAAGGACCAAAATGAGTTGTTCAATGAATTGATCCCATTTGCTCATGGGTAACACTCACTGTGCACCTCTATGTATCAGGTACTGCTCCAGATGTCAGCGTGAAAGAGTGAACACTCTGAAGGAAAATAACCCATTAACTAGAAAGGTGATGGGGGAGGCTATTTGGGCAGAGGTTGGAAGAAGTGAAATCTGAAGCCTGGGAGATTAGAGGGGGAAGCATTCCAGGCCAATGGAGCAGCAGTGCAAAGACCCGAGACAAATTTAAGGCCTGCAAATTGGTCATGAGGCCTGCGGTGAGATGAAGAAGGGCAGAGAGAAGGGTGTGGACATTAGGCTCATAGATAGAACTACTTCCTGCAAGGCTCTTCAGCCATAGTGAAGACTTTAGATTATGTCCCTTGGACAACTGGGAGATACTGGGAAAAAAAAAAAAAAGCCCACACACTCCCATGGCAAAAAGTGCAGCCTGGGTAGCTCTTCTCTCTTAAGTTAATGCTCCTTCCATGCTGCCATTTTGAAAATGAAATGAAGGTTGATTTGTTTTTCCAATGTCACATGCAATTCCTATTCTAACAAAACAAAACATCAAAATAAACAAACAACAACAAAGAACAAAACAAAGCAAATCTGTTTTAAGACATTTTTATATCCCAATTGATAATTTATTTGTTTTAAGTCCTTCTAATACAGTTAAGACTGATCCCAACCAAGCAGTCCATTTTTTTAGAGCCCACTTAGGTTCTCAGTGAGAGGTGCATCACACAGGTTTCTAGACTGAAGGGGCAAACCCTAAATGAACAGGGTGTGGTGCTGTGTCACTAGGCAAGCATGTGTTATCATTGCATTTAATTCATTTGTGAACCCTTAGAAAAATGTGCCAGGCATATTTTATTCTGAGGGAGCATGAAGCTTTGAAAGTTCAGACAATTAGCCCAAAGTCACACAGCTACTTAGTGACATCTCAGCTCCAAAGCCAAAAGCAATTTCTAAAAGGAGTTCATGATTTTGCTCACAAGTGCACAATTGTGAGTGGTGCTTCTGGCATCAGTTACTGGAGCAAGTCCATGGACAGGTGGACTTGAGCAGCACAGAAGCAGTACATGTGGTGGTGGTGGGAGAAGGTTAACATTCTAAACAGCAGTGTCATAGTCTATGTCATCATTAATGTGCCATCTGTCTACAAGGCTAGGCTGGATTGAACTCTAAAGGTAGCCATTGTTAATAGTTTTTTTTTCTTTTCCAGTGTCAGTGGCCATGAAGTTGGGATAAGCCACAAGGATACTCAAAATATCAAAATGTGAATATCAAAAACAGTTATGCAGATACTTGATTCCTGGCCATACCACTCTTTTTTGGTGTGTATGTGCATGTGTGTGTATGTGTGCATCTTTCTGTCTGTCTGTCTGTCTGTAGACACTAAGGTCTTTGAATGTGGCAAATTAGCTCTTGGTATTAGTGGTTGGTGGGAGAAAAGAAGGCTGCCTCCTTGGCTATGGGCTCTGGATGGTCATCAGTCATGCCTTGCATTTATTGTCAGAATAAAAGATGAGGTAAGGTGGGATTGTAATCAGTGGCTGTAAATTAGCACCATCCCCTCAGCCTGGGTTTTGGTTTCCTAACAGGTATCTTTGGAAAAACATTCCTGAGAATGAATCAGTCATGCCTGCGAGCCAAGTGATGGTGTTAAGAAAGATGTGTAGAGCCATGACTATAAAACAGAAGACAACTGTCCAGAGTTGTCCTCTTAGGGACAGAGTAATGTCAACTTTATTCAATCCAACATAAATAAGCCTTACATGAACCAACTAAATCTAACTTCATCTAATGCTATGTAAGCCAACACAACCCTACCCAACTCAGCTGAACCCAACCCAACCCAACATTGAGAATTTGAGAAACTACTATGGTTATATAGCAATTGACTGTGCAGCACTGGAAGCTCCTTTGGGGACCTTTAAGTCAGGTGATAGTGTTATGAATGATGAGAGGGGAGTCACAACCCCGATACAGAGTTGTTATTCTTGCTGGGTTGTCCTTTTTTGGGACAGATCAGTCTCAAACCAAACCAATCCTATTCAACCCTACCATCCTCACCCATGCTTAGTGGATTAAAAATTTCTCATACTCCAGTTTGTATAGATCAAACACTGCATATGACATGTCAGGATGGCTTGCTTCTGCCTCCAATATCTGGGTCTTGGGCTGAAGGTTTGAAGTTTTGTATCTGGGAATACCGAAAATAGATATACTTAGGTCTCAGGCAGCCGATCTTGGCTGGTGGCTGGAGGCCTTGGCCCTTCCTTTTCTGTTGGACTCTACATGGGCCATTTGGGTTTACTTACAGCGTGGTACTTGGGCTCTCAGAATGAGCTTCTGAGAAAGACAGAAGCCAAGTAGAAACTGGATCCTTTTTTATGACCTGGCCTTTGAAATCCCATCTCAGCACCTGCTCTATAATGTACAAGTCATAATAATTATCATACCTGTGTAGATTCCAGAGGAGGTTGCTTCTTTGAAAACAGCATCAGTCACAGTGCCAGATGAGGATGGGAGATGAGACACATAGGTTTTTGTGGTTACTACTGAAAAGTACCATTTGATCTTTTGGACTGCTATAACAAAGTACCAGAAACTGGAAAGATTACTAATAATACAAATTTCTTTCTTATAGTTTTGGAGGCTAGAAAGTCCAAGGTCAAGGTGGTAGAAGATCCAGTGTCTGGTAAGAGTCCTTGAATTTGGATGACCTATCAACTAGAACTATAAAAAACAAATTTGTATTATTTGTAATCTTCGTACTGCTTTCTAGTCTTTCTGTGCTTGTATCTGGTAGATGGGGTTGATGCAACTCTATAGTGTTTTCCTTAGAAGGGCACTATGATGATTGATCTTGGCCTCCTGAGCAGTGACTCTATTATCCCTGTCCTTTTTCTAGGAAGGGCTGTGGCTCTAAGGTCTAAGATTCTCTGACTGAGAACTCTGGGTGGAAATAATCTAGCCTGTCAAAAGTGAGGTGATACCCTCCTTTTTCTTCTAAGCAGCCATCATGTAACCTTTAGAGGCCTTGCTGTATTGTGCCAAAGAATAACATGCAGTGTCTACTGGAGGGCCAAGTAAGCCTGAGCTCACCTTCACACTGATCTCACTGGTTTCTTGGTCACCATCTTGCTGGTCACTGCTAACTATAGAATTTCATTTCTGTCTTGTAACAAGAAAATTTCCAAACCTCAAGGTCCCAAAACTTGTTGTCCAACCATTTTAAATCAAGCTATCATGAGGAAGTAAGCTACCACTTCCACATTTTGTCTAGAAATCACTCAGGTAGTACCAAATTCCATCGCTGTCAAGTTCCACTTCACACAAAACAAGAACATGAGCTCCATTCATCCAATAACCCACTCCCAACCTTTTGGCCGCTTTGTAACAAGGATTGCCTTTGCTCCATCATCCAATAGCATGGCCCCTGTTTTGTCCCTGCCCTTGAGAGAATGGCATTTACCACCCATATTTCTAACACTCTGCTTATAATTGCTTAGGCATTCTCCATGGAACATATCCTCTTTTCTTCCTGTGCCTTCACCAGAGTGACATTAAAACTTTAAGCCTCCATTTCATTTTTTAAGGAATGTAGGCTTTTCCTAGTATGAACCTCAAATATCTTTCCAGTTCTGAAGATGCTTCCACCATCCAGTTCCCCATTTTTAGAATACCCATTCTTAACAGCAACATTCTCACTTCTTGGTATCCCTCTTCTTTGTTAGTTCACAGCTACCCCACACTGGGAAATAGATAAGCAACGGAAACTTCCTCTCAGCTCCAGAGCCTGGGAAGTTCAAATGAAAGTACGGAGAGATTTGGTGTTTAGACAGGTAGGCCTCACTTCCTGGTTTGTGGGTGGTGAATTCTTACTGTATCCTCTGTCCTTCTGTAGTGGAAGAGGTGGGAGTTCTCTAGTCTTTTAAATTTCTAAAAATTTTTTGATTGACGTGTATTAATTGCACATAATAATGAGATTCAGTGTGATATTTCAGTACATGCTTACACTATGCACTGATTAAATCTAGCATCTTTTTATCCATTTCCCCTTCCCCAACCTCTAGTAATCACTATCCTACATTCAGATTTATTTTTAGCTTTCACATGAGAGAGCACATGTAATATTTATCTTGCTGTGTCTAGGTTTTTTCACTTAATAAAATGTCTCCCACTTCAAATGACGGGGTTTTATTCTTCATGGATGAATAATATTTCTCTTCCTCTTTTTCTGTGTGTGTGTATGTCCACATGCATATGTGTGTAAAATTTTCCTTATTAGTTCATCCATGGATGTATACACTTAGGTTGATTCCATATTATACCTATTGTGCGTAGTGGCACACTAACAATAACCATGGGTCATGTTGGTGTCTCTTTGGTGTCATTGCCTTTGGATACTCACAAACTGTGGGGAACAGCTTACCATGCAGTAGTCACTGTGAATGTTGTGAGAATCCTCCATGATGTTCTTTATAACGGTTGTACTGATTTACATTCCTGCCAATGGTATGGGAGGTTGAGTATTCTTTTTCTTCTACTTCACTTTCTTACATTTTATGTATATGAGTGCACTGTTGGTGTCTTCAGACATACCAGAAGAGGGCATTGGATCCCATTACAGATGGTTGTAAGCCACCATGTGGTTGCTGGGACTTGAACTCAGGACCTCTGGAAGATCAGTCAGTGCTCTTAACCACTCTCCAGCCCTGAGTGGTCTTTTTCATAAGGACAAATATTTCATTCATGAGGGCAGAGCTTTTATGGTTTGATCACTTCCCAAAGGTCCCACCCACCAATACTATTACACCATGGGCTAGGATTTCAACATAGGGTATGAAGGGAAGCAAAGGCTCCAAATATACCATCCACTGTGTGTTTCATTATGCAAGGTGAGAGAGTCTTCCAGGAGATAGCAGAGAGATGGTCCCTCATCCTTTAGGCAGCATACTTACCTATTATTAGACTTCCTTTCTATGGGTGAAATGAGGTTCCATGGGCCCTAGATGTACACAATAATAGGAAGGCCAAGAAGCTTGAAGTAGTCAAGCAACACAACATGTTCACTGAAAGCTTGGCTGGAGGGAGTAGAGTAAAGGTTCTACTTATATAGATGTTTGAAGCTGTGCGACCTTCAGAAAGACAGCATGGTCATCTGGGAGTGCTTGGCCCTGAGGTCTGGCAGAAGCTTGCTGTAGAAAGAACTAGAGAATTTCAATAACCCAGAGGGCCTAAAGACAGGATAGAAGCTCCAAACTGAGGGATGACATAACATGTACTATGACCAGTATGGAAGACTACCAAGCTACTTAAGCCTCTGCCTCATGCAGGTCCCTCCCTGGTATACCATCCCCAGAAGTCTTGACATGGGAATCGCTTCTATCTAAATTATTTCTCCCCTGGGAAGTATTTGAGTGAGAGCAAGTTGTGTGGTCAGTGATCCACCAGAGTCCTGGTAGGCGGTGAGGGCTGGGGATGGGGTGGGCAGAATGTTGGGATACTCTGTCAAGCAAGCAACCATTTCAGATGACTCATAATCCACCAGTGAGGACTGAAAAATGAATACAGAATTCATGCCTTATAGTTACCTCACTCCTGGGGCAAAGAGATGGGGCAGGGTGCTGGTGCTGGTGAGTTCTTCTTGCCACACCTAGCTTGCCACATGGGTAGCAACAATAGGTTTTTGCCACATAAGTCTTGAGGACTACAGCTACAGGTACTGTAATCTTTAAATTGAGACCCTGTGCTCTGGCAAGGAAAACACGGGGAAAGAGGGGTGGCATGTATGTAGTCTTGTTCCAAAACCCTTTAGCGTATTTCCAGTCTTGCCCATTTACTATTTACTCAATGACACTTCCATAAGCTTCTCTCGATGACATTCAAAAGCCTTTGTTGCAGGATAGTAAAACATGCAGGGTTGACATGCCAAACCCAATATGGGCTCTGTTGGAAGCTTTGATTACTACTGACCTACATGTTTGTGTGGGGTGTTCTCTATTTAATTGCTCCATGCCTCACTTCGCACATCTGAAATAGGGATACTAAGAGCATAGTATTGTAAGGGTGTAATAAAACTGATGAAAACTACTTTAACCAGTGCTGAGCACTTGGCAGTTTTGAGGTAAATGGTAGCATACTTGGTTCTTTCTGTCCTTGATTGTGTCCCTACTGGATGCATTCATTGGCAGTTTTTATCAGGAAGGCTCACCTGCAGCCAGCCATGGAAGCCTCCATGTTTTGATACATTACTTGTATTCTAATTGTTTCCCCAAGTTCCAGTGGATTTTTCATCCCCAGAGACTTCAGCCACATGTCCTGCCTCCTTAGCCTATGGACATGCCATAGGCTCTATGGAAGGTTTCATCCATTTCTCCAGGCAAGTATTTCTTCATTCACATTACAAGCATCCCCTCATCCCCTCTCATGCTGCAGCCTCTAGGCTGTGGTCAGTTAGATAACTGAACACCTAATTTCCATTTGTTTAACTGTAAGCTGGGGACTGAGTTTGTTTTACCATTTGTGATTGATACAGTGAATTGTCTTAGGCAACAAGTGGACTGAGTTGGTGACTCCAGTGGTCCTTAAGAGCTGAATTACATGGTTGTAACTGGAATCACTACACTGTGTGGAATAAATAAGTGTTTTGTTAGGTGGGCTTAGCAGAGACAGTGTGGCTAATGGTCAAGAACAGTGGCTGCTTGACCATAGGGGAGACTTTAACCAGTGCAGAGCCTCCAGCAGCGGCCCAATCCCACATTGCAGTCTGAAAGAATCAGCTGTACAGTAGTACTGAATATTCTGTAATACCTTTAGCTCTGATAGCTTAAGTAGATTCTGTTCTCTGCAGCTAGCTGGCCACTGACTCTTACACTGCCCCTGCCTCTCTCAGAAGGAAGATGGTGCTTAGTACATGATTGGTACTCAATATGAATAAGAAAATGATCTAAAGGATTCAAGTGGCCTATAACATAAAGAGTATCCTCTAAGATACTTTTCAGAAAGTTTCAGGCCACCATAAGAGTCCTAGGGGCCTTTAGTCCTGTTCTAGTCTAACCATGAATGACTTTTTGACAGGTGTTGGTATTTACCTGAATGACATCTTGCTTTATTTCTTCCAATCAAGATGGTGGGGTACCTTGGCCTTTTCAGATCTGAATTAGTGAAGGAATGCCTGTCTTCAATTTGAGAGATGTAAAGAAGTAAAACCTGTTCTATCTCTACCATCCAGATGTGACTGATGCCCAGGATTGCCAGATACTGTCAATGAAGCTCCCCACCTCTTCCTTCTCACTACCAAAGTAGCTAATTTCATTAGCATGATGGTTCATTTATGCATCAACTTGACCAGACTATGATCTGCTCAGAGAGGTGAGACTTGTGATTTCTGAGTATGTTTATAGGGATGTTGCTGGGAGAGAATAGATTAGCATTTGAATTGATAGACTGAGTACAGTGGTGAATCCTCCCTAAAGTGAGGGGGCACCATCTCATTCACTGAGGGTTTGAAGAATCCAAAAGACAGATTACAGGTGGATTTGAACTCCTGCTGCCTAACTGTTGAGCTAGTTCATGAATATTCTCCTGACCTCAGTGTTTGTGGTTCTTGACAAACCCTACACATTCTCTAAAGTCTAGACCTCCTTTCCAGTTTTTAGGCCTTTGAACTATACCACTGATTTTCATGGGTCTCTAGATTTTACATGGTAGGATAGGTCAACTCTTAAAATCCCATGGGCTATTACATTATCAGAAAGATTTTTATAATCTATCAATCATCTATATACTTATTTATTATCCCTTATTATTGCCTTCCTGCCTATGTATGTGTGTATATATGTATGTATATATGTATCTATCAATATATATCTATCAATATATCTATCTATATCTATATATGAATATATATATACATATACATATAATCTATTTTCTGTTATTTACCTTCCTACTTGTTTGTCTATCATCTATCTCCTATGGGGTTTCTTTCTCAGTAAAGCGCCAACTAACACAATCAGGAAAAAATATCTAGCCTCCATCTGGACCTTTTAGTGGCCAAATATCTTGCCCATCTCTGCCACAAGACCGGCCTGGCTACGAATATCCATGAAGCTATCTATGGATATCAGCTTTCAGAGCTGTACACAGCCATCATGTTCTAACAATGCCAGCACCAGCATGCTCCAACCCAGGCCTGTTTGTGTGGGAAGCCAGTACTGGGATGCTGATCCATTCAAGAAGATGCAGATGCTGTCCTGGCCTTGAATCGTGCTCCCCTTCCCTGGGCACATTCACGTCATTGTCTACTGTGTGTCACTTGGCAAGGACCATCAAATAAATGCCTTTGGGGAAATACCTTGATTGACATGAGCTAAAGGATCCTCCCCCACCTACAAAATAGAACAGATTGTTCTGTCATACCCGAGGGAGGTACACAGCATACTGTGCTGTGTCAGGAGATGACAGGTGCACTGGTTGGCATTGCTCAGCTTCGGCAAGGCACCCTGATGCACACAGAAGAATGAAACAGGTTTTTCCTCCCTCCACCCTTCTCTCCCTCCCTCCTTCCCTCCCTCCCTTCCTTCATTTTTTCCTGTTTGTGTGACTGTAGTGTGATTTATGTACATATATATATATATATATATATATATATATATACACATGTATATGTATATGTGTACATGCATGAAGGCCAGAGAAGGGCATCAATGTCTTCCCCTCTGTCACTCTTCTTTATTTCTTTGAGGCAGGGTCTCTCTAAGCTCCTGTTTTTCAGTTGGGCTCACAGCCAATATGCCCAGTGATCCTCTAGCCTCTGCTTTCCATCTTGCTGGTTTTCCAGGAGCGCATGAGACCACATTATAGGAGTCCTGGGATCAGAACTCATGGTGGTGCAGTAACTGCTCCTGTTAACTACTGACCTGTCTCTTCAGCCCTAGAGTTGTTGCCCTAATACTTTTCAGTCTTCAGTATTTAATTAGACCAGGGCTATATAGAAAGCTATACACACTTTGTGATGCTTGTCATTGTCTTACAGGAACAACAAGGGTAATATTAGAAAATCAGCTTTAATCCCAACACTTGGGAGGCAGAGGCAGGCAGATTTCTGAGTTCGAGGCCAGTCTCGTCTACAGAGTGAGTTCCAGGGCAGCCAAGGCTACACAGAGAAACCCTGTCTCAAAAACAAAACAAAACAAAAAACAAACAAAAAAAAATCAGACCCCAGGTAGACCTTAGATCTTTGGATCTAAGACCAAAGTGGAGTGGGAATGCTGGTCACCATAGGTTGAGGTGGTAAGTTTGGTTCTGTCTTGTTTTTTGTTTTTGTTGTTGTGTATTTGCTTGTTGTTTGTTTTAAACTTGACATAAGCTACAGTTATCGTGGAAGAGAAACCTCAATTGAAAAAAAATCCTCCATCAGATTGTTGGCAAATCTATAAGGCATTTTCTTGGTTAATGATTGAAGTAGGAAGGGTCAGTGGTCCTGAGATGTATAAGAAAGCAGACTGAGCAATCCAGCAGGGAGCAAGCCAGTAAGCAGCACTCCTCTGTGTCCAATGGATTTGATGTGTTAGAACTGCGGCTTGCATCAGGATGTACCACACACTAGGCCTAAACATTTCCAAGTGTAAGAGGTTTAATTGAGAGGGAGAGAGGGAGCAGTAGTGGAGAGAGAGGAGGGGGAGAGAGAGAGAGCACGAGAGGACTGTTCCCCATTTATATATGGGTTCTGACACAGTGGCACAGGTAAAGGTGGGAGGCCCACCCATGTGACATCATGGACTTTGGAGGCCCTGATGCTAACAGCATTGGTTTCTGCCTTCAGGTCCCTGTCCCAACTTCCCTCCCTGAAGAGCTGTCGATGAAATAAACCTTTTCCCCTCCAAGTTGTTTTTGGTTATGGCGTTTATCACAGCAATAGCCATTCTATCTAAGGTGGGTTCTATTAGAGAATCTCATTTGGGGATCATAATGGTGGTTGGGGAAGGGCTTACCCCCTGGTAATGCCAAGGGAATGATTTACAGAGCACAGTACTCAATTTTTGACAAAGGTTTGCAGGGTTGCAGAAACCTGAGTTTGTAATCAGGAAGAATAGATCAACCCTGGCCTCCGATAGATGATAAGCTCTATTTCCAGGCCCAGTCCTGACTCATTCTGCAGACAGTAGAGTAACCAGCTCAGTAAAATAGTCCCAGCCCTTTCCCACTAGCCAAAAGGTTTGCCAGTACAAAGTCCTCTCAAGCTTGCATCTGGGATTTAGAGTGCCTGGTGAGGATGGCCTGCTGCCCCATTCTGGCCTCAAGATGCCACTGGCCCTTTCTGTTCAGGTCTCAGAACTCTTGATAGCATCTACCATAAAGTCTTTCTGGAGCATGGGCCAGGGTTGGGCCCCTCCCCAGGTTTCATTTATCTTTCCAAAGTGAAAGTGATCCGGCCCCAGTCCTCATTGCAGGCTGTGTGTCCTGCTCCAGCTGAGTGCTTTGGAATCCTGATGCGTATTTAGACTTAGCCTGCCATTTTGCTGTCACCTCAACTCTGTGATCCATCAGAGCTTCTCATGGGGGTAGGTGTTGCTGCTCTGGGTCCAAGACTTAATCAACCTGGTCTCACTTTCCCCAGGGCCCTTGGGCTGCAGGGCCATCTGTGGCCTGTCCAACAAACGAACCATTTGGACTTCAGCAATGGAGAATTCTGATGACCTGGTTTACAGGTGGTTCCAGGGGCTGGCCCCACTGATCTGCATGACTGTCATGGTCCTTTCTTGAGAGGAACCTATTGTATAGAGAATACTTTGGGAGATCTATTGGTGGTCCATTTGGGACATGGCACATCAGCTGGAGACTTGGGCTAAATCTTGTGGATCATCAAAACAAACATTGGGATCCTTTTACTCTTCTCTCTCTCTCTCTCTCTCTCTCTCTCTC
>NC_045030.1:5754434-5767888 GCF_008632895.1 Mastomys coucha | reverse complement strand
AATGGTAGTCCACCTGTCTCCTCTTCCTTCTTCCTTCTTCTTTGTTCCTTACTCCTCTTCCCTGCTTGCCTCGTCTTCCTTTTTTTCTCTTTCTTCCTCCCTTTCACCCTTTTCTTTTTCCTTTTCTTCCTTGCCCTTTCCTTTTCCTCTTCCTCTTCCTTATTAACTTAGTCAATGACACCTTATGACTGAGGAAATCAGGGCTTAACCACCAAGGGAACAACTGAATATTTAGACAGCTTTTCCCCCAACACTTTCAATCCTTCTCCAGCTCCCTCATGTAGCGGTATGGAAGTCCTCTGTTTAAAGGAAGACATTCCGTCTCCGGATCCCTACTTCCCTTACTAGAGGGTAGCATTGTTTTTGCCCAGAGCTCCACATTTCTTTTGGGTTAAGCTCCGTTTATACATCAGATGCTTAGTAAATCTGTGGTCAATGAATTCATAATGAAGTATGAATGCCCTTGGCCCAAATAGGGAAATAGGGGCATGGTTGTGGTCTATCATACATTTTTATGGTTTCTCTCCCACCACCCAGACTATTGAATATAGGCAATCAACCATGGGAGAGGGGGTATTCATTACCCTAAAAGGATTTTATGAGTTGGCTTTGCCTGTATGTCTATTTGGTGCTCAGATATAGAGGAAGCAGCCACTCAGAGGAACCTTCTGCCAGGAGATGACAGAAACCCAAGAGGATGAGTGGAAGTAGCCATATTTCCTGGGCACTAAGATTGGGATTGGCTCATTGTCCTACCTACCTCACTTCAAGGGACAAAGAAGGTCAACTGGTTAAATCCAAATTAAGAGCTGGGAAAATGGACTCTGCCCCTTAAGGAGAAGGGCTGCGAAGTCTCATTGCAAAAAGTATAACTACAGGAAGGAGTGAAGTATGTGGGCTGGTAAGGAAATCTATCTGTAGTCACTTGTGTTCTGTTGCTATAATGAAATGCCTCAGGCAGGCCAGCTTTACAAGCAGAGGAGGTCTCCTCCGTTCAAAGTTCTGGGAATGGAAGGGCACAGTACTAACATCAGATTGGCTGTGGTGAAGATCACATGGTATCCTGGTGGGAGTATGTAAGGGAGGAAAAGACCACATTTTTTTTTCTTTTGGAGACAGAATCTCTCTACTCTCTACATAGCCCCCCAGCTGCCCTAAAACTTACAATGTAGGTCAGGCTGGCTTGAAACTCAAGAGATCCACCTGCTTCTGTCTCCCAAAGTGCTGGGATTAAACGCATGCACCACCATGCCCAGAAAAAAAATCTTAAAACAGAAAGCCACAGACCCCATTCAGGGATTGTTAGACTTACAGCATTCATCCTGAGAGAGCGCAAGGATCCCATGAACACTACCTTAACCGCTTTGGAAAGCAGTGCTTCCGATGACTTTAGCACTTCCCACTTGGTTCCACCTCTTAAAGGTTTCATCACTCCCACATTGCTACAGTCAAGACAAAGATTCTAACACTTGAAACCTTGTGGCCACACTTAAAATGTGTACAGAACATGGAACTGGTCCATGGTGCAATGTTTTCATTTTTGATTGCCTAGCTCACAGTCCCACGAATGAGCTTGAGGAAGGCACCAACACCAAGGCAAGGGGCACATTAACCCATACCTGGCACACTGTTATTGGGGCAGCCTTAGAATTCGAACCCAGGCTTCCAGACCCAGGACAATTCTGATGCATCCAGTTGCCTTGCCTCTACAAGTTCATCTCAAGCTGAGGCAGCTTGTCAAACGCAGACAAGTCCTGTGGCTATTTTTTTCCTGCTGACTTTTCACTAGGGGTATGGCAGCCAAACAGAGCTGGTGTCACAGGCTTGACGGGTGTCAAACCTTGTGTGTGAAGAACGTCCCGTTATCCTGTCTCCCGCATCCCCCAAACACTTATCTCATTATTGAAGCAAGGGGGAGCAGGGGAACCAGGAGGGGAGGCAGGAATCTCAGGAGTGTTTATTCTCTTCAGGAGCGAGGCTCTCTCCTAATTAGTAGGTGATTCTGTAAGATGGAGCCAGGTGGGGAATGAACGTGGGGTCTGGAGTGGTGCTCCAGCCATCCCTGATTACCCAAATCCGCAGCTGGGGTGAGGACCCCTCATGTGGGGTGGGAAAGCAGGGGAATATTAGTTTCCGATACAACGAGAGACAAGAGAATAATTCTACGAGGCCGTGTAGAACAAGCAGAGAGAGAAAAGCTCTTTGAGTGCAACAAGGAGCGAGGTTTTAAAATTTCATTTGCACAGCGGCAGGTCTTGCCAATTGGATCCTTTCCAGAAAGCAATCTGCTAAGTCTGACAGTCGGAAGAAATGCCGGGCTGCTGAGCGAGGAGAGGCTGGTTTTTTTTTTTTTTTTTTTAAGGGTTTATTTTTCATCCAGGTCCTTTGTGAGCAATGGCTTTTTTTTTATTCCATTTTAAAAGAAAAAGACACGCAGCGATCCTCTTTGTGAGGCGGGAAAGGGCTTCCCTGACCATCTGGGCCTCAGAGGGACTCAGGGAGAGGCGGCCTTTTGTGTTGGGGCATTCAATGCCCGTGCGACCGCCGTTTATCTTTGCTGCCACTCACACCAGGCTGGCCTCGCTGCTGGCTGGCCCGGGGCACACGAAGCAGCTTGGAGCAGTCCTCTAGGTCCTTATCTGTGTCACGGGCAGGAGGTCGGGGGCTAGGGAGGGGGGCTCTCTGAGCCCACCCAGAGGTCCATTGTGTTGGCTGCTCAAAGCGACAGATCAGCTCCACAGACATCTCTGCCCAGCCCTATTCTTCAGAGCATAGGGCTCTCTCTCTCTCTCTCTCTCTCTCTCTCTCTCTCTCTCTCTCTCTGTCTCTCTCTCTCTCTCTCCCTCTGTTTCTCTCTGTCTAACTTGAATCCATTTCTCTTCTGCTAGTGGAACTGGAGGCTTTAGGGTAAATATGGATTCTTAGCTGAGGCCAGCTACTAGGAGAACATTTCTGCACATGTGCATGTACACACACACACACACACACACACTTCCAGCCTTGTCTGTCAGCCAGGCTCCAAAGCCTGAGCAATCTTTTTATAGAAATGCGGAGGTGACGAGGTTGTCTTGCAGTGGTGGGTCCTTGCCCAAACAAGTACTACGGATGATGGTTTGGGCTTCAGAACATTGCACTCTGACAATGTTGGGCAAGGGACCAGGTCAAGGGCATGCCCCCCACCCCCCAGAGTACAGAAGGCTCTTTTGGAGGCAGACGTGACAGTGAGGGTATTTTAACCATGAAAGAGGATGGGGCTACTTAGAGGCTCATTTGGAGTGTTGCTTTTATAGACCAGGGTGGCACTTTCATCAATGTCCTTTGGTCTTCCCCCAAAACCCTGAGATATAGGCAGGATGCACATCCATCCCATGTCCTTGATGAGTAAACTGAGGCAGAGAGGAGTCTTGCCAGTCTGATTGTTCAGTAGGAAAATATGACACAAGAGTGAAGTCGACTGTATTTCTAGTTCAGTCTTCAGAATTCCAGATAGCATGACTTATGTACTTGTGCATAGCAATTTATAATCTCTAAATGTGATGGTTTAAAACAAAAGTGACCAATGGGTAGAGGTCACCAAGCCTTTTTGAGATGGGTTAAATAGCTTTGCATCAAAAGAACAAGGCCTTGGGATCTCATATCTCCTGGTGATGATGGCTCCTTGTGCCTTCATGAGGCTAAGCTAGATGGAAGACAGGACATGAAGCTGGAGGGTGTGTGTGTGTGTGTGTGTGTGTGTGTGTGTGTGTGTGTGTGTGATGTAGCCTTTTTGGCTGGGATGATGCTATAGCAATAAAGGTAAAGATGGATGGACCGAGGGAGAGTGGAGGGGCACTCAACACCAGGAGCCTTGGTTTTATGAGCCACGGGTCTTAGAAGACCGGGCCACCTAAGCCAATCTTCGCCAAGACATGGCCCTCTGTCAGAAACTTTTGGTCTGGACAGGTAGCCAACTTGTGGCTGTCCTACACACCAAAGAATAAAGTATTGTGAGCCAGCAGGGGTATGGAGCCTAGTTCAGGAAGGGCTTTGGATCACTAGTCCTACCAGTATCTGTAATGTTGAAATGCTCCTCCATCTTTGCCCCCAGGTACCTATGACCTCCAACTGGAAAATCCCAAGTCCCGCTCCTATAGAATGGCCACAGTCTAGGCTGTCCCAGTTGTTAAATATTTTGAATGTCACTGCTGTGGAGTCCCATGGCTCTCTCCCACAACCAGTGTGGGCTTTTGTTCCCACCCATCCAAGGCCTCTGAGCTCAGAAATGCCAACCTCTCAGCGAATTCGGGTTAAGCCGGCCTCGCTGCGTTCGTTCTGTGAGCTGCGCTGCCGGGAGGATAATAGCATCTCCCAGGATGTTAGGAAAGCAGCCCCTGTTGATTTTCCAGCCCTTGAATAGAGGCTTCGTGGCAAACGTTTCTGATTTGTGCCGCAGCTCTCCCCTAGCCCTGGCCCCCGAGAGGCCGGTGTAATGCTTCTTTTCATGTGGCAGGATCGGATATGACCAGCGTGGGTTCTGTCAGATATTACGAGTGGTTATTACCAAGGCAGCCCAGCTGCCGTGCAGGGCTCGGCCCTCGCTTGGGGTCTGGCGAGGCGCGGCTGTTGTATCTGAATTTCTTCATCTACAAGATCTGAATCCAATCTAGTTGCTGGGAGCCTGTTTGTGTAGCAGTGGGGAGGGGGAGGTGAGAGAGCTGGGGTTGGGTGGCCCACGTGAGGTTGCTCATCCGGGAGGCTTTGCTCGTTAATGAAATCTCCAATGTGTTGGCTGGGAGAGTACCCCTCCCCCTGGCTGACCCTGAACAGCTGATGGGGACGTCGGAGAGTGTCGGGATGCCAAATGGTGACAGTTTGGATCTGCACCAACGGGAACAGGGTCTTTTCCACTCTGATTGCCTCTAGTTCAAATGAGAGTGGGCTTATTTGAGTCAGGTGGATCTGTGGAACAAAGAGGGAGAGAGGGAGAGAGGGCCAAAGAGAGAAGAGAGAACCTTCTTCAGAGCTACACGCTATGTGTGTGTGTGTGTGTGTGTGTGTGTGTGTGTGTGTTGGACCATCATCTGTGAATCCACAGTTATAGAATTTGAAGGGCTGCGTGGGTTTTTAAAGCTTTATTTGAATCCTGATGTTCTATAGACAGGCCAATTATTTCTCCCCTGGGGAATGCAGGCCCAGAGCCCGGTGCCCCACCCCTCCTGAGGGGGTGTGTGGAGCCGAGCTTTGTATGGTGGAGAAGGGTAGGGAGGAGCATTTCTCCAGCTTGCTGCATGTCATGCTAAGGGGCGGGGGTGTCCCTTACACAGTGGCATGTTGAAGCTTAGGATAGGAATATGTGGTTCTTCCATTTTCTGGGTGAGGGGGAACTAGGGAGGGCATTTCAAAAAATAAGGTTTCCAAACACTGTTTTGCTGTCTCAAAGCCCCTTCAGGATCAGGAGGCATGCTTTGAAGAAAGAATTTGGAAGGATCTGGCCCTCCCTTGCTCCCCCACACTTTGTGCCATTTTTTGAGACCCTCACAAGAATGTGAGGAAGCTGCAAGTGGACCACAGTTAGAAGGGGGAGGCACTCTCAGTAAGGTGCACCGCAGGGCTTGGATTTATTTCAAGTGAAAACCGGTGGCTTTCCCCATGTCACCAGCCCCAGAGACATATCAGTGTGTCATAACTTGATCATTTCCAATAACACATCAATCTAAGGTCGCCACATCCCAAACACACTGTCATTGGCCTTGGAGGCCACTAGACTAGGGAGGGGGAGGGGACAGGGTGGGAGGTTTGGAGGTGCTCCTTCTTCCTGGTGGCCTGTGGTGGGGATGGTGGTTCCAGTGCTTTCTGCAGTCCTGGTAAAGCTGGATAGCCTGTACCACTAGCAGTGCAGAGCCTTCATGTGGGAGTGATGGGAAGGGAGGTGGGGGGGGGGATTTGTTTCCTTTCTGCATGCTGTGAGTCTTAGGGCTTCAGGAAAATTCAGGCAAGCAAGTCCCCTACCCCATGCTGTTAGGATGCCTTTGCTGGCTACAATTCACTGCTTTTCTTCCAGCCTCATTTTTCATTCATTCATCTGGGATTAATCACACCCTGTGACCAATACAGAAGGGGAAGAACAGGGCACCGTCCTTGCCTCCAAGGACATAGAGGAAATGGGGGGCAGATGCTAAGGGTAGTGATTGCCATTCACAAAGCTGCCTCTAAGTGGCCTGGTCAGCTGAGGGAAAGGCAGCTTCTCCTATGGGGGATGGGAGATGCAAGTGAGTGGGGGAAGTGCATCAGAAGCAGACTTTGGCAGTAGGCCTTGAAGAATAAGGATTTCACAGTGGAAAATGACATTCCAGGCGT
Source organism: Mastomys coucha (assembly GCF_008632895.1). Classification (NCBI taxonomy): domain Eukaryota; kingdom Metazoa; phylum Chordata; class Mammalia; order Rodentia; family Muridae; genus Mastomys; species Mastomys coucha. The sequence goes on along the minus strand of NC_045030.1, from coordinate 5,761,552 downwards.
TAAGCATGAAGGAACCGTTCCGCAATGAAGAAGGGAGAGCTGCTCTAATTATAACTGACACACTGATTTAAACATTTATTCACTCCAGCCACACAAATACACACGTGCACATACACTCGCAGCACAAACAGCAGGGAGGGGGCATTCTGGGGACCCCACCTAGAGTTGCAGCTGCAGTCAGTCTATCGGAGAAGACCTTTTTCTGACTGAGTATAACATTAAATGTGATACAGTTGTCTACTACACATGCCAATGACCTGTGGTCTCTGGCTGAGGGCTGGTGGCTATGCCTCTTGCTTTGTACAAAGCTGGTGTGTGTGTGCCGGGGGGAGGGGTGGCAAGAAGAAAGCACTGGCTGGAAATTAGCAAGAGGGGAGTGTAGGATTCACTACTGTGAGGTGAGCACATGAGACTGGATGGACATATTGCTCCAAAATGGGCTCTGCATTAGAAGTTTGCTGCCAGTGGGTGTAGATGTACCGGGTGAAAGCAACTCCTTTTTGCAAGCCAAGGAAGGAGCTGGCTGAGCATCTTTAGTAGCTGCTACCAGCAGCTAGGAGACGGCAAGGAGACCTGGGAGGTGCTGCAAAGGATCTACTTGTGCTGTGGTTAAGAATCTACTGCTTGGAGCTGAAGAGGTGGCTCAGTGATTCTCAGAGTGACTATTGCTTTTCAAGAGGGCCCAAGTTTAATTCCAAGCATTGGATGGCTCACAACTGCCTGTAACACTAACTCCAGGGGGGTTTAATGCATGGAAACTGGCACACATGTACACACACCAACACACATATACATACAGTTTAAAAATAAATCTTAAAAAGAAAGAATTATCTGTTTCAGGTCATGGTCTCTGGATGGAACAGAGAGGAGCCATAATGGGTTTTTAGGTTTCTAGGGTCTGTGAAGCATCTGCTTTTCTTTAGTAATTCCCAATGATACACAGAAAAGTACCCCCAGTATTCACTGTATCCCTACCTTTTCTTTCTTCCTTCCTTCCTTTCTCTTTCTGTCTCTGTCTCTCTGTGTCTCTCTTTGTGTCTCTCTCTGTCTCTCTGTGTCTCTCTCTGTGTCTCTGTCTCTCTGTCTGTCTCTGTCTCTGTCTCTGTCTCTGTCTCTGTCTCTGTCTCTGTCTCTCTCTTAGCCCAGAGACTTGTGTATATTAGCCAAGCCCAGCAACTCTACCACTGAGCTACAGCCTCAGACCTTGGGCTTTTGTTTTATTTTATATTTTGAAATAGAGTCACTTTACAAAGCCCAGACTGGCCTTGAACTCATGATCCTCCTTGCCTCTACCTCTTGAGTTCTAAGATTACAGATGTGTACAATTATACCCAGCTGTCCTTGGATTTCATTCAACTTTTTTATATTCTGCAATGATTGTTCTGAGTCGAGGCAGAAAGAAGGCACCGTGCATAGTACACATGCAATTCCTCTCCCCAGTTTGTTAAGATAGGCTGGTGAGGAATTACCACCCCCATTTAATACTTAGGATAACTAGACATGAAAACCATTAAATGCCTGTGTAACTAAGTAGGGAACCTGAACCCCATAAACGACACCATCCTTTATGAACATCATTTGAAAGAATAATCAACCCTTAGGCTACAAGATAACAGTTCCCTACTTTGATAGATCAGATTATTGTTTCTGGCTTCCTATCTGAGAGAATGATAGAAACATCTGTAGCTTTCTGCCATGGGTGCTGATAATGTTTTATGTTTGTTCTTTTGTTTGTTTGTTTGTTTGTTTTTCAACTTGACGCAGGCTAGGGTCAACTGGGAAGAAAGAACATACATTGAGAAAATGCCTACCTTCATCAGATTGGCCTATAGGTATGTCTGGGTGGAAATTTTCTTGATTGATGTGGGAGGGCCCAGTTCACTATCCCTGGGCAGATGGTCCTGGATTCTATAAGAAAGCAGCCTCAGAAAGTCATGGGGAGCAAACCAGTGAGTAGTTTTCCTCTGTGGTCTCTGCTTCAGTTCCTACCTCAAGTTCCTGCTTCTGCCTCTGCTCTGACTTCCCTCAGTGATGAACAATGCTAAGCCAAATAAACTCTTTCATGCCCCAACTTGGTTTTGGTCAGTGTTTTGTCACAGCAACAGAAAAAGAACAAGGACACCATGTAACTGTTTTTTTTTTCTCTCTACAGTGACATATATTTATAACCCTGTCCATTCTAGACTTGACTGCAAGACTCTCTGAAGCCAATGGAATGTATATGTGATGTGAATGGAATGTTTCTATGTGCTCTGGTGATAGGAGGTCTGACTGGACCACCTGTCTTCTACCTATCACCCGTGCAGCACTTGCCTTATACAGTTGTCTGGATGAGATGACTGGATCTGAACTACATTTACAGTCTAAAGCTGAGTCCAACTGAGCTTGGCTGAAATCAGCTAAATTGCAGCTGACCTGCCGATCTGTGTGTGAGAAAGCCAAATGTTTCAGAACAAGGGGTCCCCGAAGCAACCCAGTCCGTGGCATTTCCTGTTGGAGGCTACTGAGAGTTGAAGGTTTGTTTATTAGTCAGGAGTATCACAGTGAGAACTGACTAATCCGTTAACCTGGTTTGTCCTCTAGAATAGAATTGAAAACTCTCCCAGTTTTCATGTATAAAGCCCCAGAGCCCCTGACTGAACCTGTCTTGGCTATGGCCCAGGACCCAGTATTATTTTACACTCTCCAGAGGACTGTAGGGTCTAGCAAGGATTGAGAACCATGAGTTAAAGCATGCCTATAAGTATTAATCAGGGCCAAGCCTTCACAAAATTATCAACTCTTTAATACACACCAGTGGCCATTCCTTTTTTCTTTAGACTTTTTTTTTTTCATTGTCCTTTATACCTCAGTGTGAATTCAGATAAAGGAGTTGCCTCCCCTGGGGTTATTTGCAATTCAAACATCATGTCTATACTGTGGAATAAAAAGCCTTATCCCATTAAAAGATTTGTGGGGGAACTGCCAACAGAACTTTTTGTTTGAGTGGGGGTGGACAAGTCCACCAAAACCCAGAAGCCAGATTTGCTGGAAGCAGGGTAAGGTAAGGGATAGAGTGGACTTCCAGCTCTGGGGTGGGAGAGGAGCCAGCCTAGGGCTTCCAGAGACACTAGAAAGTTCAGCTCCTCATGAGCCATATAATACACAGAACTGGGTGGGATCCAGCTGTGGTGGTGTGAGGGTACTGTGTGTGGATCCCCAGAATAGCCCATAGGAATGTAGCTACTGCTCCAGGGACTTGCACAGTGCCTGCTATCCACATCCTCAGACCATTTACTGGGTCACAAAACCACTTCTACAGCAAACTAGGGAGGCCCCTCCACCACTCTGTGGCCTGGAGTTCTCTCCTAGCTGTTCCTTCTGCCCCCTGTGGCTCCTAGGGATTCAGCCACCCATCCTTTGTGTCTGTAACCCCAAAGGACTGCCATTACCCTGTCAGGCAACAGAGTTTGATTATCTGCAACTGGGCCCAGACCTTTAACTCACAAACCCCCCTTTCATGCTGGCTTTAAGGAGGCCCATGTGGGTCTGGCAGCTCTCCATTTTCATCCTTACACACAGAAGGCTTGTTTCATATTGCTTGGTGGGATGGCATGCCTCAGTGGTGACTCACACTTCCAAAGGGAGCCCGAGTGAGTCCCTTGCTCTTCTCTAAAGAAGAAGGGTGAAAACCCAAGGCATACCATGACTACTTTGTTTCTCTAAAGTTCAAATGTGGCAGGAGATGGCCCAGTATTCATGGCATTTAGGAATGCAGTCTCCAATGCTAGCTCTGTTATGTATCCTGTGTTTTCTTTCTCTCGGGATAGGTGCCTCTGGTGCACTTGAAATGGGGCTAGGATATGCTCCCCACCCAAGTCCTTTATGGCTGATACAGGCTGTGGATGTGGTGCCAGGCCTTCAATGTTTTCAGGGACTGATTCTGAGATAGAGTCTCTAAAATCTTTCTGGAATGGCTCATGTCTAATGACTATTATTTCATGGCCATTTCAGTCCAATGGGCCTCAGAAGGATCACTCTATTTCTAGATTTTTCTGTGTGGACTCAGAGCGCAGCTCTTTGATTGGAATGTCTTCGCTGTCAGCGTCCGCATTCTTTTGTGACTTTGTAATAAACTCACACCTTCTTTGCTTTTTCTTCATTTCCCATCCTGTTCCAAGGGGATATTGTAGTTAGAAGAGGTCATAGTGTCCTTGACACTCAAGGATTTGTCACCGAGTTCTAATGCACTCCAATCCTGCTTGGCTTGAGACAACAGTTCATGGAACTATGGCCACAAGGTTCATGGAAGCCATCAGGAAATGCCTCTAATTTTTAGCAATCATCCCTTCATGTAGTTAAATTCTGTTCTCTGTCATTAAAAGAATATGCTGAGCAGAATTAATTCTGTGTGGGTGTGCAAGTGCACATACAGATGTGTGCTGGGTGTGTAGACATGTGAGTGGAGGAAGGCTATGTGATGACCTTGGGTCTCACTTCTCAGAAACTTTGCCCCTTGGTTTTTTGTTATTGGCCTGGAGTTCCCTGATGTGGGTAAACTGGCTGGTCAGCAAAGCCCAGGGCTCCACCAGTCTCTTCCCCAGCTCTAACATTACAAGGGCATGACACCACACTTAGATTTTCCTTAAAAACGTGGCTTTGGGGGATTGAATTGAGGTCTTCATGCTCACAAGGCAAGCGTCTTACAGACTGACCTGTCTTCCTAGCCCTGAGGAGAGTTAATTCTTGTTAATGGGAGGTCTCAAAATGACTGGATAACACATTTGAAATCACTCAACAATAAAGGTAATTATGACTACAGCAAAACAATTGGGCACTATTTATTCTAAATGTTTGTTTACCTTCTTTGCCATTGAACTTAGAGTGGGTTATTGGCAAATAGAAATTTTCCTAATTTGAGCTTTGCTTCTTAAATGGTCCTCTGTAGGAAGAACACAGAGAGGGCCAGAAGCATGCTGCAGGTGGGAACACAGAAAGGGGGCAAACAGACCAGGGAGAGGAGCCTTGTCAAACTGCTATTCATTTTATGACCACAGTAGAATCTTATGTTTTGTTTTTCTCTTTAGTTAGCAATAACATCTCAATTATCACTGGAGAAATGCGCTTCCATCCATTTCAGGCCATGGGATGCTTTGGTTAGATGTCCATATACTTAGTGCTAGGGAAACCACAGGGTTTGAACCATCAGTTCAGCCCAAGTCCAGTGACTTGTTCACAGGACTGGCACATGGCAGAAGTCTGGCCAGTGGGCACTAATTCTAGGATGGTGATTGGAGGAGCTTCTTGGATAAGCATGCATTTTAAAATTTATTTATTTATTTATTTATTTACTTACTTACTTACTTTATTCAAGACAGGATTTCTCTGTGTGGACCAAACTGTCCTGGAACTCACTTTGTAGACTAGGCTGGCCCAGAACTCACAGAGATCTGCCTGCCTCTGCTTCCCAAGTGCTGAAGCTCTATTTTTTGTCTCAGGGATGGAGTGTAGAGCTGTCAGTGGGGCTACCATTTTGGAGAAGCCTTTCTGACAATGGTGTCAACATGGGAATGGAGAGCCAGTAAATGAAAAAGAGACAAGAGAAAGGATGAAAGTCCATGAGATCACATCCGTGCCCTCCCCTCTGAATAAACTACTTCTGAAATCAACTATCCCCAAGCTTGTCAGTGGTACAAACCAATCTTTTCACCCTCTTGAGGTAGTTTGAGTTGAGCTTTTGTCATTCAAAAGCTTCTTCATTTGGTGTGTGATACTGGGTGGTCAGCCTCCCTAGGAAAGGATATGTGGGGAGATGGTGATGGAATGGCCCTAGTTTCTTGAATTAGATTTCCCAGGAGGTTGATGCTGTGTGACTGACTGACTGAGAAGGCCTTGAGAAGCTCGGCCCTCTGGGCTAGCCTGTTATCTTGGTGCCCTCAGTGGATCACAACTCTCAGAAACTCCTTATGTGATCCCTCAGGACACTGATTCTGCAGGTTGGTGCATGTTGCCTGTAATGGGAACAATAGTACATGGGAAAATGGAGTACACTAGAGTTTTTTCTCTAGCAATGCTCCATTCGCTATATAGTCACCATGCTGTCCTATAAGCCCAGGCTAACCATGTAGAGGACTCACATGGAAGAGAACCACAGCTCCTGTTTTTGGAGCCAGCAACATCGACACCTAGTATGACTCTGAGCAAATTATGGCTCTTCTAGCCATAATTAGACCTCTACTGATTTCCTCTGTGTGTGACTCAAGCTGTTGAGTCAGCCCATAGGACTCTGAGAAAAACAATCTCTAAATGTTGGTTTGTTGGGTGACAAGAGCTAACTAGCTGTTCCTGAGAAGGTGAATGAGGATGAGGGACCTACTAGTTCTACCAGGCTTGATGATCTGCCTCACCCACAAAGGCTAAAGGTTTGGAGAAGGGGCTCTGAATGAAGGAGGGTGATTCATTTTACACACAGTAAAGCTCGATTGCACTGTGTCATTTGCTAAATTTGCAGGGAAAGTTTTAGAAGGCCAATGAGACTCCATATAGGTTAGCACTGTCCTTGAGGATTTTGTTTCTCTGCTTTTCCAGTGTGTCGTTTGTCCAGGGAGGAAGGGGGATGTGATGGTCCCTACTCATTGATACAAGCATGAGGGTGGTAGAGAGCCAGAGGAAAAGTATGACTTCTAGACATGATCCTCCCCAAAGGCCAAGCCACTAGGAGAGATTAGACCTATGAGATTTTTGAAGTCACCTAAAATATCTTTCCCATTTTGTGAGTGAATTTTAAACAAGTGAATAACAAAGAAGATCTATGAAGCAGAATGGAAGGACTCTACCAGGAAGATTTTGAGAATGGAACAAAATGTCTTCTACTTTAATTTTTTTTTCCTAATAATTCTTTTTTTTATTTTTATGTGCATTAATGTTTTCCTTGCATGTCTGTCTGTCTGGATTCCGTGGGATAGAAGTTACAGACAGGTGTGAACTGCCATGTGGGTACTGGGACTTGAACCTGGGGCCTCTGGAAGAGCAACCAGTGCTCTTAACTGAGCCATCCCTCCAATCCATGTCTTCTACTTTTTATATGTACTAATGAAATTTTTACAAAGTTATCAACTGGTTAGTTGGCTGGGGGAGGG
>NC_045030.1:5745553-5754146 GCF_008632895.1 Mastomys coucha | reverse complement strand
TCTTGCTGTAGGACTTCTGGGATTATAGTTATGCACCTCCACATTTGGTTTAAAAAAAAAAAATGGGATCCAGGGATCAAACTCAGGTTTTCCAGGCTTCTGGAGGAAGCATTTATACCCGTTGAGCAATCTCAGCAGCCCCAGAGCTTGCAGTGTGTATCGGGTGCCAAGCTACGTGCTGGGGGCTCCTTCCCATTCAGTCCTCATTTTGATGCCTATAGGTAAAGGATGAGATAGCTGCATGGGTACTTGCATCAATTGGAAAGAGACTTAGGTTGGGTTTCTGCAGAAACCCATATTCTGAGTCAGGACCTGAGTGCACATGGTAAATGAAAAATGTTGACCTCAGAAAATGCCAGCAGGAAGTGGGGGCTGGAAGGTGTGGAGAAAGGAGAAGAAGCAGGTCATTCTTGTAGGCAACTGGAATTTACTCTTACTGGGACATGATGGAAAGGAAGAGGCTTTCCTACACATCAGGCTTTCCTACCCCCATTTAAAGGGGCCCCAGTTGGCTGGAATGCTCCTCAGACTGAACTCTTTCCCCCTCCACCTCTTTTCTAACCAGTGTAAAGTAGAGGTTGCTTCCACAGCTGGAGAAAGCCCGAGGGTTTCCAACAGGTTCTTCCAGTAAGAAATTGGCAACTTACAAAGGACTAGCCAGCAAGTGTGAGCGCATGCAGCAGGCAGTGGCAGCCTTGGCTCCAGTAAGTACTTAGTGGGGGTGGGGTCATCTCAATGGTAAATGGTAGAGCTGCAGTTTGAACCTAGTGGCTTGCCTCCAAGTGTGTGCCTTTGACCCTAGTGCTCCTCAGCATCAAGGCTGGTGGAAAAGAGCAGACAGAGACAGCTCCTTTTCTGATGACCCATTTAAAATGGTGTTAACATAATTATTCATTCAAACACGAACAAAGCCACAGCTTGCACACCTTGAAAGGACACAGGCCCAGAGTCTGTAAAATAAATACATCCTGACATGGCCTGGGCAGCTGCTTTAGAAGAATACTCCCTGCAGATGCTGCCTGCTGCTCTGAAGCTGCTACTGCTGCCCTGGCTCTGCCCCGGCTTGGTACTGCTGCCCTGGCTCTGCCCTGGCTCAGTTGGACAGCATCCCCCAGGACAGGCCCATCTTAGGGGAGTGAGACCAAAGGCCCACAGCAGTTTCTCACCTTGCCAAGTGTAGTAAGTAGCACCATGGTAGAAGTCTTTAATAGGCTTCTTGTTCTGCCCCATCCTGTCCCTAGCTTGAGAGATGAGCAGACACTATGGAAGGAGAGCAGGGGACAGGGACTCTGTGGTTAGCTAGAAACCCCAGAGGGACTCTGGGAAGGCGAAGCTTGATGGAGACTGAGATTAATTTGGTTTCTCTTGAGAGAGTCTTTCCAAGCTGGCCTCAAGCTATCATGAACCTAAAACTGCCATTGGGTGTGCAGCCCCTAGTGGACTGGTTGAGAACTCGAGTGAGGTACTAGGAGTCATGAGGAGCTGCAGAACCTCAGTGCTGGCAAGGCTGCTGGAGAGCTACAGCCTGACCTTTATTGCCTCAGAGGGAAACGGAGGCTCAATTGCTTTGTGGCACAATAGCGGGGATTCTAATTGATGGACGGGACTTGAAATATAGCTCAGATGGTAGAGTGATTGCCTAGCATGCATGAAGTCCTGGGTTTGATCCCTAGCACCACATGAATGAGAGAGACATGGTTGTCCCTGCCTGTAATCCCCAAACTCAGGAGGTAGAAAGAACTAAGAGGAATCAGATGTTAACAGTCATGCTTGGCTATATAGGGAGTTTGAGGCTAGCCTGGGCTGCTGCATAAGACCTCATTTCAATAAGTCTTCTGGTTAATTTTATGACAACTTGACACAAACGAGTCATTTAGGGAGAGGGAACCTCAGTTGAGAAAATATCCCCTAATAGATTGGCCTGTGGGCAGGCTTGTAAGGGGGTGCTGTGGACCGATATGTTGATGTGAAAGATCCAGCTTACTCTGGCTACCCCTGGGCTTGGGTTCTAGAAGAAGGCAGGCTGAGCAAGCTGTGGGGAGCAAGCCAGTAAGCAGTATTCCTCCATGGCCTCTGTATCAGTTCCTGACTCCAGGTTCCTGCCCTGACTTCCTTTGATGATGGCCTGTGAGGTAGAAATATAAGCTGAAATAGAGCTGTTCCTTCTCAAGTTGCTTTTGTTTTGGTCAGTGTTTTATACAGCAATGGAAAACCTAACTGAGATAATTACATGATAAACTAGTGACTGATGATGGACCTACCAAGCAGAAATCAAAGTGGCTTCCATCTCCCCTTCACTACAATCAGCTTGGCCCCTCCTTCCCTCCCTCTTTTCTCTATTTTTTGCCTCTCTTCTATCTTCCCTTCTTTTTTTGCCTATCCTTTCCCTCCCTCCTGAGTGGAAGGCACTAGTTTCCTCAGCACTGAATTTCGAGTAGGGAGGAACAATGTCACCCAGGGCTCTGGCAACATGCATTCTTTGAAGCAAGCTCATCAGTATGACGAAGAAATAGAAATAGAGAGCGGATCTAATCTATTGGCCTGTTTTTCTAATTACCAGATTGATTTACCAGAGAAATCTCCCCAGGAATTTGACTTCTCGGCAAGGTCTTTGCAAGCTCTAAATTTGTTCTCTGAAAAAAGCCCCCACGAAATCCATACAGATTTGGGGTAACTGGGGTCCTCTAATCAGGACCCAGAGCTTATTTGTTTTCTAATGGAATCTGAATAGAATTTAACGCACAGCCATTCTGCGTGGAGCGCATTCATAATTTTAATTAACAAATTAGGAGCTATTTTGCTCCCCTTTGAACGGCAGTCATGTGGGCCTGCTTCCTTTTCGGCCAATTTAGTCAACTCGGATGATTTTAATTACAACAGTCACGAGCACCAGAAATTCCTGCGTCTGACAGATTCGCGACCTGGTCCATTGACTCTCATTTAAAAGCAAGTTCTCCATGAACAGAGATCTCCGAGGGGGCTGGTGGGTGTCAGGAGGGGGGGTTGCTGAGCTCTATGCCCTGGGGCACAGGCAGAGAAGAGCCTCATTTTCCATTCTGAGACCCATTAGTCATGATTAGGAGGTGGCCAGTTCTGCCTGGCCCCGCCTTCACAGTGTGAAGAAGCGCAGAAGTGAGTTTTCGTTGCATGGACATGGAGCCAAGCAATCCCTTTCCTCAGAAATTTGGCCTGGCTCCCACGCTTCTCAGACACTGACATGCCCGGAAATCCCCAGGGGTCTTGTTAACAGGCACATTCTGATTTAGTATGCTTCTGTGTTGAGGGTGTGGCCTGAGGTTCCTGCTTGCAGCCAGCATGCCAGTGCTGTCTGTCCTCTGACCATACTTTGAGTAGCAAAGATTTATCTGGTGTATGTATTTCCAAAAGGTTTCAGAACCCAAAGGGGTGCCTAGTTCCTGGAAACACTCTCCAACTGTCAGCGGCAGCTAGGGATGGTGGTCCTGCTTCTAGCCCAGAGAGTATGTTCCTTTGAGTCTATAGGGACCTCCACTCAGGTGCAACCTGATTCTTGACTTTGCTGTAGGAAAGAATTTCAGGATGAGTCAGTATGAAGCAGAGTTGCAGTTTATTTAGACATTTAAATTTCCTTGTATGCCCTCAAGTTCTCTGGCACACATGTGGAAGTCAGAGGACAACTTGCAAGAGTCAGTTAGTTCTCTCTTTCTACCACGTTGGTCCCGTGACATAAACCTAGGCCATCAGGTTTGGCAACAAACACCTTTACCTGCTGAGCCATCTTGCTGGCCCAATTAAGAGATTTTTTTATGCGGATTTTAAGTACTAGAGATAAAAGAATGAGGAGCAACAGGAAGAAATTTAGACACATCTGTGTAGGAGCATGGGCTTCTCAAAAACAAAAACCAAAAACCAAAAAACAAAAAAGCAGCAATTAAGAGACTTCATCGTAAGTAGTTAGAATGTGTTGATGGCTTTAGAAACTTGGCTTTCATTGTGGCACCTGCAGTGCTGAAGAACCAGAGTTCTTCCTGAACACCTTTCCTATCTAAGGGATGTGTTTGAGTGTGTGAGTCCTCTGAAGTAGCTTTGGCTAACCAGTACACAAACCTAGGCACAAAGGGCCTGTGAGAGTGCTTTCAGAGCTGGGGACTCGGGGCAAAGTCAGAGATTTGGAAAAGGGGAAGGTTGATTTTATCTGCAAAGTCAGTTGGAGGCAGAGAGTCCCTTCTAGAACCTTCTGTACTTAGCTTTTCCTGTGGTAGCACAGTGCGTGCTGAATTAACAAATCTGAGAGATCCTAAGCACACACTAGTCCCTGGAGGTTGCTAAAAAAAAAAAAATTAACTAGTCTTGAGTTGGGCAGTGGTGGCATGTGCCTTTAATTCCAGCACTTGGGAGGCAGAGGCTGGCAGATCTCTGTGAGTTTGTGGCCAGCCTGATCTAGAGTGAGGTCCAGGACAGCTAGGACTAGAAAACCTTTCTTGGAAAAACCAAAACCACAATCAACCAAATCAAACCAAACTGGTCCCAGCCCACCCCCACCTGCTGTGGATATGTCTGAGACATTTATGATATGTTGACAGTTTGAACGCTAGCACATAGCTGGCTGATGGGTTACAATTAGGACAGCTAAGCCCAGCCCCCATCTCCTATCCTGTAGTCAAACCGTTTATGTGGTCTCAGCAAAGTGAGCATGCATACATTTGGGGCAGGAATTTTAAACTATGATGCCATCACCTCAAGAGAGATAGATATCCAGAAGAAGAAGAAAGAACAACAGCAGTCCATATGAAGAGACAATCCCAAGCTTACTTGGCTGTGGATCCAAATAAGACTATGTGTCACAAGCATTTTTATGATAGTTTAAGGGGACTTGATTTTTGATAATGATATGTTTGGTGGATTGCTGGTTAATATGGTGGTGTGAAAATAGTATTGTGACTATGATAAGTAGAAAATTCTTATCTTTCCAGAATTATATTGAAATACTTATGGAGGAACTGAGTTGATGATGTGGCTTTGCTTTACAATTGTATAGAAATAGAAGTCAGTGAGACTTTTGAAACATTGATCATCATTGACAATAAGAGCTGTGAAATGAGTCCAGGGAAGTTTGTATTTGGTTGGAGCGCATGCCCCAAGTTACACATGCTGGAAGCTTGATCCCCAGGGAAGCAATATGGGAGGTGATGGAGCTTTTAAGAAGTTGGACTTAGTAGAAAGTAAGTAGGCTACAGGGGCCAAGGCATTGTTCTCAAAAGGAAAGAATGTAGTTCTCAGGGGATCCTAGTCAGTCCTCTGGAGAAAGTTGCTGTACAAAGCAAGACAAGTCACTACCTTTTTCTAGATTCCTATCTCTTTATTAAATATCTGTTTTACATAACCCTCTTACGATGCCATCTGCCACTAGGTGATAGAGGTAAGGAGACTGTCACCAGAGTCCAGAAGGTACTGGTCTCATGCTTGTTGACCTTCATACTGTGAGTTTAATAAACCTCTCTTCATTATTCATTATTATAAATGCTGGAAGTTATCTAGCCTCCAGCATTTTGTTAAATCAGGAGAAGAGATGGATGTACCATCTTATATTACTTACACGTTAGGCTGAGAAAGAAGAAAAATGATCCAACGAGATAAGCCCATCTGAATATACTTTTGCAATACATTATGTGGGAAGCAAATACAACTTCATTTTGTTTCTTTTTGTTGTTCTTGTTTTTGAGATGGGTCTTGATTTTAAACTCAGAATAACCCTGCCTTGGTCTCCCAAGTGCTAAGATTGTAGGCATGTATCATTACAACCAGCACTGTGTAGCTATTTCTTCATGATCCCTGGAAGGAAGGTATGAGGAGCCCCCTCCCCCTCTGTCCTTTGGTTAAATAAGCAGTAAGAAATTATCGTGAGAGAGGAGACTCTTCAGTGGGAGCTGCCTTCCCAGTTTGGCAGAATGCTCTGAGGATAGAGTTTTCATGAGCCATTACCCATGCTGAGGTGGGCATTTTGGTGATTCAGTTGCCTGACTCATTGAAGCTCCTATAGGTAACCCTTCACCCATGTTCCCATAAGTAACTTGAATAAACTCATTGGCTCACTAAGCTAAATTTGTGTGGATTTGTTTCTTTGATCATCTCGGGATTGTGTCTATCTAGATAGACATTTGTTTCTATCTCCTCATGAAAAAAAGTCATTGTAACACCCACTAAGACTTCACTTTTGAAGAATATGTGAGTTTTTGGTATCTTAGTCTTTCTAGAGAGAAAACCCCAATCTATTTCTGATATCCTTATGACTTATGTATTGTGTCTGTCTGTAGATATCCTTCTGGTTGAGTAGGGCTATAGGGGACCACTGTATTGAATTGTTTGACCCCTATCTTTACTCATAGCATGTGCACCAGCTACTGCAAGCAGATTGGGATCCTGACCTTGAGTGTTCCAGATGAGAGTCTGAGTTGTGTAAATGAGATAGACAATGTTCATCAGAACCACAGATAACCAAGTATTTAGCTTCTAACTGAGTTGTACAAGGAATGGGGATGGTGGGGATGAGGATAATCATGTGACCAGGTGAGGTAGAAATGGATAGGTAGGAGATGGATGGTTGGTGTTAGTAATAGTTGCTCAGGATCACCAAGGTTCTTAACAACAGTGTTGATAGCAAAAATAAACCAAGACCCATATTAATTATAACAGTTAAATAGAACCCAGAGCTGGGCTATCATTTCATGGCACTGATATTTTGAAGTAGGTGTCAATATTCTTCCCATTTCTAGTTGAGAAATCTTTGCCTTGAAAATATAATCAAGGGAGGGCAAGATGACTTAACAGGGAAAAGGTGCTTGGTGACCTGAGTTTGATCCCTGGAACCCATATAATGGAAGGAGACAACAGACTTCTGAAAGTTGTCTTCAAGCCTACGCATATATGCTATGCTATTCTCACCCACACATATACATACACTAAAAACAAACCAAACTAATGGAATTAAAAGGAGTTTAATCAGTTTTGCTCCACTCCTGATTAGGAATGATACCCAGGTCCATCCAATGTTAGGACATTCTTGAATGAACAGCATCTTCTCTTCTTTAGTAGGAGACCATTTTTTATAAGGTTCTGGTGAATGTATAATAACTGAAAGCTAAAATTGGGCAAATAAAAGGAGCAGAAAATAATGAATAATTTTATTGTATGTTATCGTGTTTAGACTGGATTGTAGACAACATTGTCTTTGTTTAGGTGCATTTGCTCTCCTGTAAAGCCAAGCACTAGAGGTTGCAAGGGTTTTGAGCCTGCTGAACTTCAAATCCTTGCAAAGAAAACCTGGGGACTTTCACTTCAAATTGGCCTTACTCAGTTTCACTGGTAGCAAGGATCACTTTTGGTAGTTGGGGGCTTTCTTTGAGGTTTGTCAACAAAGACCTTTACCTAGGCCTTCTGCTCTGTCCACTGATGCTAGGAATCAGATTAGTTCAACTCCCTTGAAGGGTTGTTCAGTTATAGCCACTAATACCAAGTCAAAATTGATCAATAAACAAATAAGTCTAGATAGGGAGCTGTGAAACTTGCAAAGAATCACAAAAAGAAAGAAAGAAAGAAAGAAAGAAAGAAAGAGAAAAAGACATAAGGCAAGCTATTCCACCTATAAGTATATGTTGCCAGGGGATATCCAGAATAGCAAATTGATTTATAATGCCCCCCAAACTTGAAACAATCCAAATATCAAATGACATAAAGATATGGAAACAAACTGGAATATTGCACAGCAACAAAAAGGAAAGCCTATGGATGAATCTCTTGGAAAAATGTTCAAAATGGAAGTTGGATATGAAAGAGAATATGTCTGATATCTTCAAGTTATATGAGATTCTCATAATATACAAATTTTATCTACAGGGATAAGAATTTAAGCTGTGGTTGCTCTTAGGGAGTTACTGGGGATGATTACAAGGGAGATTTCTGGACTGCAGGTCAAAACTCTTATATTCCCCAAATATATTAGTTTATCCTTTTTTTTTTTTTAATTTGGGAGATTATTTCAGTTCCTTCCCCTATAGCTTAATGTTCTTGCTCTCAAGCAAAAGCATTCACCTGAGATAGTTTAAGCAGAAAGAGATTTATTAAAGAATATTAAATGGCTAATGAACCATAGGGAGGGCCAAACATCTGGCCTTAGCGGCTTTGGCGCCCAGGAAGCATAGCCAGGATAACAACAAGGAACACGCACCTGCAACAAGTGAACTAGCTTCCTAAAAGCACTCTGAACTTGGCCTAGAGCATCAGACAAGAGAAGAAGCTCAGCCTCAGAGGTCCCATCCTGAATGTTTTGGCCCCTTCTGTTAGAAGACTGCTGTCACTTGTAGGTCTGGTGCTGCACACAGTTCAGAGTGGAATCCAGATCTTACAGTGTGATGGACTAGCGGAACAAAGGTCATGTGCCTAACCTCTGATTACAGAGGATCCTGGAAATGGAAATCTGTAAATTCCAGGCTCTGGAATAGAAGAAAGTCAAGCTGAAAGTCTGTCTGAACCACTATGCTCCACTTTTGATTCTGTTTTTCAATGGGGTTTGGATAGTAGATACCAGGGAAGGAGTACTGTAATTTTTTTTTTTTTT
>NC_045030.1:5733622-5745500 GCF_008632895.1 Mastomys coucha | reverse complement strand
AAAGAGGTGGCTGGATGCCTGTTTCTGTCTTCTCTTTTTTTTTCCTTTAAAATTCCATTTATTATTATTGGATGGGTGATGTGTATGGCTATGAATTTGGGAGGCTAGGGACAACTTCGTGGAGTCAATTTTTGTCTTCCTCAATTTTTGTCTTCCATCCCTCCACGAATTCTAGGAATTGAACTCATGTCATCAGGCTTTGTAGCATTTGACTTTACCTGCTGAGGCTTCTCACAAGCCCATTTCAGCAGTCTTTTTCACATTTGGCCCTGCAGATCTCTCCCATGCCCTGAGGCAGGCCTCAGCTGGCTGCAGATGAATTCTCTCCCATGATTAGAGAGGAGACTGAAATCACTGATTCCGAAAACACAGTAGAACCATGAGCCAAATTTCACCCATGAGAGAGAAATAAGAATGACTCCCAAGATACCACAGGGGACTTCTACAGATGTGTTCTATTTCCTGAAAAATCCAGTCTTTGTGACTTAGAAACTATATGATATAATTTCAGCTGACGTTCACCAATGCAGTAAGGTGAACATTTGTTGTCGTTGTCATGCTTCTATGGGATTGGACTGTATTTGTATGGGAGCAAAGATGGGCCATGGCTTGTGGGATAGGAAATAAGTTGGGGGTGGGCAACCTCTTGGGAAGAATAAAGGAATCCCTATTTACCTCTAAGAGGGGGCTAGTTTGAAGGAGACAACACTGTGGAAAAGGCCAGCCAGGTGGTTCAGACCGGAGACTGTGGGATTGAACACCATTGCAAACATGACTTCCTCAACAAGGGACTGGGAAGAAGAATGCTTTTGAAGGGCTTCAAGGATTCAGATGCTGTAGAAATGAAGGAGAGCAATGGTACTTTCACTTTGGGGAAGCCATAGAGTGGAGAACCTGTATCTTGGTGAAGTTTCTATTGCTGTGATATTTCAGCTTACAGTTAGTCCATCCATCATGAAAAGAAGTCTTAGCAAAACTCAAGGTAGGAATACAGAAGTAGGAACTGAAGCAGGGGCTATAGGGAAATGCTACTTACTGGCTTGCTCTCAATGAGCCTGCTCTCTCTCTCTCTCTCTCTCTCTCTCTCTCTCTCTCTCTCTCATTTATTTATTTGTTTTAATGTACATGAGTACACTGTCATTTTCTTCAGACGCACCATAAGAGGGCATTGGATCCCATTACAGATGGTTGTGAGTCACCGTGTGGTTGCTGGGAATTGAACTCAGGACCTCTGGAAGAGCAGTCAGTGCTCTTAGCCATTTATCCAGCCCCTGAGCCTGCTTTTTATACAACCCAGGACCACTTGCCCAGGGCTCATTTATCAAGAAAATTTACCACAGATTTGCCAACAGGCCAATCTGACTCTCACAAAAGCCACAGGAGGAAGGAAGGGTCTCCTTTGGCTTAGTTACAGGGTGCGGTCCATCATGTGCACCGGGAGTCACAGGGTCTGCCTTATTTGAGGAAGTTTCTTACACTGCCTCTGAAGTCAAGCAGGGAGAGGATGAAGGCTTGTATCTACCTTGTTTTCTCCCTTTTATGCACTGTGGGGACCCCAGCCCAGAAAATGCTGCTGCTCTTATTTAGTATAAGTCTTCCCACCTCAATTAACTTAATCTAGATAATCCCTCACAAGCATGCCTGGAGGCTCCTGCTCCCAGGTGACTTTGGATTCTGTCAAATTGACAATCAATCAATATACTCTCCGAGTGATACGAGGATACTTTTTGGCTGCAAGAAACTAAACAACAAATCAACTCTGGCTCCAATACTGAAAATATCAAAGAAGTTTGATTACATGGTTGGCTAATTTGATTCTTTAGACAAGTCATAAAAGAAATGGAAGATTTTTCTACCTTTCCATTCCTTATTTGGTGCAGTGATTTCAATGAGAATGCCCCCGATAGGTTCATAAGTTTGAATGCTTGGTCCCTAGTTGGTGAAACAGTTTCTGAAGGATTAGGCATGTGGCCATGTGGCTTGCATCACTTGGAGTAGGCTTTGAGTTTTTTTTGTTTTTGTTTTTTGGTTTTTTTTTGTGTGTGTGTGTGTGTGTGTGATTTTTCTTTTTTGTCTTTTTCTTTTTTTGTCTTTTTCGAGACAGGGTTTCTCTGTGTAGCCCTGGCTGTCCTGGAACTCACTCTGTAGACCAGGCTGGCCTCAAACTCAGAGATCTGTCTGCCTCTGCCTCCTGAGTGCTAGGATTAAAGGCATGTGCCACCACCACCTGTTGCTACCTTTGAGCTTTTAAAAGCCCCACTCAAGCCCAAGCTCACTTGCTTTCTTCCTACTGCAGGAAGAGCTTATGCGGGCATAAGCTCTCAGTTAATGCTTCAGCACCATGCCTGCCTGTCTGTTGCCATGCTCCCAATTACGATGATCAGGGACTAGCATCTGAAAGTGTAAGCAAGTCTTGAAATTAAATGCTTTATTTTGTAAGCTTCCTTGGTCATGGTGCCTTTTCACTGAAGTAAGACACCTACAGTATTGGCATTGGATCTTCAACTTGTTTCCTTACGGTGACAAAACAGTAAACACAGCTCTAGGTGTTATACCTTCACCCAATCTAAAGCAGAGCATAAACCAAATTTTCTGGGTACACATTCTTTTTAATCAGGGAGGAAGAGGCAGAGTCAACCAACAGGCCAATCTGACTCTCACAAAAGCCACAGGAGGCTTCCATAGCTGTGGCTCTTGTCAGCCAAAACTTTGCAGAGGTACATGAAAAGCCCAATTCACTCTTGACTGTTGTTCCTATTTTGAGACAGGCTCTCAAGTAGCCCAGGCTGACCTTGAATACACTGTTTCGTATCTGCCACCCTGCATCTGCCTTCTTGGTGCTGGCTCAGTGCACCTTTTACACCACAATGTAAGCTCAGCCTAGAGAGAACATCCATGGTGTGAATTTGTTTGCTGAAACTCATGGCCTGGTGAATGCTCTGATGAGCCCCACCCCCACCCCACCCCCACCCCCAACTCTCCTCTCCTGTGAAATGAAGACCTTCAGGGATCCCAGCTTAAACATCCCAGGCTATATCATGGTGCCAAACTTCAGAGTACAGAGCCTGTTAGGGCTTTGTTTTCCCTCTCTGGATCCCAAATGGCAGCTAGCATGTCTTCTGTTGTCATTTTCTCTAGGCAGTACCCTTTTTTTCCTATTTGTTTCTTTCTAATTCTGGTCTACGTTGACAAATCCAGTGGTCATGCCTGTTCGACATCTGTACTGAACACAAGGCAGTAAACTCTGACTTTTAGGAACCTGGGACATGCTGTTTAAGTTAGTGTGCTGGCCAGACAAGCATCAAAACTTCTCTTTTGCTTTCTTCTTTTCTGTTCTCTCCTCTCCTCCTCCTCCTCCTTCCTCCTCTTCCTCCTCCTTCTCCCTCCCTCCTCCCCTTGATAAGGGAGATAATTAATGAGGTAATTGATATTTTAAAAACATTTATATTTAGAAAAATAGGAAACTTATAGAAAATCACCTAACAAGTGAGTGTGTGCACACGTGTGTGTATATGTGTGTGTGTGAGTGCCTGTGTGTGTCATGTGTCTGTGTATATGTGTGTTCATATACATAGAAACCATAAGTGCCCAACAATTGCAACTTTACTGAGTCCTGTTTTCTTTCTGCATGCATAGACTCACCCCCACCTACACACACTTATTATTGTTACTATAGGTTAAAGCCAAAAGGGACTCTCACTTCAGATTTGAGGAATGTTGTTACATTTGTATCTATATAATGGGATATCTTCTGAAGGAGACCCAAGTCTAAATGCAAAACTCAAATATGCTTCATATATACCTTATATACATAGTCCAAAGGGCACTGAGTACAATAATTTTGTACTTTATTATTTTTTTACCGAGACAAGGTCTCATGTAGCCGAGGCTAGCCTCATATTTGCTGTGTAGCAAGGATGAACTTGGATCCTTCTGCCACTACCTCCTGAGGGCTAGAAATCCAGGCATTCACTACCAAGCCCAGGACTTCTTGCATGTTAGGCAGTCACACTGCCACATGAGCCACAACCCAGCCCTGCAACTGTATTTTGATTCTAAACCATCACAGGATGCCAAGGTGTGGGATTTTGTGCTATGTTTAGTATAAGTTTATTATGAAAAGGGTTTCAGACTTGGGATGTTTTGGTATGATTCTGATTGTTTACATGTGACAGAACCTTAGATACTCTCCTAGATTGCAGTCAACATGACATTTAAATTCTCAATGCTTTTGCTCTGACCTCTTGGGAGCATGCGCATTCTTCTATGTAGCTACAGTATGATGACACGAATGCAGCAACTCTGACACTGATTTAATACTGTCACTATCCAGACCTTATTGAATATCGGCATTTGCCCCAATCATACGCTTTAGAAAATCATTAGTCTTTTGATGCAGGCTCCAAACCAGAATCACGAATTGAATTTAATCAGAGACCTTTCAAAGCCACGATTGGGGGTTGGGGTCTGTGTTCTGAGAGCCAAGGGTTCCAGAAAATTCACCTCTGGGTAATTAGTCCCTCTTCAAGTTGACAGCCACAAGAGACTTTCAACTTTTCAAAAACTTTTGTCTCTGCTTTCATCCGTCTTGATCCTACTTCAGCCCTGGGAGGGAAGTAAGGCACAGGTCAAACTCTCCATTTTATGGATGAGGAAACAGAGATGCTCAGGGTCACTCTTCAGGTTCAAGCTGGCAGATCCTGTCACAGCTCCTGGCTTTGCCTAAATCTCCAGCCCTTTCCTGCAGTCCCCAGCAGATAAAGGAACAGCAACCAAGAGCTCAGCTGGGTCTCCTGCCTGCAGCTGACACCTTTTGTGTCCCAATTGGCAGGCGTCCCTCTGAAGCCAGGGATGAGGTAAGCACCCTTTCTCACCCAGCAGTGTTCCCTAGTATCTTGGCTTCTCTAGACTTATTATGGCTGCCCTATGCAGACCCCGTTGGCTGTTACCGCACCTAGGTCCAGTATGTTCTTGAGCTTCCAAGCAGCCAGTACTTCTACTCCCTTGTGCAAGGGCTTTCTCAGAGTTTCAAAGAAGTAGTGCCTCTCCCTGGGAAGAAACCCCAACTCACATACTGAGCTAGCTCCTGCTACCCTCAGGTGGACTCATTGTGACACACATCCCTAAGTGTAAGCTTGCACTAGTGCCAGGCTAGGAATTAGGATGAGTATACATGTGTGCACAGGTGTATGTGTGTGGAGGACTGAGACAGACATTTAAGCATCTTCCTCAGTCTCTTTCTATGTTATTTTCTGAGGGAGGGTCTATTATCAATCTTGGAAGTCATCAGTTTGGCTAGATGGACTGACTAGTAAGTCTGAGACTCACCTTTCTCTATTCCTAGCACTGGGATCATAGGCATGCACTTCAACACCTGCCTTTTACATGGGGGTTGGGGATTGAACTTTTGAGTCCTCATGCGTGCATAATAGTCACTTTAACAGCTAAGCAATTTCTTCAACCCTTGTTTCTTATCACTTTGCAATAAGTACAAAAAAACTGAGATTAAGCATTTGAGACTATCTATGTTAATTCTATAAGGTGGTTGTAGATTTCTTAAATTGAAAGATAAAGAATTGGGGCTCAGGTGATTTGCATTTTTTCCCAGTAATTCTTGTTATTGTATATTCAAATGTAGTAGAGGTATATTCAAAGATAGTTTGGAATTTAAGAAGAAAATGACTAATTCTTTAACAAAGATTGTTTCAGAACTGTGTTATACTGTTTTCTGCTTTATTGCCCACTGTTGTTCCATAATACATGCCCTGTGATTGCAATGGTTGATTGTGTACTCCAAAGCTTCCTATGTTGGGAAGGTAATTCCCAGATTTCTATGTTAGTGGTACTTGCAGGTAGGAACTAATGAACGTCATGATCCCTGGATGAGGTTATGAAGATGGGGCCCATGTTATGAGTTTTGTGGCTTTTCAGAAAGAAGAAGAGAGAGCAGAGCTAGCACTGTCCCTGTGTCTAAGCACAAGATACCCTCTACCAATTATAGTAGAGAAGGAAGGTCCTCACCAGATGCCTAGAAGATTCTGGTGTCATGATCTTAGGCTTCCCAGACTCCAGCAACATGACCTACATAAATCTCTATTCCTTTTCTTCTTTTAAAATAATCTGTCCTCAGGTATTTTGTTATGGCAACAGAAAGCCAAGAACAATTGCTTCTCTTTGTTTCCCTGTTTTACTTCTCTAAGCCTGTGGCTTCCTGGGATATCCTCTTCACAGTGTAAGTCTTCTATCAGTCTGCTTCTGGAGAGAAGCCAACCTGATGCCCCAACTTCACTTTCCTATTGATTGAGGAACCTAGCTATACCTCATGATTCTTGAGTATTTATGCTTTTGAAATGAAATATCTAGGGCCAAGAGATGTAGCTCATTTGATAGACTGCTTGCCTAGGGTCTTAGTCCCTGTTCTCTTGCTGTGAAAAGACACCATGACCAAGGTGATTTATAAAAGAAAACATTTAATTGGGGGCTTGTTGACAGAAGGGGAGTCCATGAGCAACATGGTGGGGAGCATGGCAGCAGGTAAGTAGACATAACACTAGAGCACTAGCTGAGAGCTTCTAGGTTGAGACAACCAGCAGGACAGAAGGGAGAGAAGGAAAGAGAGAGAGAAAGAGGGTGGGGGTAGGAGGGAGGGAGAGGGAGAGGGAGGGAGAGATGAGCTGGGTATAGGGGGTGATCAAGCTAACTGGGCCTGATATGGGTTTTTGAAGCCTCAAAGCCCACCTCTAGTGACATGCCTCCTCCTGATTGTTCCCAAACAATTTCACCATCTGGGAAACAGACATTCTAATATATGAGCCTATGGGGACCATTCTCATTCAAACCATCACAGGTAACATGGATAGAACCCTGAGTTTAATCCCCAGCACCACATGGATGCATGCCTGTAATCCCAGCACTCAGGAGGTATAGGTGGGAGGATTGGGAAGTTTAAGGTACTCTTTGGCTAGTTTTGAGGTCAGACTGAGCCATGAGACAAAAAAATCTAACCAGAGAGCTTTTAAAAAAACACCTAAACTGTCTACACGGAAGTCTATTTTTAAAAAATACTTCAAGACTTTAAGAACATTTGGAGCATTC
Source organism: Mastomys coucha (assembly GCF_008632895.1). Classification (NCBI taxonomy): domain Eukaryota; kingdom Metazoa; phylum Chordata; class Mammalia; order Rodentia; family Muridae; genus Mastomys; species Mastomys coucha. Next base: position 5,738,405 of record NC_045030.1, on the reverse strand, counting down.
AAGAGGCATTAAAAAATTCTACCATGTCTTAATTCATTTAAAAATAATTATGCATGAGACCTCCTGAGATGTGATCACCTATCCCTGTGCATGTGTTAATTTCACAAGAAATTGGAATTGTCCTCTGCCTCCTCCTTTTCCTCTGCTTCAGCCCCATAAAGGCTCAAAGGTTGCACAGGCTTTGCATCTGCCTTCTTAGCCCCAGAGGTCCCAGGGAATCCTAGGAGACAGCAGCGCTATGAAACAGGATCATATTCATTCTCAGAGTCTTCCAAATACATTGGATTTCAAAGGAGCTGATCGCAAATCAAAGTAAAGAGTCTTGGCTTTGCTCCCTGTCTGCTGTTTGTATATTTTATATTATGCATAGACGGGAGGGGGCATGGTGGGGCCTGCTGGTTATAACCACAATCAATCAATCCCAACCTATTTTCAGTATCTGCCAGCCATTGGGACAACTTCCAGAACTATCAGAGCCTCCTTTTCATTATTTAAAGGCCGGTGAGAGGACGCAAAAATACTTAATGAAAGGGTCAGGCTGACCAAGCGACAAGGCAGCTTAGGTCTGGAGGCCCAGGCTTCCTTAAGGGGAGCAGCATATTGGAAACAAGCTTGCAGTCAGCCTGGGCCTCTGGGCATCATTTTCACTCCAGGAGTCAGGTAGGGCACTGCTGGGTAGCACTTAGCTCTAGTCTAATGCATATGAGGCTCCGGATGGGCCAAAGATATGTTTCATTCAGCTTCTCTACTACCTTTGAAACCTCCAGCTTTGCTCTGAGCCAAGCTTCCCACTGCTGGAGGAGGGAGAGGCCAGGCAACCTTGCTTCCTTAGGTAGTCTATGCTCTGAAGCAGAGTTAGGCAACGAAAGCAAAGGCTTGGCACTGTCACTCCTCTATCCCACACCTGCGTGGACCATCATGCTTTATCTTTGGCTAAGTAGTGGTCAATACTGCATCAGATGCCTTTAGGCTGGGGTGCCAGCTGAAATCTGGCCAGTTACACTTGTATTTCAGATACAATGTGAAATTATTTTGTAATAATTTTGTAAGTATAAATATGTCCCCAATAAGGCATGGAAATTCTCTCTCTGTGTGTGTCTGTCTCTCCTCTCACACACAAATTTTCTGTTTACTTGAAATTCAAATTTAAATTTATCTATCTATCTACCTACCTACCTACCTACCTACCTACCTACCTACCTATTTATCTTGGACAGGGGCAGGACTCAAGACAGAACCCAGGGCCTCACTAATGCTAGCAAGTGCTCTCCCATGGACTGAGCCACCAGCTTTGCCTGAAACTTGCAAGTAATTAGCCATCTAGGATTTATGTTTGCTTGCTCCTGCAACCTGCCTAGGATTATCAATTCTATTTCTAAATACCTCCTTTTGACTGGGATTTTCTTCTCAGTTTCTGCTCTTGATTTGCTCTTGGCCTCCTTGGCCTGTTCTAGGGTGACAGGTGCACATTACTATGCTTGGCTTCTACTTTGGGGCAAGGAATCTGAACTTGGGTCATCTTACTTGTATAGCATGCACTTTATCTGATGAGCCATAACACCAGTCCCAGGTGTTCTAGGGCACATGCGCGTGCGTGCGTGCGTGCACGCGCGCGCGCGCGCGCGCGCGCGCGCACACACACACACACACACACACACACACACACACACACACACAGAGTTCCTTTTGCAGCTGGTGTTGAGATCTATTGGACCAGATAGTTCTGTGCCTGAATGGAAAGCCACAGGGTGCCTACAATGAAGGGGTGCTGCGACAGTGCTGGAGATAGTCAGCACAGTCAGTTAATTGGGCACCATCATTTCACATTCTCTCGTGCCTGCATTCCAGAAGGTAATGAAGGCAGCTGGTGTGGTTCAGAGCTTTCTGGGGGTGGTTCTCCATCTCCCATGCACAGCAAGAGCACCTGCACGCTGTGTGCAATTGCAGGTGGCTGGCCCCACCTCCAGGCTTTCTGAGACAGTAGATCTGGCAGAAGAAGCCCAATAATGTGCATTTCTAGTAAGTTCCCAGGATGAGGCGGCTGCTGCAGGCTTGGGTTTGTCTACGTTACAGATCACTAAGTATGAACCAGCAGTCCCCCTTTAGCCACAGATTTGAAATTACCTGCAATCAATCACAATAGAAATATATTGAGTAGAAAACTCTAGACATAAACAATTCATCAAATTTTACATTTAATTTTGTTATAATTCAGTACTACTTAAAGTTTTAGGCATTCACAGGATGTGTTGGAGCATATCTGCCTTGAATAACAGCGGGCCATTCTAATGTCAATTGTAGTCAGAGCTGAGATGATAGTCTAGAGAATGAAGTTGACATTCCCTCACCCACTCCCCATTGGTTTAGCTCTCTAAAATGTTATTTAAGCATTGTGTAATGGTTGATGCTTTCATGCAATTGTGCTGTGTGAAAAACCACCCCCAAGCTTCCACGCCTCTCTACTGCAAACTTTTGTTTCACAACTCACAGATCTAAAAGGTTGACTACTTTTCAAGACAAGCTAGATTTGAGTTCAGGCCTCAGTTTGGATTCACCTTTACCCCCATGCAGATTCAATCCAAGACCAATGCATGATGAATTAGCAACGAGTGTTTGGGCTATGATTTTATAATAAAAGACGGAAACCTCAAGATAGCTGGCAGACACTTAGAGCTTTCTCCTTGTAACTGACACGCTGCCATTTGCGCCACATTCTACTAGTCAAAGCAATTCGCATGGCCAGATTCAAAGTCAGAAGAGGAGTCCTTGACCCGCCTTAGGGTAACAGGTGTACATTACCATGCTTCACTTCTGCACAGGGGCTAGTTTTTTTTTTTTTTTTTACAAAAAATGCCTGGGGCTAGGGAGATGGCTCATCAGATAAAGTGCCTGCCACACAAGAATGATGACCTGAGTTCACATTTGAATTGTATTCTGATGACATTAAACAGTGCCAGAAACAAGAAGTATAAGGCCCCACATCAAGTTCTAAGTACCTCTAGAGGGAGGAAACAATTCTCAGCTTCTGAGAAACAGATTGCCATGAGAAGCCAAGGTGCAAAGATTCATGGGGGTACTCGCAGTCAGATGTTGGAACCAACCAACAGACAGCAGGAGCCAGGAAGGGCAATGGCCTCACAGCTGGGTATAGATGACAATGGCCTTTACAGCTGGTGTGTGCTCCTATACTACACAACCAAGGTGCTTGGAACTGGGCCCAGTTGGTTTTTCTAGAAATCAGGACTGGTGGCAGTCTGGGGACAGGGTCAACTGAGCTGGAGCTGGGACAAATTTGTTCTAAAAATCCAAAGTATATAGTCCAAAGCAGAGGAGAATTGGCTTTTTGCTGCTACTGTTGTTGTTATTGTTAGTCTCTCTCTCCCTCTCCCTCTCTCTCTCCCTTCCCTCCCCTCCCTCCCTCCCTTCCCTCCCTCCCTGTCTCTCTGTCTCTCTGTTTCTCTCTGTCTCTCTGTCTCTGTCTGTGTGTGTGTGTGTGTGTGTGTGTGTGTGTGCTTGAGCTTGTGAGCTAGCCTACGCCTGGCCAGCCAGTGCCTAGTGCTGGGTTACAGGCATGTGCTGCTACTCCTGGCTTGTTACATGGGTGCTGGGGAGCTGAACTCAGCACTTTACTTACTAGGCTATTTCCCTAGTCCTGAGACCTGTTTTGTTGGTGTCTTTGTTTTTGTTTTTGTTTTAATCACACCTACACACTAAAAGAAATATGAGTGAATCTCTGGAGATTTGTGGACACATGGAACTTGAGAAGGGAGGCTCTTCACTCAATAATGTTCCTTCTGCACTGAACTTAAAGAAACAAAGGTGCCTTCAAAAAGGCAACAAGTTTCAGGACAGGAGAAGGGAAATGAACGTGGGCAACTTTCTCAGGAGAGAGGCTATCCAGCTGGGGCACAGCTGGTGAGTAGGAGTTTGTTAGCAGATGAAGGCAACATGGTGGAAGAAGAGTAGAGAGAATTCCTGTGACAACCCTAGAGGCAGACAGAGTTCCCCATTTTCCATAAAGTTTATATGGGTTCTTATCTTTCCCCAAGACACTTATCTACCAACAGCCCTCTTCTCTGCTTCCTGGCATCCTGCCTGGTGCTCCAGGCTGCCCCGCTGCCTACAGCTGTCTTTGTATTTCCGGGTCACTGACATTTTATTGCCTCTGAGTTTCAAGGATATTTTTCCCCCTTAAGTAATTACCACTGAAATTATGTGGTTTGATCCTGCATTGATTAAACAAAACAAACAAACAAAAACCTCTCAGACAATCTAACTTAGTTAACTTTCTGGTTACTGGCACCCAGAACAACTATTTCCAATGCTAGGTTTAAATATACTATCTGCAGTGCCCTGGCTCTTCAATGACTCTCTCTTTTCCTGTGTGCCTGAGCTATGCTTCCTGGATGTTCTTGCTGGGCTAGTCTTCAGCCTTAGAAAGACGGCATTTAGGATGGGAGGGAAAGCCAGTTCCAAGATCTAAGGAGTAAATGTGGCCAATACAGTGCTGGCAGGGTGTTCAACTTGGGCCAGGCCCAGACAGCCTTGCAGCTGGGGAAATGCAGCTCCAAGAAGGGATTTTGCTAGCAGCTGAGAGGCCTGGGCTTGATCGTATAGGCAGTGATGATCATAAATGCTCTTAGAAGTGGGAAGTGGCATCTTGCAGACTCTCTTAGGTTTCTGCTGCAAAGTCTTGCTGAAGATGCAAGAGCCTAAAAAGAACCCATTCAGATTTTATTGTAATCTGAAAAATAAACCTCTTCCTCTTCCTCTTCCTCTTCCT
>NC_045030.1:5730828-5732063 GCF_008632895.1 Mastomys coucha | reverse complement strand
CCCTCTGTGGTGTATGCATGTGCACATGAGTGTATATGCTCACCAATGCAGTTATCTTCCTCAATTGCTTCTCTACATTATTCCTATTATTATTATTGTTATTATTGTTCTTGTCATTGTTAGTATTATTATTATTGTTGTTATCTGAGGACAGGTCTCTCACTGAACCTGAAACTCATAATTTCAATTACACTGGCTGGCCAGCAAGCCTCGGGGATCTACCTTTCTCTATACTCCAGTGCTGGGGTTATAGATGTGTGCCACCACATCTGTCTTTTATATGGGTACATGTGATCTAAACTCAGGTCCACAAGCTTGCATGGCAAGTACTTTATCCATTGAACCATCTCCTTAGCCTCATCTTCTTTTTTGCAGCAAGGTCTCTCTCACTGGGACCTGGAGCTCAACAATTTGGAAAAGCTGGCTGGCCATTGAGTTCCAGGGATCTGCCTTTGCCTCCCCAAAGCTGAAATCATAAGCATGCATGTAGGTGCTTGGGATAGAACTCATATCTTTATGTTTGCTAAAAAAGTCCCATTACTGATTGAGCTATCTCATCAACTTTTAGGCTTGGTTCTTGATGCAAGAGGGTTCAGAAGTGATTGGATCTAGAGGATGCTAACTTCATCAATGGATTAAGTCATTGATGATTTTTTGAGACAGGGTTTCTCTGTGTAGCCCCGGCTGTCCTGGAACTCACTCTGTAGACCAGGCTGGCCTCAAGCTCAGAAATCCGCCTGCCTCTGCCTCCAAAGTGCTGGGATTAAAGGCGTATGCCACCACTGCCCGGCTTCTTCTTTTCATGTTCTGCTTCCCAGCTGCTGTGAGGTGAGCATCTCTCCCCTATTAAACCCTCTCTACAATGCTATTTTGCATCACCTCCAGCTCAGAGCAATGATATCAGCTGACTAGGGACTAAAACCTCTGGCAATGTTGGCCTAAAGAAAGCCTTCCTCCATGAAACTGTTTATGGAAGGTGCTTTTGCCACAGTGACAAAAAAATGTGATTAACTGATAAGCTCTTATTGGTAGAGTTCTAGTGAAAGCACTGATGACTTTAAGTCAAGAGGAAGAGGGACCTGAAATGGCATGCTTGATTTAACCTGCCATTGATGCCTCTACCATGTTTCCAGACAGTAGGAAGGTTCTCAGATACTAACACTATGATCTAGGACTTTGCAGAGTCTAGATCCACAAGCCAGATGCGCTTTTTTAATACTTTTCTTTCTTTCTTC
>NC_045030.1:5695130-5729689 GCF_008632895.1 Mastomys coucha | reverse complement strand
ATCAAGGAATGCAGGATTTCTAAAGAAGAGAAGAGTTGTGGAAAGGCCGAACCACTCATAAGGAGGCTGATGTAGAAGTGCTGATGGTGGAGACATATTGAGGACCTAGTGACCCCTTTAAGAGCACACTCACAGTGACCTAACTTCCTCCCACTAGGCCTCATCTCTAACAAGTTTCTACAAATTCCCAATTTTACTACACGGTACCAAACCATCCTTCAGCACATTCAAGATCTAGACTACAACACTGATCCTTGCTCATGTGCCTCTGTAGACTGGAGTCAAGGCATCTCTGGTCATCATAGACAGAGGAACTGTTCTCCTTTTAAGAAAGGTGAAAAAGATCTCAGGAGGCACGCATCTGACCTTTGGAGAGTCAAAGGCCCACAAATATCAAACATAACATTGCCCAGGTCTGGGAGTTCTTTCTCATGACTGCTCTGTAGATAGCCCTGAGATAGGTCTTCCCTGTAACTGACCAAGTAATTTCTCAACAGCTCTAATCTTCATCAGCTTTACCCCCAATGCTGCATCAGAATCTAGCTCTATGATACTTCACCCCTTAATGGGGTCCAGAGCTCAAGCAGAAATCATCAAGCCATCAGCTACCAGAGCTGAAGGCCAATGAGGCCAACCACTCACACGTTCCGGATGCTGCTCCTACATATGCTAGCCTTGATCAGAACTATTTGCCTTCAGTTTTCACCTCCATCCAGGACTTTCCACAGTGCTTTTCTTCATCGCCTTGCCAGCCTTAGCTATCCTTGCTGGAAATTCTCAACCCACAAATAAAGGGAGAGAGATGAAGCTACTTTATCCACTTGTGGCAAATAGGAGACTGGTGGCCACACTTGAGGACCAGAAGACTACAGTAGACCAACAAATACAGTCAATGCTCACCAGAAATGTGAGGGTGGCAGGCCCATTGGCCCTCCCCCACCTCTAAATCAGTATATGACCCACAGCATATACTTCAAGCAGCTGCTGTCCCTACCTCCCCACCCTGATATAAAAGCACACCCATCATAGTATTTATAGAACTAGTAAATAAAGAATAAAATAGCAAGTGAAAGTAGGTTTTGATTGCCTACGTGTTGGTAAAACCCAGCTGGAATAATTAGATTCATGCATGGAAAGCTGCCTCCCAAGCAGGGCCTTTTGTAGTGTGCTGAAACGGAATCCCTCCAGCCGTAGATAGAAATTTCTGCTTCTCTCGTTTGGCTCCAAGACTAAGAATTAAAATCTAAAACGAGATTCCAAGAAAACTAATTATTTGATCCCTCAAAATACACCAGCTAGCCGTTTTCCAATCTCTAGACAAAGCTGCTGAATGAAGGGAGGGATGATGTCCCCGTTGGCATCTGGCCTCGTTCTGGGAGGGAGGTGCCACCTTACCCAGTTGGAGGGAAGGAACTCGCTCTTATCTGTCAGACTTCTGGACATAGCCCCAGGACACAGAAAGCCTGTGTGTTTAGGCAAAATTAGGCACCATGTGACTTTGATTTCTGGTTCTAGTATCAAGGGGATGTGACTAATTTTATATTCCATGAGTGTTTTTTTTTTCTTTTTAGGAATAAAAAAATCTAACCTTCCTTACCCTAACTGCCCACACACTCTAATAAGGGATTCCCTTTTCCAAGATACCAGCTCCCTTTGCAGACAATGTCTCTCACTCATCTGTCACTGAAGCTGTTCCTTATGAGAGCTGCTGCATGAAGTGTCGTGATTCAGTTTCTGGCTTCATGGACACTGGCTAATTCTTCCTGGCTGTCTAGAAGTGCTTTCCTGAATGTAACTCCTCCCCCACCACCCTGGCCCCAATGTGACAACACAAAGCCCTTGTTTGGAAAATCCTTTGGCTTTAGTGACTGTGATGGAAAGATGGCACAAAAGCTATAACAATTAAGATCTGTGCTTTGGGGAGTTGTTATCATGTGTTCTTCTTCAAGTAGGATGTGTCTCGTAGGCTCATAGATCACAGAAGGGTCTTAGCCAAACAGATCTAGGAAGTCAAGTGTCAGAGGTCAAAGTCAAAGGCTTTATAGTTGTAGTTCCTTCAAAGTCCCAGCCACTCCTTATTTCCACCTCTATCCCGCAAGGGCTTCCTGAGATTTGACTCCAGAATTATTCAAAACCCTGTCTGCTGCTGAGGACACTGGTGGCCATACTGATAATTCTCTATGGGGAAATTCTGTGGAAGTCTCAATCCAATGACTACCAAGACACCAGCCATGGAAAGGATGCAACAAGAATGTTTGAAGGCAGAGTTATGTGCTAGCAGTGGTGCTAGGAATGAGGGGACAGAGGACCAGTCAAGGGGGCAAGAAGTAATGTCACCCTCCACTGGCAGCAATAGTTGCCTAGTAGAAGCGGTGATGGTCACACATCAGTTTTGAGAATGCAGGAGGTATGAAGGAGATGGCCAAGTTCGTAAAGTACTTATCCGTCAAGCGTGAGGATGGGGCTTCAATCCTCAGGACCCATGGAGAAAAAAATCAGAGTGTATAGTGGTCTGTAATCCTAGGTAGACAATGGATGGGTCCCTGGCTAGCCAGCTAGATTACTCGGTTTCGTTTGTATCTGGTAAGAAATGTTGTTTAAAAATAACCCCCCCAAAAAACAAAGCAGGTGGATTGACAGTGATGGAGGAGCACCGTGGCACCTGAGGTTGTCCACATGTTTACATGTACATGTGCACACAGGATCATGCACATAATTACAACTGTATGTAAAATTCTACATGTGCATGCTTGTATGTTTGAATAAAGGGCACTCCTCACTCCATTGGATGTCCAAAGAGGTCCTGACCCCGCTCACAAAAGTACAGATAACAATTTGGGCCTTGATGTAGATGGGATTCATTAGAGGGGATACTCTAAGATGGAGTATTAGTTAACCTCCTTCTCGCTATGACAAAATACCCAATAGAAGCAACTTAAGGGAGGAAAGGGCTCCTTTTGCTCACTGTTCAGGGGATACAGTTCTTCATGTTTGGGAAGTCATGGTGACTGCAATGGCAGAAGAGTGTGGCTTGCTCACAACTTTTCAGATCAGGAAGCAGAGCTGTCAGCAGAACCAGATATAACCTTCAAGGGCCCTTGAAGTTCCTTGCTTTTGGTAGCTATTCCCCATAGTCTATAGGTTCCGGAACTTTCCAAAAGAGCAGCACAGTGGGGGCCACATTTCCAATTCTGACCGTTAACAATGGTGTGTGGTAAAATGATTACATCAGTCCAAAGCAGGCAAGACTTTGCTACATGGGGCGGGAACATAGAGGCACCCTACATTAAGAAAGTATGGCTCAGTTCTCACTCATGTTCCCACTGGGGTGGTAGGAGGAATCTTCTCACTGCTGCCCCTAGAATCCCGACTGAGAAAGCCTCTGCCTCTGTGTAACTTTGCTAGACTCTCAGCCCCTGTCCAGAAGTGTTCATATTTCATTGGCCTAAACAAGTAACAGAGCCACTAGTCACAAAACAGATAGGGACATCTAATCCAGATATAGCCAAAGAGAGAACAGGAATATCTACAAAAGGTCCTTACAACTACTGACTGCTACAATGTAAAAAACATATTTGGGAAGAAAACCATAAAGTGTTCAGCTTATCCACTTTAAAAAGGAAGACCAAGGGACATAAAGCTGTATTCAACAAACATAGTACACAATAAAGAGAATTTCATTTCCATATTATGGACAATTAAGATGGAAAAAGTCTGGAGTGGGGAGAGAAGCAAATGCAAGGGGCTTTTGTATGGCAGAGGCAAAGCCACATGTCTCAACTTAGTCTATATTGTCTGTACTCCACAGGCTGACCAACTCCTTGGGAGGGAGCTGGCAATGCTTGCAGTATCTCAGCACCCTATCTTTTCTGGTGCTGTTCTCCTAAACAGCAGAGCTCCAGTACTTTGCACTGGGCTCACCACAGGCCCCTCTCTCTCCTATGCACTTCTTGAGGACAATTTACTTGAGATTAGACAGCATTTGGAGGCCAGTCATGTCTGAGCAAAACCCCTCCCTGCCAGACTTCAGGTATTCCGTCATGCATGAAGCCCACCTACACACAGGCTGCAGATAGTTCGAGGGGTGTCAAAGTAGCAAAAGAGATCGCCTCCCCTAATGCTAGGACTCAATTCAGTGTATGCATTGAAACGATGGCATGAATATGCTAAGCACACGTTTTTAAAATAGAAAAGACTCACCAGTCTCTCTGTATGTCTGCATGTATTAAAAACACCAACTAGCTCCTAGAGCTGTGTGCTTTCCTCTGCCTCTGCTCCTCCTCCTCCTCCTAGCCTGTGGTGCTAAAGCTGTGCTTGATTGTGTAAAAGCCATGCTGACATGGCTGCCTTTGGGGTGGCTTGCAAGTCTCACTCACTGCTCATTATGGTAGGGTGGAGCAGTGGCTGATTACACTCTCACATTTTCCTGTGAATGATGGGGTACATATGAACCACATTGGGAGAAAGCTATGGACAAAAGGAGGAACATTGGGGAGGACATAGAGCTAGACTGTCTTGTACTATAATCCTTCCATTGTGCTATATTGCCTGGGTAAGACAGTGTGAACTTTGACCTTCAAAACTCACACCCCCATATCAATCAGCCCTTACCATCCTCAAACTACCTCAAGACCAGTGGTTCTTCTGGTTTAGGCTTTACAGGTCTTCACAAGGCTTGCTCACACATCTGTCCACAGCTGGTATGATGGCCAGGGCTTTCAATATGATATGATAGTTACTGTTGGCATGAGCTTGAATGGATTGGGAGAAGTTAGGAAACTGGCCAAGAACTTTTATAGATGTGTCTATACGGTGTGTTTCCAGAGAGGACTGGCTTGGACTACATGCAGAAGTCCTACCCTAAACGTGATCCACTGCCTGATAGTTGTGGTCCAGAAGGAATAGAAAGTGGAAGGAGAAACTACCCTCTATAGTAAGCTCCATTCTTCCTGAGTTCCTTTGGTTTGCTGTTACCATCACCTGTGGGGGTCATACTCTCACATCTTCAGCATTTCAGCTGGTATTTGGGGACTTGAATCTCCAGGGAGCTTCCAGGTATCCAGCCCCCAGCTAAGTTAACTTGATTGGTCTCCCTTGCACCAAGGCTCCCAGTTTCTTGGTCTAAGCAGTTTCTGATTCCCTGAGTTCTCCAGGTCATAGTCAACTATCGTGGCAGTACCCAGCCTCTCTAAGGTTCATCTAACCTTTGGGCATTGTGACATTCCATTGTCATCTACAAAATATGTAGCTGAGGAGTTACAAAATGCAGTTTGAGGAAAAAGCTTATAATGGTGCAAGTCAGTTTATGATTCTGTGTTGAGCCACATGCAATTGGCTGGCCCATGGCTTGGCATAAGAGTAAGCCAATCTACTAAATTGATGCCAATATTATGGTTTTGTTTCTCTAGAGAATTTTGGATGATGAATGTGTGTAGTGAGAGTTTTTGGTTTCTTTGAAAAATACAGAAGTATGACAGGAATATGTTTTCATTTTAATCCCAGGTGTGGGCTATGGGGCTGCTTCAGAGTGTCTACAGCAGCTGACTATGATTTGCCTCATGCATTAGCAGGGGCATGATTTTGCCAGTGACACATAGTTTCTGTGATAGTGTGAGGTTTGGAATTCTGAGGACTTTTCAGAGGATAGATAAATGCTAGAGCCTCAAGAGGGAGGATAGATTGTTGTTGGTTGGTTGCTATTGTTCACAGTTTAATAAGTAGTTGTGCACAAAGAAAAAACTAGAAGAAGGAGGAGAAAGAGGAGGAGGAGAAGGAGAAGAAGAAGAAGAAGAAGATGATGATGATGATGATGATGATGAAGAAAAAGAAGAAGAAGAAGAAGAAGAAGAAGAAGAAGAAGAAGAAGAAGAAGAAGAAGAAGAAGAAGAAGAAGAAGAAGAAATAATTAAATATTCTGATGGTAAAGGTCAAACCTGCCCCAAGGAACTTGATTCCCCTAATCAAAAATGATAACATTGCCCCTTTTGCCATCTATCATTTTTCCTCTCCTATATAGTATAAGGGGGTGAAATGGTAAAAGAAAAAGGGGGTGGAGAAAGATAGAAGAAAAAAGAACCCACAAAGTAGCAAAATGGCAGCTACAAAGGTGGTATCACATTCTCCTCTAGGCTGGCCTGGGATGGTTCACATGGTCATCTTAGGGCTCCAAAAGAAAGAAATTAAATCACACTGCAAGGGTGAGGATATGGTGATGGCCTGTACTCATTTGCATTTGGTTATTTCTGAAGCCAATTTGCCAGGCCACTGTCTCTCTTCCTGCCATACCATTGAGGGTTTATAGCCATTAGGGGCTCACTGTGTGCCATCCTGTGAGAAGTTTAGGGTGCTATTACCAACTGGCAAAAGGAAGCTATTTGGGAGTAAGATTTGGTTATATCAGATGGGGGGGGGGGCGCATCCAGAATTATTGAAGACTGAAAGTTCTTCTTCAGGTTAAATATGCAGCAGAAAAAGCCTTATTAAAATCATCAAGGGGCTGGAGAAATGGCTCAGTAGTTAAGAGCACTGACTGCTCTTCCAAAGGTCCTGAGTTCAACTCCCAGCAACCACATGGTAACTCACAACCATCTGTAATGAGATCTGACGCTCTCTTCTGGTGTGTCTGAAGATAGTCACAGTGTACCTATATACATAAAATAAATAAATAATTCTTTAAAAAAAATCATCAAGGACAAAGGTACCTTCCAGTCCATCAATTTACCATCACCACCAAATGACTCCTTTGTCCTCCCGATCTATGCAGGTTGCTACATGCCCACTCACCATTTACTTCTCTAGCCAGTAATATGGGGAGGGGGTAATCACTTCCTTAAAGATCTATGTTCTTAAATCAACTTTGATTTTAGAATAGCTTATTTCTCAGCTAGACTCCTGAGTGTAGGACATGCCTCAAGGAACCAGGAAAGTGAAGAATGAGGAATTAAGGATGAGGTGGCTCAGAAAAAATGCTAGGCACATAAATGCTTCAAAGAATTCTTCTGCGATTGAGGGCAGCAGGATGGGTTTGGTGTGTCTGATGGAAGACTTCTTGCAGAAATGCCTTTTCCCCTAAACAGCTTATGTGACTGGAAAATTACAAGACATCTTTGCACATATCTCAGCTGCTTAATCATCATATGGGCAGTAGCTCTGGATTCAAGTTATCTAGCTAGGTCTGTCAGAGCAAAGGTAGTCTCCTTTTGTAGCCCCCAGGCGTTGTCATTCACATGGGATTTAATAGCCTTCTGGACAATGCTCTGGGAGGGCCTGGGGATTGGCTTCCCTCTCAGTCCTCTCATTTGGCTTCATTTAAATTTCTTTCCAGTTTTAATTGAGCTAGGCCAACTGTGAGGTCCAAGCTCATGAAGCTTAAGCACATAGCTTGGTAGCTTTTTACATAGTATATACTATGCAACCACTGCTCCCTTAACACATGCAGGTTTACTCATGCTTCTCTCCCATTAATATCCACCCCAGGAAGTTAACTGTGACTTTGATGTCTATGATCACATCCAGCCAATGAGCTTTTTATCACCTGCCTACTGCTGCCAGATTATTATGGATGGAACCTGTGCTCATTGCTTCTGCTCTCAGTGTGGACTCTTGGTTAGCCCTTCTCCTTCAGACCGCTGCAACCAGTCAGAAGAACAGAGAAGCAGAAGCAGAAGCAGTACAGAAGGCCTGTACTCAGGGCACTGCAACACTTCTGATGGAGAAATGTGACACTTAACAAAACAAAACAACAACAACAACTACTCTTGCTTCTGAGGCTGAATACAGCTTCAGTCTCCTGGATCCTGGTTCAGATGCTCTTTGTCATGTGTATAGGTTGGGACCTCCTAATACCCAGGTTGCAGAAAAGCAGTAAGCAGACACACACACACAGATGTGGACATCTCCCCTTTCTTCTCACGCAGCCTTTCCTTCAGGTCCTGGTCCTTCTGTCATGCCTCTCCATGGTCCAAAGTGATATGGCTGATTTTGTTTGTGTTCTTCTTCCATATCATAGTTCTGCCCCCTCAGGTTCTCCCTCTGGGTACTTAGCAAAGAACCGTGGCAGTTTATAGGACTATTTGACATACTCTCTGTGGTTGTCATGGATGATTCATGAAGATGCACTTCAGTTGTAGTGACTTTAGGGTGTTCTGGCTCAAAATGAAGTCCCTGAGGAAGAAGCAATTGCCTCACCCAGCAGTGTGTTGGAAAGGCAGATTCTAGGGCCCCACCTATATTAACCTGTTTGTTGTTGCTATAGTAAAGTAGCCAAAGCAGGCTAATTTTATAAAGACTTTTGTTTGGCTCACTGTTTTAGAAGCTCAATGGTATCATATTGGTGGCTGAACTCTTCTTTTGAAGTTGCTCTTGGCAACACCATCTCATAAATGTGTGAGGACTAGATCATGGGGCAAATCAGGAAACCAGTGAACTTCTTAGGGTCCCACTATACCTTCCCTAAGACAACCTTCAATGACTCAAAAAGTTCCCACTAATCTCTAATTCTTAAAGGTTCATAGCATCCCCAATCACCTTCACCTTGACATAACTAAACTTGTTTGACATAAACTTTGTGGGGAAGTGCAAGGGGGGCACATATCCAGCCATATCCAAACCATATCATGGCCTGCTAAGTAGAAATGGAAATTTGCACATATGGCTGTCCATACTGTGTGAACAGTAACACAGAAAGCTGTTCTGGGCTTAAGTGGCTCTTCATGTCTGGTCACGGTGTACCTGAAGAAGTTAATGTGCTCTTAGTGGGAACCTCCTTTCCTTACTAGTGACCTACCCACAGTTCCTTATCCACAATGGAATCTCTTGGATTTTCTGCAAATTCAGCCCCAGTGGAATTAGCAACAAACCTGGTTTGAATGGTAGAGTGAGGATTTTTAGCATTGTTATCTTGTTTTGTGTGACTGTTCTTGTGACGTGGCACAAAAATACTACTTCCAGAGTTTGTTCTCTCCTTCTATTATGTGGATACCAGGACTCAACTCAGGTCATCAGGCTTGGTAGTGGGTCCCTTAACCCAGTAAGCTACCTTGCTGGGCCTTTCACATTATGTCTTTTAACACAGGTCTCTCACTGAGCCCACAACTTGCCCCCAGACCCAGGGATCCTCTTATCTCTGAGTCCTCAGTGCTGGGATTATGGTCGGTGTACCTGGCTTTCTATGTGCATGCCACAAGTGCTTTACCGACTGAGCCAGCTTCCCAACCACTCTTCAAGCCTTACCTTTCTAATATCCAGAGACTTTGACCTGTGACATTTCTCAGGCCTGAAGGTTTTCAGATGTAGGGCATGCGTTTCTTTCATCTATCTCCTTGTGTAGGAGATGATCTGTTTTGTCTTTAGCTTTAAGTGATGAGAAGCAATTACAAAGGTAATGCTTGTTTGGAAAAAAGCATTGAGCCTGCGAAGTGAGATACACAAAGCTTGCTGTCCACCAGCCATTGCTCAACACTCTGTCCTTTATTCTTGTCTTCCCCACTTAAACCCTGTGGGTAGGGGACCATCACAATACAGCCACAAGCCACATGCCTTGCTTGACAACAGAATGCTTTGATGATGACATTTGTTTCTTAAGATTCCAACAGAGCTGAAAGTTCCTGTCACTTAGTGATGCCCCAGCTGTGGCAGTGCTGTGACCCAGTGCATGACTTACAGTGATGCCAGTGTAAAGAAATCTACTACCCTGCCAGTGGTACACTTGAAATGACAAGAAACCACTATGGTACTGGTTTATGTCATTACTATCCTATATTTTTGACTGTTACTTTATTTTTTAGAAGACTTATTTATTTTTATTTAATATGTATGAATGTTTTGCCTCCATGTATGTGTATGTATCATGTGCATGCATGCATGGTCCCCTTACAGGTCAGGAAAAATGTGTCTCATCTCTTGGAACTGGAGTTATGGATAGTTGTTAGCCACCAAGTTCTGGGAACTGTACTCTGATCTTCCATAAAGAGTAGAAAATGCTCTTAATAAGCAAAACATCTCTGATTCTTTGATTGGTAGTATAGACTCTGCAATGATGATCCTGCCCAGCCACACATTTCTCTTACCTTCCCCATTTGATCCACAGTTAGGCAATGCACCACTGCAGTTACATTTGGCAGATGCTGTTGATACTTGGCTGGCATTCCTGGAGGCTGACAATTTCAGTTTGCCTCTAACTAGTAGGGCCTGCAACCATTGTTTTTCCTAAAGAGAGGGAAGGTCCAAAGTTCCAAGAGGCTCAGGAGCCACTGTACCATGGCCCTGACTCCCTTGTACTTGCCTGGCTTTCTTAGAGACATTGCCTTAAAGAGTCTAGCAGCATTAAGCACCAGTTACTCACCATGGTAACTAGATGCCAAATCCACCTTTCATTGAACACCTTTCCTGCCCTGTATCCCTTCCCCACAGCCTTCCAGTTCTATTTGCTCCCTTCCTGTGTTGCCTCTGCAGCCAAGCCTTTTTGCTCTTTGCTCATCTCTCTGTTTCTGTAGACACAGAGACTATAAAAATTTGAGAATAGCTACTGTAATTTAACCATTTGTTTTATTTACATGAGTGTGTGTGCCTTTGATTTGATGCATTCATATGTGTAGTCATTTGCATGCTGGTCCATGTATGTGTCTTCCTCTATCTCTCTCTATCTTATGGTTTGTTGGTTTGTTTGAGACATGGTTTCTCATTGAACCTGGAAATCACTGATTGGCTAGATTGGCCAGCCAATGAAGTTTTAGAATCCTCCTGTCTCTATCCACCCCATGTGTCAGTTACAGACAATAGCCATCATACTTGGCTTTTTATGTGGGCTCTGGGGATCTGAACACAGGTTCTTACTCCTGCAGAAGACATTTTATCTGATAAGCCATTTTCCTCAACCCTTCACCGCTTTTTGTAAACTGTGACATGTGGCACAGGTTACATGTCCCCTGTATCCTCTAAACTTTCCCCTCTCACTGTCCTATTAGTGGTTAAATATGATGCTATGGAGTTTTGGGTGCTATAGATGGTATGCGGCAAGCCCTTGGTATATGTATGTTGAGGGAGGATGCATGCTTATGTCCTCCTGAAAGAAAAACTGGTAAAGGAAGACTTTCGGGATACAAGTAGGTGCGAGGTGGGTAGACAGGGCAGGGGCGATTGCCCAAGGTTGGTGTGCTTGCCAGCTAGTTGTTGTGGTATTTAAGATGTTGATGGATAGATAGCAGGTGATCCAATGACAGGGCTTAGGCCCATAGTTCTTGCAGTTTGCTCCTTGGACTTGGGCTGTCCTGCACTGCACAGAATCAGTGTACTGAATTGATACTCTGGGAATTCAAGGCAAGAGTGGCTCAGAATGATCAACTCCTCCAGTGTGCCCTGCACACATTTTCCCAGGACATAGGGTGTTCAGTGTTTTTACTGGGAGAGTCATAGACAAACTGAGATACATGGCCATATCAGTGACACACCTTTGGCAGATTATCCACATCCCCACCCATTAAGGAGACCATAATTAGGTCTTCTTTCCCATTGCTTCCACGAACCACCTTTGCCTCCAAATACACACAGGCACCTGAATTTTCAAAACTGTCCCTTAGGCTGTCATTGCATTGTTTTTCTGTAAATGCATCACTTAACGCTGGAAGCACTTCTGAGAACTGCGACGTCAGATAATGTCATCTCTGTGTGCTTATGTGAACTAAAAGCTACAGCATTGATAGAAAATAGAATCTCACGGGACCATGAGATAGATAGTTAGATAGGCCGTCACACTGCCAGAAATAGCATTATGACCACAGGACAAGATTTCCTTCCCTGCCCAAACATGTCTACCTCAATTCTGGAATCTTTTAGTCCTTGGTGTATATCTATAAGCCAGATGTCAAGGGAGAAGATTTCTACATTTTTCCTCCTCCTTCTCCCCCCCTTCCTCTTCCTCCTCCTTGGATCAAGCCTCATATAGCCCAGACTGGCCTCAAACTCACTATGTGATCAAGGATATTACTGGATTCCTGATCTTCCTATGTCTCCCTGCTGAGGACTGGGATTGTAGGTGTGCCACAACACACTCCACAAGAGAAAGATTCTGGCCCTGTGCTCTTCTGCCTGATTTAATCATTTTTGTCACCTTGTGACTTTCTGTCTTCTCTTTTTCCAGCTCTTATGATAGAGGATGCCCAGCCTCTACTCTGGGGATGAAACACAGCATCTGTCTGCCTGCAAACACTGAATTTGCCTTATCTTCACACAAGATGGGTATATGTAGAAGAGGGAGCAGAGCAATAAAGTACATATTACTTGGATACAAGCCTAGAACTAGCTAGACTTGAAGCCTTGCTATTTGCACTGGTTTGAGTTCTCTGAAACAGACTCCTAGAAAAGGATTTGACATCAAGCACTTTATTTGTCAGATGGCCCCAGGAAGCACACATACATAAGGCAGGAAAAGTTCGTAGCAGCTATTTTTTCAAGGCTCAGGAAATCTGAGTGATAGGTGAAACACAGTTAGGGTGCCCATACAAGAGTGGGGGAATCTGGAACATTTCTCTGTTAACTTCCTGACTCATCAGTGGTGGGTTGCTTCTGGGACCTTCAACTCTTACAACACTCTGCCCATCCCTGTCCATGGGCCTGGAGTTCTCTTGTGGTCTTGTGGTCACAGTCATCTTTGAGTGCAGGGGAGTGCTTGCGTATTTCAGCGTTTCTGTCCCTGTTTCATGGCTGTCATTGAATGCCTATTGTTGCTCATGTCACTTTAAGTTCTGGTCCTATTGCCAGGAAGCACAAACATTCTGACTAACGTATCTTCCCTGGCTGCTCTGCCTGCTTCACAAGCTTCTGATCACTTATTTCCTGTGTCCCTGGCTCTTATAGCTATTTTCCTCCAGAGAATTGTACATCTATTTTTTTTCAACATGGAAGTCTCCTTGCTTAAGGCAGAGAGAAGTATTAACTCATGAGGTAGCAATTATGTGGCTAGGCGGAGTGCACTGGGATTGAATGAGCTAAATGGATGGTACTCAGAGAGCTCAAACAACTTCCTCAAACTCACATAGCTGGAAGAGAACAGATGTAGCTGTGCTCAATTAATTCTACTCAAATAGATCCTGGTGGTGGCACCAGCTTCACTACCTACCCCAATGTTTTGGTTTTCTGAATAAGAGATACACACTGCCTTTATATTTTTATATGCCTTAAACAGCTCAATGGTTGGGCCACTTCCTAACCTCCACTTTTACCTTCCTTCTATATCCCCAAGTTATTACTTATTAAAAATCTATATTTTATCTTTGTTGTCCTGGATCCAGTGTGTGTGGGGTGGCATCCTCTTGGGGCCGTTCTTTCATGGCTCCTATATAGCAGCTATGCTCTCTGTCTCACACCTTCTCTGGCATGGTGTTATTTTTTTCTGCCTTCTCCCATCATGGTGGATCTCCCTCTTCTGCTTGTCTGTTGTCAGGGTATTTAGGGGGTCTCTCTTTGACACATCTGATTTTTATCAACTTGGAAACAACCCATACTGCTTCTTTTCCTGTAGAAATATAGACAATCTACCCCCCAGCAAAAGACATTGGGCTCAGACCTGGGTGGTCTTAGAGACCTGCTTTTTGCTGCTTTCATGCTCCAAGCATGCCACCTTCAAGCTTGACTTGTCTGCTATCATTTGCATTCTTCAGTGTCTTCTCTTCCGAAGGACACCACTGCCCCAAACTATCCCTCCACCCATTGCCTCATAGATCCTTTGTCCTGTCTGTGTTAACTCCTTTCCAGTCCCTGACTCAATTAATCTTCTTAATTAATTCTTTTTCTACCCTTATGGCTCAATCCACCTGCCTTTTAAACACTGTGGGACTTGGTACCACCTCATGTTACAGATAAGAAAGCTAAGGCCCAGGAGGTAGCTTTAGGCCACACTGCTGCTCTTGGCAGAACCCAACTTGGAATTCAGGTTTATCTGCCCATCTTGGGCATCTTCCTCAATTCACTGTTTATCAAATACTTAATGATCCAACCTGCTGTCCAGGTCCCCATGATCAGAAGTGCATGCACCTTCACTTGAGGGTTGGGTTATGGCTACTGTCATTGTAAAACATCTGGCAGAAATGAGTCTCCATCTACCAGGATTTATCTCTGCAAAACACTAATAAGACAGTCCCCGCCAGAAGCCTAGAGCATGAGAAAGAGCTAGATCCATCTTCTAGTCTCCTAGAGAGGATCAGTTAGCCACGATGACCCCCTTCTCCAGGAGTAAGGCATAGCGAATACCGGGGCTTACATGGTAGCAGTGACCCAATGTGCT
This sequence comes from Mastomys coucha, assembly GCF_008632895.1. Classification (NCBI taxonomy): domain Eukaryota; kingdom Metazoa; phylum Chordata; class Mammalia; order Rodentia; family Muridae; genus Mastomys; species Mastomys coucha. The sequence continues at coordinate 5,715,411 of NC_045030.1, read as the reverse complement.
TACAAAGTCTGCAGAGGGAAGGCTCCCTCAGGGGCTCAGGGGCCAGGAAAACGCAAGTCCTGCTTAACCGTCATCCAGCAAGGCCACATGCAAACATTTGCTGACAGGAAGAGGAGAGTGGCTTTAAAGCTGCCTGACAGGGAGGTGACCGGGCAACAGGGAGAGGCAGAGGTAGACGGTGTGTAATTGCCAAGCCGGAAGGCTGGCCTGTGGCCAATGCACTGAATTTAACCACCCGTGTAACTGCCCTCCGCATCCAAGGAGAATACTGCCTGCGGCCATGTTTCCAGGGCTGGTGCCCTGTCAGGCTGGGTTGACACAGTGAGGACACAGTGAGGTCAACTTTCAGCTTCTCGCTGAAGGACCCAACCTGCTCTGGCTCTCCGGTGCCTCCTAGACATGGGCCACTCTTGCTTCATTTCCACAGCTGGTTGTCCCCAGACCTGTGCCAGCTCATGGCTCTAGAGCCAGCCTTGAGGGAAGAAGTGGGCCCTGTATGATGTCTTTTGGCAATGGGAGGCTTAGCAGAAGAAAAGAGTTTATGGCTTCTAGGTCAGTTTAGGGCATCTAGAAAAGTCTTCCCTTGGAAGTCTAAAAATTCTCTTCTAAGCTCTTTTCCCCACAGCTGCCAGTCAACCCTAAATCAGCCCTGAAGCCTCTTCAGACATGCCCCCAGCAGCTGCACAGCAGGGAAAGGCAAGGTGAAGCTGTGGCCAGGAAGGCAGAAAGGCTGCGCTTCCCTGGCCTATAGAAGGTCACTGGCCAGGGAGCTGTGAAATCTGATAGCATTCTCAGAATTTCCAAGATACAATGATTTCCAAGAAAGCATATTCAAGCCTTTAAATGTATACTGCTGTTTAAGAAGCTCTGAGGACAGGCAGGAACAGTGGCGACTGTCTGTGGTTCCCCCAGCGGCCCACAGCTATTACCCACAGCTCCCAGAGCTGAAGGCTGCATTCCAGCAAGCTCCCTGTTTATCAAGGCATTAACACTGACATCTGCAGACAACTTCTGCTCAGGACCGCCAGCAGGGAGAACTATGGGCTCTCCACAAGGGATGGCTGCAGATAAAACCACCAGGGTAGGTCTGGTGCTACCAACACAGTTGTGTCCTTTGATAGTGTAATGTGAGCCAAGCAGTTCAGTCCCTGTGGTGATACATGTGCCTCTGTATGTACACACCTGTGTGAGTGTGATTTTGTGTGTGTAACAGGTACATGTGAGCAGGTGTAAAATTTACGTTGTTGGAGAAAATGGTGTCTGGGGAGGATTCTCTAAGGAATATTCTGAGAACAGAGACAATTCCTCTTCCTTCTCCCTCAAGCCAGTAGTATGTATGCACAAGCTGTGTGTGGCACACAATAGCTCCATTCTCCCCTCCCTTACCCTCCCCTTTCTTTCCCTTCAGGTTCTTGAACAAAGCTTCTGGTCCCTTCTCTTGGGTGAGTGTGAATTCTGCTGACTTGCAATATGCTCCTTGCAGTTACGTAAGTCTGGGTCCTCAGTCCTTTTCACATCAGGAAGCCCACCAATTGTCTTTTTCTGGGTTTGAAAAACCTCGACTCTGTTGCAAGTCCCTTTTGTTCTTTGCCCCGGCTCCTCAGCACGGTCTTTAGTGAAATGAACTATCTTGAGTTCAGCTGAGCATTTTGGGTCTATTTTCCAAGTCACATCCCTCACTTCATCCCCTGTAGGTATACTCATCTGGTTCTCAGTCTTCCTCCTTTCTCTCTGTACCTCCAGGACCCTGGAACACATAGCTCTGGCCTCAGCCTGTGGTCACTTTCAGTTCAAATAAGTAAAATCAAGGGTTCACTTGCCTAAATGCGCCTTCATTTCTGTTTCTATCATTTCTGCCATTGCTGAGAATCATTGGAATCCTTTATCATCTACTTCCAGTTCCCAGAACTACACAAACCTATTTCTGTGCCAGTCCATACATTGACTCTCACTTTGGCCCACCTGCCATGTCACCTAAGACTTTCTTGAGGACTTCAAAGAACAGTACCCCTGCCCTAACCTTCATGCCTACCAGGCTCTTGACCTTTTTTAATTAGTGGTAGTGATTCTGGGGAACAAAATCCTGGGCCTTGGGCACACTAGCCAAGTGATCCATCAGAGAGCTACATGCTCAACCTAGCTCTTGACCTTTGATCCCTCCTGCATATAGCCTTCTGGAAAACTGGAATGCTGTGTGCCTACCCTACTTCTGGACCTTTGTCTGGTCATTTTCTCCCTGACTAATATTGACCTAAATGACTTGAGAAATTCAAAGACACAGTTTGTGGTTTTGAAGAAAATGATGGTCATGATTCAAACAGAAGTATTATGAGATAGAATGGGCTCAAGCCCTGAATCCTCAGTGAAGGGGCTTTCCTTAGTGTGTCTGCTCAGTTGGTATCCATGCTTCATCTCCATCATTTTCTTTCAGAAACAAAACAAAACATCTCTCCAGCTGGTGTGGTTTAAATGAATTTAGTAACCTTTTTGAGGTTCTGGAGTGGGCCAGATCCAAACTGGAGAATTCTAAGCAGGTAGTAGTGGCACTGGGGAATTTTTTTGGAACTTCTCAGAAAAAGTGTCTATTCTATCATAGATGCTCTACTAATACAATATAGGTTTGAAGTTTCTGATGGCTGTCTTTTCACCACCTGAGCTAAGTGTCTAGGTTTACCCATGCCTGAAGTCAACTACCTTTTTTGCTATTGGTTAATAATTGGTTATTCTATATAAATAAATTCCTCGAAAATCTGAGCTCGAGGTAAGAGATGGCTTGGCCACTAAAGGTACTTGCTGTTAAGCCAGATGACTTGAGATCTGTTTCTTAGATCCTCACAGTGGAAGAGTAGAACTGAACTGCTGCTTTGTAGAAAGAATCAACTTCTGGAAATCGGCCTATAACCTCCGTGTGGGTGCCATGACATTCATTCTTTTGTTCTCTCTACTCCCCCATCTCTTTTTCCTTCCCTTATCCTCCCCCTCTCTCAATAAATAAATAAACATTAAATGTCTTTTTTAAAAAAGTCTGAGTCGGGCTGGAGAGATTGCTCAGCGGGTAAGAGCACCGACTGCTCTTCTGAAGGTCCTGAATTCGGATTGCAGCAACCACATGGTGGCTCACAACCATCCATAATGAGATCTGTCGCCCTCTTCTGGTGCGTCTGAAGACAGCTGCAGCAAATTACTCCAGAGCGAGCCGGGCGGAGCGAGCTGGGCCGGAGCTGGGTTCAACAGCAGCTACACACATGATAGCTCACGGCTATCTGTACAGCTACAGTATACTCATACACATAAAATAAATAAAATAAATCTTAGCAAAAGAAGACAGCTACAGTGTACTTATATATAATAATAAATAAATCTTTGACCCAGAGCAAGCAGGGACTGAGTGAGCCAAGTTGACCAGAGCAAGGAGCAAGTGAGGCCAACCGGAGTGAGTGGACTTGACTGGAGTATCAGAGGTCCTAAAATTCAATTCCCAACAACCACAGGAAGGCTCACAACACTCTGTACAGCTACAGTGCACTCACATACATAAAATAAATCAATAAATCTTTTAAAAAGTCTGAGTCAAGGATGGGGAGATGGCTCAGTGGGTAATGTACTTGTTGTGTAAATATGAAGTTCTGAGTTCAAGTCCCAAGATCCATGGAAAATAATGGCTTGGTGGTAGCACATGACTATAATTCTAGTACTGGACAGGAGGGGACCATAGAATCCTTGGAGCTTGCTAACCAGCCAAGCTGCTCTATTCAGTGAGTTCTTTTGAGATCCCCATCTCAGAGAAGAAAGTGAAGAGTAATCAGGAAAGATTCTCAGTATCTACCTGGCCTCCACATGCACATTTGTACATATGCTTACACTTGTACCCCCACACACACACACAATCTGAGCTAGTTTGAGTTGCATTTTCCTACTTGTTCAGAGTTGGAGGCCATTCCTTTTGAGTGTCCCCTCACTGTGTTTTGGCTATATTCAGCATTACTGCATTATTTTGTTTTCTATGGGGCAAGGCCCATATCCAAAAGCACTGATCTCTTACATGTCAGGACTCTGTGCATCATTATTATTGATGGAATCTCAAATGGCCTCCCATCTTATCACATCTTCCAGGTCCCTGCCCCTGGACTGCTACCAAATACTAGAGGCCTCCTGCATTGTCCATGAGAATTTACAAACCTGTGATGTGAGAATTATCACCATGCCCTGTTCATAGAACTGGGTAAATAAAGGCACAGAAAATCAGTTGACTGAAGTAGCACAGGGAGCCAGTTTTTGGAGATAAGATTTGAATACAGGATGGCTAGTTCTTACCTATTCTGCCCTGCTGTCTTTTAAATGTATTATCGATACCTCACTTGTTTTCCAGGCCAGGGCATTTTGAATCCCTGTGTCAGACCAGTGTAGAAGTATTATGGCTGCCCTCCAGATTTATGTCAGACCTCTCCTCTGAGCATTCTTGAGAGAGTTAGAAAGCACAAGTTATTTCTTGCCTTTCCCAGCTGTTTTGGAAATCCTATCTCCAAATCCTGTCTGTGCCATGCGGGACCTCCTCACCTTGGCAGCCATGCTATGAAGTGACTGCCATCCCATAACCAAATGCTCTGTCTCATCATCTCTGCCTCCAGGGCTGGAACTCTCTGGAGAGCCCATACCTGCTGGCCTGAATGACCAAACAGTTTGCGTTTCTGGACTGGAGAAGCTGGCATTAGGACTACCCTTGGGATGCAGCAAATTGTCCCTGGGCCCACACTTTGGTGCCTGCTTAATTTGGCAGAACACTGTAGCCAGAATGTTCTGCATTGAAAACAATCCCATATAGTTGCAGACTTAGACTCTACTAAGGAAACCTGTCTCTCTTCTCTAACCACTATAATATACCATGGTTTATATAGTTTAAACCAACACAACAGCCTCATTTGTATTATTATTCCCATTGTGTGGGTGAGGATGCTGAGGCCCACGGAGGCTCCTAATAAGTGATGATAAGATTGAGCCACATAGCTGTGCTCCTTGGCCTGGGATCCATATCATGAGGAATAAACCTTGTCTATTTCCCAGTCAGACACTGGCCATTTTCCCAGTGTCAGGCACTCTGCTGTATAATGGGGCACATGGAGATTATGGTGGAATTTCCAGGCCCAGGAAAACAGTCAAGGTCAATGTGATAAGAGATATGATGGGGTGAAGAAGAGAAGACTCTGAAAATACTGAAGACACAACTGAGGTCTCTCAGTCAATGAAGATTCTGTGAGAGAAGGTTCTAGAAAAGTGACAGTCAATTTTTTTAAATTTAATTTGTTGTCATCAGTGTGTGTGTGTGTGTGTGTGTGTGTGTGTGTGTGTGTTATATGTGAATACTCATACCACAACATATGTGTGGAGTTTGGGGAACATTGAGGAGTCTTTTCTTTCCTTCCATCATTATATAGATTCTTAGCATAGAACTCAGGTCATCAAACTTGCATACCAAACACTCTTAACTACCAAGCTACCTGGCTGGCCTTGCCTGCTTAAGGATGCACAGTCAGGCCACTAAGTTGAAATAGTGATGTAGGCCCCAGAGATCACAGCCTAAGTTATCCAGTCTTCCCCAGGCTGGATGTGCCTGTGTTCATCCACATTGCTTCTTATGCTGATGACAAGCTCAAGATCAGTAACATGCTCACTTTACTGCTGAAAAAAGCTGAAGGTTGGATGGTCCAGAGGCTCGAACCTCTTGCTTAATTCAAAATAAATTTTAAGGGCTCTCTCCACTTTGGAGGCCATTGTGGGTTCTACCAAAACCATAGCTGTGACCAGGTTACCATTCAATTTCTCTTGTGCTTGATCTCCCATCACTTCAGCTCAAGCATTGACTTTGATCTTAAACCACTCTAAAATCTTCCATGACAATTTCCATGTCAAACTCTGCATACTGGAGAACCTTAATGCAGGCCCCATGTTGGGTATCATCATCCGTGAGCAATAAAAACTCAAAAATTATCTGCATCTACTGAAAACTGATTTCTTCCATAAAAATCTGGGAAGGTGGAATTCCCAGGAGGTAAGGACAATTGACATCAGGATTGTCAGATGTGAGTGTAAGATCCTTAGGTTCCTTCACTCTTATTACTCTGCACACATGGCTTGCAGTGTCTAAGTTACCTCATAGTTCAGTGTCTATGCTTGAATTGCCTATCATAGATCCTCATTTGAAGGCAAGAATGAGGAAGGGGCAAAGAAAGATGCACCCATTCCCTTCCAAGACACTTTCCCCAGCCGTTGCCTCTGCTTACATTCTATTGGTCAAAATTGGTCATATGGTCAAACCTGGATGCAAACTGAGGATGAAAGAGATCTTCTTAACTGGAGGAGAGGAACATGTGCCCAACTGAAAAGAGGGTTTATTGGACTACTAGGGGCAAAGAAATAGATGTTTGCTTTAACTAGCCATCTATAAGTATATGGCTCTGTGATAAGTAATCTTCATTCTCAACCTGGCTGGATTTGGAGTAACCTAGGAGACAGAGGCACACTGTGGGCATGTGTCTGAAGGATTTCCAGAGATTAACTGAGTGGCTAAGACCCATGCTGAATGTGTGTAGTGCCATCTCATGGGCTGGGGTTGGACAACATAAAAATGGAGAGAAGAGAAAGGAGCACTCCTTTTCTCACCTTCCTGACTTCCATGGTGGAAGATGTTCTGTCCCACTATGCCCATCCTGCCATGATGGATTGACACCCTGAAACCATGAGCCAACAAAAGTCCTTCTTCCCTTAAGTTGATGCTGCTAGGTACCTTCACAGCAATGAGAAAAATAGCTAATATATAGCCCAAAGTTACCCAAGTAGTGTAGCCTTCCAGGAAAGGTCTAGGTTGCTTGTGGCCTGGCTAGCATTGGGGTACTGCCATTTACCTTTGAAACCAGGAAGACCAATCTCTCTTTGCTTCAAGTGCGTTTGGGGTTTTTCTTTAAGTCCAAACCAACTTAGCTTATTTTCCCCCAAGAACTCGTAGGAAAAGGATGCCTTTCTCTCTTAGTACCTTCCCCCTTAGTACCTTTCTCTTTGGTCCTGTGGTTTTCTCTCAAGGAAAGGCATCCCTTGTTTACACACAAATAATGAATTGTTATTGGCTTTTAACACACACACACACATACACACACACACATATATATGTATATATAGATATATATAGATATAGATAGATAGATAGAGAGAGAGAGAGAGAGAGAGAGAGAGAGAGAGAGAGAGAGAGAGAGCACACTGCCAAGATTGCAGTGTATTCTACAGCAGTAACAGCACATGGCATGGGGACAGTTTACCATCCAGTAGTGCCTGAAACCAGAGGGGGATATAGTGGTTTTATTCCTGCTCACAGACCTTTGTCCATTTCCAGCCCTTTCTTCTCACCTGGTGCTAGGGACACCATGATCCTTGACTATGAAGCTATGATAAGTGGCTCCCCTCCAAGTATATGTATATTGTCAAGTTCACCCTCTGCCTCAGCCTTTTTGCTGAGGCAGTGGAAATGGTGTTTGGAGAGTGCTGACAGTGTAATTGCACAAAGGAGAAGGAGCAACTGAATACAGCAGAGAGAAGATCTCTGTGCTCCCTAAAACTCTGAAAGCAAAGCTTGTCCAACTGTGTGGTATCCGAGACTCACTTAGGGGGAAACTGTCACCCTGGTCGTGGGGGTGCAGCTTTGGGCCTAAGGACCACACTTTGGGTAGTGAGGATTTACAGTCACTTTCACATTCATTCTTCCCTTTAATCCTCCCAGTGACCCTGTTTTACAGATGAGGGAATTGAAGATTGCAGATGCCAAGTAACTCGTGTGAGGTCCCTGACCAGCCAGCCGGCGGCTTTCTGTTTAGTATGTAGAGCTGCATCTCCAAGTGAGCTAGAGAGAACATTTCCTCATGTGGGGGCTGGGGAAGATGGATCAGGCTCAGAGGGTCAGAGGAAGCCTAGGATGTGTCCTGGATGAGAGCCCAGAGGCCTTGTTTTTCAAGTACCACCAAGTGGAGACACACATAGGAAAGAAATGGCTTGGGGGAGCGTAAAACAGGATAGGATTAAAAAGAGGAGTTGAATATATCATCTTCAAGGCCTGGCCAAGCTGGACTTTGTTACTGAGCCATGTGCCTGGAATTTCTCAACCTGGGCAGTTGTCTTTGGGAAAATGCTTGCACTTTCTGAGATCTGCTCTTTGTGTTCTGCCTGCAAATATCTTGATTCAGATTCACAAAGGAGGAGGGGCTACTGAGGGTGAGCAAGCAATAGAGCTGTCATTTGGAGAAGGGCATTCGCTGTCTGGGTGGATGGTGGAGTGGTGGGGACTGCTTCACTCACTGGTGAAATGCATGCCCAGAGTCAGGCACTGGATGAAGCTATGTGAGTGAGGAGGAAGCTTTGCACTGGGCAATGAGCTCACTGTGCAATAGTGGTTAATTATATTAATAAATCAAAGGCTCTTGAAATATGATGGGAGAGTTTGATGTCAAGTAGCTCCCCACCATGGGTCAGCAACATCTGCTGAGAGCAACCAGAGTCAGGAGCCTTGGGGATGCTGTAAGTTGTTATAGTTCCTAGAAGCCATCAGAGAGATTCAAAGTGCATGAAGAGGCTCTTAATGAATGGGCCACCTCAGGGGTCTGCAAGGGGCCCAGTAGATAACAGTGCAATCCTCTTCAAGAGTCCCTGGCTAAAAGCAACAGGATGTTCCATCTAAACAGTCTTTGCAGATGGAGGAGAGAGATAGGCGCAGGAGTAGGAGTGAATGGGCATGGATTTGATTAAGGAAAATACGCATGGCATTTGGGGAAGGCTGGGTGAGCTAAAAAGCAGTGTTTCACTTGAATGATGGAGAGAGGTCACAGAGAGCACTGGACATTAGCATCTGAGACTGCCATGCTTTCTACAGAAGGTTCAGCAAGTCTTGGAGACTTGGGGCAACCCAAAGCCAGCTGGTAGAAGACTCCAGTTCCTTTAGGCAGACCGGCCTTTGCACACTGCCACACACTGTTATGAGCTCAGGACATTCAGTGGAGCTACATAGTTTTAGTCTAGGAGGCAACATAGACTTCAGAGCCCTGCATCTGGGGCCCTGGAAGCTCACTGTCTTGTCTCCTATTGCTGGAAGCCTGAAAGGCAGGTTCTCACAGATGCTCCAACTTCTAGTACAATTACTTCCCAATAAGCTGCCTTCTGGAAGAGGAATAGACATAGAACTTTACTGGAACGAGGACTCAAGCCAATTGCAGTGCCTAGCCTGTAGTTGTCACTCCATAAATATGTGTCAAATGACTCACAACCAAACCCAACCCTGGGAAACTAATCCAGTGCTAAAGTACTTGTTTTTGTTTGGCTAAATATAGGAGTCTGATTCATCTCTTTCCTAAATTCTCCCCTATTGTGACATTAATCTATTTTGGCAATGGACCTCCAGGACCTTTCAATGCCAGCTGTAAATGTCCTGCATGGTGAGTGGCCTGGTGGTGTGGCCTGCTGGGCCCTTGAGGTCTTTCTAGTTGTGTGTAGACAGCAGGGCTTTGCTGGATTAGCTCACTCAGGGACAGTCTTGGTCCAGCAGAGCCACCTTGGGGTCAGATTTGCCACAAGACTGGAATCTGAGTAAAGGTTCATTTTGCTTCTGGAAGGCATTGCTATGTGTGTCTTTCATCACCGTGGCTCCCTCCTGTCCTCGCTCCTCTGTCTGACATGTACTGTATTTGTCCCCTTGGAGACCGTGTCCACGGCAGCAAGCCTGCAGCAGACTCAACAGCCAGCTGAGGACAGGGGCTGGCAGAAGCCACAGGCACTGAGAATTTGAGCTTAAGATGACGGGCAGTAATAGCAGCAACCCACAGGACTGGCCTCTGAGGCCTTCCAGGACTCCAAAGGTCAGGCCTGCAGGGACAGTCCCTGATCTGCTTCTCCGGGGACTGTGGAGCCCTCCCTGATGTGTGTTTTCTTCTGACAATGCAGGCGGATGCTCCACATCCATCTTCCCCACACAGGCTTCTGCCTGGAGAGGAAGATAAAGCAGCTTGTTCCTCCCTCACTAATGCATTACCGCGGTGTGGCCTGTGGCAAACAAGGACCAATTATTGAGTGTGGGTGTGGGTGTGAGCATGTGCGTGCCAACGTGAGAATTAGGAAGCAGAGCTGAAGCTGAGGAGAGGTAATGAAAGAAAGGTAAATTTTGTATCTGACAGACCACAGACCACGGATAACATTTTAAACAGGACCTGCTAAAGCCAGTAGCCTAGAATCCCAAGATAATAGCAGTGATCAGTGGTGGGTGGTACTTCCGTAGTACCTGAATCCAGTAGGCTTTTCTCTAGGCTTTTTATGTATACTAAGTCATTATTTAATCCTAACATTGCCTCTTGAAGAAAGCCCTCCCAACCAGCGCCATTTTACAGATAGGTAAAACAAGGTCACCGCAAAGCACAGTAAGTCGCTTCAGATAACACCCTGCCAGTCCTGATGCTCTCCACCTTCAGACCATAGGCTCTGCTGTCACCCTGCTCTCAGTGGCATGTGTTTGGCTTGAGTGAGAAAAAAAAGTTGAAACATATCCTAAGAAGGAGTGAAGGCTTGCAAACCTCCCAGCACACTACTGCTTAGGCTAAGGAGAAATTCAGTCCTTATGTCTGGAAGAAAATGAAAGGACCCCCACATCCCTGACCACAAGCTACCTAAACTCCTTACACTGGCAGAGGACACAGTTCTTGGCACCAGAAAGGCGTGGAAATGTTGGAATGGATGATGCTTGGGAATTGCTTTGGGGAACAAATTCTGCCTCTGTACTCTTTGCTTGTTCTTTTCTTCCTAGGAGTTAAGTGGCCAGACAATTGTGGTCACGTGTGTTTTCCAGTGTGCGGGGCTGTGAATGAACCCATGCAGGGCCTGGGAGCTGTGGAGGCTTAGACACCTCTCTCTGATCCCCGGACGCCATGCAATGAGAATTGATACTCAACATGCTGTGCTCTGCAACGCTGCAAATGCCTTTTGATGATTAAAGAAAGATTGGATTGTTGCGCCTTGTTTTGGCATTACCGTATGTCTTATTGTATTTTTTACTGTATTAAGACTCATTAACCTTTGAAAACTGGTTTTGTGGACATGAAAGCTCTTCTGATTCCCTGTTGTTGTGTGACAAATCACCCCACAGTTTAGCAGTCTGAAACAAAACCAGCCATTGTATTATCTCCTGCCACTTTCTGTGTGTCAGAAATTGTATGGGTTCTGCAGGGACCTCTGACAGTGGCTGCTCAGAAGGGAGCTGGGGCTGTTGCACCTGGGGAAAGAAACTGGCTGAGATTTCCCTCAGGCCCTCCGAGTACTCTTCTAGCATCGGTTGTTTTGGGCTTTGTCACAACTTGAGGGTCTCATATAGTGAGACATAGCCCATGGGAGCTCCTTCCTATTCTGAGCAGTCCACTGAACCAGCCAGAAGCCATATTGTCTTCTATGACCAGATATTGAAAGTCATATAGGCCCATTTTTGCTACAGTTAGACTTTGGGAAGGGGAACCCAGACTTCACTTCTCTGTTAATAGTGTCAAAGTCACCTCACAAGAAAGGCTTGTGGACTCTAAGATATTATCTGGAAAACACAGAGTATGAGAGGGGATCCATGAGCCAGCCTGTATCCTTGATAGGTACACTGGGGCACTTAGCTGCTTAAGACAAAGTCTCCTAGCACTAGCTAGAGGGCTGACTGGAGACTTTCATGTAGCAGGAATCTTAGGAAGTTAGAGCTGAAGGGGGATGGTGAGAGTGGGCTGGCTATGCTAAAGAGGGATAGGGTGACAGGGGAGGAGAGAAGTATTGTAGGAGAAATGGCAAAGCTAGTGACTCAGGCCTCCGTTTCCAGAGGAGAAGAGCATTGGCTTACATTAGGGATGAAGTTGGAGGGGGAGGACAAGATGGTTCCAGGCATAACAGCCTAGGGAAATCTCTGATTCACATTTGGAAATGAGAAGGGATTAAAGGTAGGAGGCCAAGCCTAGAGCAGCAAGCTAGTGTTGAGGATTGCTACTTCTCTTGCAAGAAGCCCTGGGAAAGGGCTTTGTAAAGGGAGAGGCCTCAGACCTCCCAGGCATTGTTGCTTAGTGTTAACATTCTCCAGCCTCCGGCAGCCTGCACCTCAGACAGCTGGGAAAAGTTCCTCTCCAAAGGGGAGTGGACGAGGACCCCAGGAATGTAGGTACAGGGGCTGTGTCCCAAAGCTCTGCCTGGGAGCACATGGCCCAGAGCCAGGCCTACATGAGAAATTGATTACATGGCCAACTCGACCGCTTAAGGCCTCGGCAAGCAGAGAGCAGCATCTATAAAGTGCCGCCCCCCACGCTGGGCGCCTTAGCGGCCTCTGTTTGAAGGTAAATCCATCCATAAGCCCGCCGTCACTCCAGGCTTAATGTACATGATTTCTGGCATTTACAGCAGCACAGCTCCAAACGCTGGAAGAAACTCCAGCAGAATAATTTGCTGGGGGAGGTGAGCAGAGTGGCAATTGCTCATGGCACATCTGAACAGCTTCAGTTCCCTGGAAAACAAGTTCCCTGACAATGCCTATCCCACTGGCCCCTCTGGTGGTGACCCTGCTGCTAAGGAGCCCTGTTCTGCTACAGGAAGGGAGGGTTGTGCTGGCTTTGCTCATAGAGGGGGGTGTAAGCCCCTACTTGGCTCTGGTGAGAGGAGCATGAGGTCAGGGAGGGTGGGCCTAAGCTAGACCTAGGGGTGCTTTGTAGCATGAAGCGGCTGGGCAGAGGGCTGGGCTTAGCCTCAAGGGCCCTGAAGATTCTGTTAGAATCAAGCTAAACACTCTTTCAGGGACTGGGGTGGTGGTGGTGGTGGGGGCTGGGGTTTTGCCACAATTCTCACATCTGGAGGACTTTCTGTTTCTCCAAGAGCATATTCTAGCATCTGTCTCTGTCAGGATTTTTCCTCACCGTCCTCAGTCTACCTCATATTTTTCTTGTTGTTCACCCTGCTTCTGTTTCTCAGACTATCTCCGTTTCAGTCTCTGTATCTCTTTAAACATCTCTTTGGGTCTGTCTCCCCCTTCTTCAGTTTGCCTCCTTCCTTCTCCCCTGTCTGCCTTCCTCTCAGTTTCTCTCTTTCCAGGACCCCATGGCAGACATTGGAGTTTTTGAACCCAGCACAATATGTTGAAGCACTTTCCTTTTCCTGGTCCCAGTAGCACCCTGGGCTCCTCTCCATCTTCCCTTCCCTGAAGGTGTTCCCAGCCAGGTAGTTAGCAAGGCCCACACTGCAGTCAGAACGGACAGAATCTCCTTACAGCTACACGGTCTATTTTCACCAAGGTTTTCTCTGTGGTCTGCTGGCTCATGGCTTGGCTCTTTGTGCAGGTTGGAAACATACATATGCACACTTCCCAGAAGCCAAGCCTCCAGGGGCTGCTCTGTTGCAGTCCATTTCCCTGCTGCAGGGATTGTGTCCTTTCCTCCTGCCTCCTTTAATGATCCGACTCAAGAGCGCTCAGTAGCTGCCTGATACTGGATTCAGATGATGCGAAAGTCTTGTTCTGTTCTCTTTTCTATAAAAATAGACTTTGAGGGGAGCTTCCCCAGCAAACCCTTAGGTGAAGGTTCACATTGAGGGTGTTGTTTTAGGAAGTGCTTCCTAGAGCCTGATCTAGAAGGAAGGGAAACTGCCTAGGCAGGGTTGAAGTCCTATAAACTTATGGTGTCAGGCAGGGTGCTTGAAGTGGAGCCTTACAAGTCACATCATGGCTCTGAGCTATCTACCCAAGGGGGAAAACAACACCAAAGGCTAGTTCTTTGTTATCTGCTAGGGATCTTGGGGTGTGGATGGAAAGTCCTGGATGTTATCAGTGCCTCATACATATGGATATAAAGGTTCTGGGCATCAATCAAGATTGGCTGTGGGTGCAGACCACTGGATAACTGTTCCCTACTTTCTCAAAATTCTTCTCCAAGTGTGTGTGCTATGGTGGACCATAGGTCTATCCAAGATGGTTGGTATAAGGGGAAGCCTTCCAGAAGGAAAAGAAGTCTGTGTCTACTATCTGCAAATAAAAATAACTGGTTCTTGGGACTTTTGTTTCAGGAGTTGGTGAGAGCTTATTGTTGGAGACAGCTATGATTAGGTATGTTACCTTCCAACAGTGACTTATCTGGGATACAGGGGATTTTGAGGAATTTTTTTTTGTTTGCATAGTTTCTGTATAAGATATTAATGTGGGAGAACCCTTTTTCCATGGCTCTCTGGTTTCATTTGGTAGAGTTTGGCATTAGTGACTACACTTTGATACTGCTAATGCTCCATACCATCGAGGCCACCCTACTCAGTGGCAAGCCTAACTACCCTATGAGTTATTAGAGCAATTATAATGTATTCACCTAGTATTTACATATGTGCCAGACATGATACTATATATCCTTCATAACTCATCAAATCCTTACAATCCTAGGAAGGAGATTCTGTTGTTGCCTCTGTTTTACAAACACAGAAGACATAGTAGAGAGAGGTAATGTTCCCCTTAGACCATTTAGGTAAGAGCACAAGCTCTCTCTCTCTCTCTCTCTCTCTCTCTCTCTCTCTCTCTCTCTCTGTGTGTGTGTGTGTGTGTGTGTGTGTGAACTTGAGCTTAGATCCCAGCACCCACACAAAGAGCTACATCTTAATACTCACTTGCTGTCTGCCAGGCTGGTTCCAGGTTCAGTTAAAGAACTTATCTCAAATGGATAATGTGGAGAGCAATAGAGTAGAATTCTGGACATGCCTACATGTGAGCATATACTTGTGCATAGCACGTGTGTATATGCAGCACCCCTTTCTCCCCTTTTTCTTTCTCCCTCTTCCTCCTCCTTCTAGTTCCTCCTCCTCCGTTGTGGGAAATAGTAAAAAATGAAAAGGTCCCGGGACATTCCCACACTTGGGCTGGCAACTCTCTGCCCTGGCAGCCTGGCTGGCCATGCGCTGGCAGTAAATGGCCGACCTGTTTTTATCTCATGGAGACTCTGACTCAGAACTCCACAGTCTCTCCACCCAGCTTGCTAGGTTCCCTCTAGTGGGTCACTACCATGCCAACCCTGTGCTTCAAATCCCCCACGGCCTTTGTGGTGCACCTCAGGCAAACCCACACTTTGCCACCGTACCTTTTTCTCTTGAACCCAGACAAGCTGCCATGTGAAGGAAAACACAACACAAACTTAGTTCAGAAACGATGGTAACTCAACTCTGGGCACAACAACTAAAATCCTAATCTTTTAAGCCTTATTAAATCTAAATCCTCTGATGGCAAATCCTGACAGATCCACCATTGAAACTGGGAGACACTAGTAGCTACATCTTGTCCTCATGCTATCCCGTCCAAAAAGGACCTAACTCTCTCCTGCTTCCTCTCTTCCTCTGTCCAACTCAGAAGTCCTACTTACCTGCCCAGTGCTTGGCTCCTTTATTCATTAGGGGATGGCTCACAAGAACTCACCTGAGTATGACTCACTCCTTGTCTGCAGCCCCTCCCAGGAGAGCAGAATTAGCATCAACATACAAACAGCACCAGGCCCATCCACAACACCCCTCTTTTTTTTCCTTTTCTTCCTCTCCCCTCCCCCTCCTCTTCTTCCCTACCAATATCATCACATGGACCCTACACTCAGGGTCTCATCTAAACTGAATTGCTACCCAAAGGCTTCAGCACAAAAAAAGCATCCTGTGGGTTAGAGCTCAGTGTATATATTTGGGACCCATAGACATTTGATCCATACCACATCCATCTGGGCTGCAAAAGCTGTGCTGTGGGCACCCCAAGTGTACAGCTAGGGGATCTTTGGGACATTGGCCACTTGGATTCTGTGATGTCTTTTGCTCCCCTCCTACCTACCCTAGCAAAAGTCAGAAAAAAAATCTAAAACCTTCAGACACTCTACATGAGATCTGCCATGTCCCATAGACCACCCCCCATTGCCACAGTTGCCAGAGCCTGTGGGACATGAAGATGGGAAGCTGTGATGGAATCTCAGACCATGTGTGCTCCGGAACTGAAAGGATGGGAAAATGCAGAAAGGGAAAGAAAATAAAGCAAAAGAAGAGGCACAAGTTAGAAAAATCAGGGGGGAGGCAGCTCTATTGGTGGTGTGACTCCCATCTCAAACCCCTTTTGTGAAATCCTGTAGACCTGAGGGGCTGATAGGTCTTACATTTTATAGCAGCCTGGGAGGATTATGAAGGCCAAATGCAAACCTAACTGGAAGAGAGGGTGAGTGGGAGAGAAGCAACACATCTTGGAGACAGAGAGATCTAGCTCTCCACGGCACCCCAGGCCCAGAGCAGCAGTCAGAGGGAAGTAACAGGAGAGATAAACCCCTATGTTGAGGGCAGGGAATAGGCTTCCAAGCAATTCTGGCCTCCAGAATCTTCTTTCTGCACCAGTGCAACATCTTTTCCCCTTTTTCCTGTATGCCTGCTGCTAGCTGCCTTTAGCCGATGGAGCTCAGCCTCAGGGCTTTCTGTAGGACAGCTCTTTCTCTCTCTCAGGGGACTGCCACAACTTCTTTTGCTAGCCTGGAGTAACAGAGCTTGAGGACTCCTGCTGCCTTCGAGATGCAAAGGGCCAATAACTGCTGTCTGTCTGTGAGGGTGTGCTTCAACTTTCATGCTCCTGGTGAATATGTCATTTAGGTTTGTCCGCCTCTGTCTCTATGTTATCCACTATGGAACTGCACTTATGTCAGACTTTTGTTCAGCCTCATCTTCCCTTGAGGCCCCAGCCCTACGTTCATTGTCCTGCTGGGGGTTAGCAAGTGCATTTATCAGTGATGTGGTGCTGCGTGACTGCAATAGCAGCATTCAAGAGGCAGAAGCAGAACTGTTGCAAATTCAAAGCCAGCCTGAGCTATACAGTGAGTTTGGGGCCAGTCAAGGCTGTCTAGCAAGCCATTTGCTAGGAATCCTTGATTCGGGGCCTCTGGCTGGGGAATCAGACATACAGCAGTTAAGTGCCCTGAGATCCTTAAGAATCAGTTAGCCCCTTGAGCCTTCAAAGCACCCCCAGCAACCACTAAGAAAATGGTTCAGAGCAAGCACACATCACCCAGACTTACACCTGGATAGTTTCAGACTTTAACATTGCATGGCACCCCATTTACATTTACACATACTTGTCTCTCTCTAGATTCCTACAGGGTTTCCTGGCCCTCTGGGAGATCAACATTCCATCAAATCTTGACATTCCCCCTAAAGACTATGCTATGCACCCAAGAATTAGGCATGGGAGTGCGTGCCCTGGTAGGAAGCTTTTGTGCAGGTTACCTTGCTGTGAGCTTTTATGCCTGTTCAAGGCACCTCAAGATCTCTAGGCATTGCTCTAAACCTGAAGTCACTTTGGATTCCAGCAACTACAAGTGTGATAAACACCTTTATGATGGAGGGACAAAACCACCCCCAAGCAGCAGCGAGTTGAAGGACCACCCAGAAATGAGGAGCATTATCTTCGATGGCAAAGCTGTATCCTGGAGCAGAACTAATTATCTCTGGGGAACTAGATCATCCTCTCAAGTAATAAGAACTCCTTCAGACCACCTTGCAGAACCAAGAGAGAGACAGTAATCAGACCCACACCTGGGCTTGCAAAATAAAGAAATGGGACAGTAGTCTCCTGCTGTAGATTCTTTATTTTGTTTATGTGAGTTCTTTAAAGGCAGGCTTGGCAGCACTAGACCCTCTCCATTTTTTTAAACAGTGCTAGGAATTAGACTTAGTTTTTCAAGTTTGCTAGGCAACTGCTCTATCACTGAACTGTATTGCTTTTCCAACTGTGCCCCCAGTCATGGTGATCAAATCTCCTCTTTGTGCTTTTCACCTTCTCTTATTTCCCCCACCCCCTTTTAAAAAAGAGTCTCAATATGGCTAGCTGCCCTGGAACTTGCTATGTAGACCAAGCTGATCTCATGCTCACAGAGATCCTCTTGTCTCTACCCAAGTGATGAGATAGATTAAGGGTGTGTGCCTGGTCTCTTTCTTTTGAGACAGGGTCCCATGCAACCCACACTGGCATCAAACTTAATCTGAAGCTGAGGGTGACCTTAAACTTCTGATTCTCTTGCCTCTATCTTCTAGGTGCTAAGGTTACAGGTACACACCACTATATCTGATTATATTATGCTGGGAATTGAACCCAGGGCTTTGTGTATGCCAGGCAACCAATATGACCACTGAGCTATATCCCCAGCCCTTACTCAGGTCCCTTGTTGTCTTAGTTTGGGTTTCTATTACTGCAATGAAACACCATGACCAAAATCAAGTTGGGGAGGAAAGGGTGTATTCTGTTTCCACTTTCATATCATTGATGGAAGTCAGATCAGGAACTCAAGCAGGACAAGGACCTGGAAGCAGGAGCTAATACAGAGGCCATGGAAGGGTGCTGCACACTGGCTTGCTCCTCATGGCTTGCTCAGCTTGCTTTTTTATGAAATTCAGGACTACCGACACAGATGAGGCCATGGGCTAGGCCTTCCCCCATCAATCACTAATTGAGAAAATGCTGTCCATCTGGATTTCATCCAAGCATTTTCTCAATTGAGGACATCTCCTTTCAGATAACTTTAGCTTTGGTCAAGTTGACACAAAACTTTCCAGCACACTCATTAAAAAGATTTTAATTAATGAATTACTATTGCTTACAATTTTAAATAGTATCTGACAGACTCATACATTCACATAATGAGTTCTAGTCCTTTTCACCTTCCACCTACTCTCATCTGCTCCCACTGGGAAACTTCTTTACCACCATTCCACTCCCTATTTTCCTGTCTTCTTTTTGTGTGTAGCCCACTGAGTTGGATTGTAATTTCTTGCCAAGCACGGTTAGGATGTTATTTACAGTAGTAAGGGCAACTTCTTGCGGCTATACCACTACAGAAAGCATCACTGCCTCTAGCAACTCTGAGTTGCCAATAGTCCCTCAGGGAGTTCTGGGACCTCATGGGTCATCCTCTCCTTCAGGATGAAGTGTAAATGGGCCCAATTTTGTACGGGCCTTGTGCAGAAAGCCACAGCTTTGGTGAGTTTATTAGTATAAAGACTTTGTACAGAAACTGTCATTTTGCTGCACATTTTCTCATCTTCTGGCTCTTACAGTTCATCTCATCTCCATTGATATTCTCTGAACCTTGGAGGTGGGGACTCTGTTGTCACATTTAGGTTCAAGCACTCCACTATCACTTATTCTTAGCAGTTATCCCCATATGATGCAGCAAGAAGCATCTCCAATGAAGGCCGAGCATTAAAGTAGTCTATGGCTACAAGCATGGGTATTTAGAAGGCAGTTTTGCACCGTGACCATTTAGGAAACAATAGCAGTAGCTTTCCTTGCTAAGGTCTTGTAACTTCCCCAGCCATGGGTTCTTAACAAGTTTATAGAAGCAGTGTGAGTTCCCTCCTGTGGAGCTGGCCTCAAATCTAATCAGAAACTGGTCAGTTACCCTTATAATGGTCATGCAGGCATATTTTATTGTAGTTCACAGGATTTACAATTAAGTAAGATTGTTGATGATTTAGCAGCCTACATAGCATCTTCTGGCATTATGAAGGCTATACAGTAGAGATGATGCATCTAGTTCAGCTCCAGTTTTATTACTCTATGTCCTATGTTTAAAGCTTGTGGTATTTTCATCAGTAAGGTCTTACCACCAAGTTCTGATGGACAACCAAGAGTAATGAACTCTATTGCTTGGGGGCTTCCAGATACTCTCTGGCCAATGCTTCGTAGAGAAATACCCACTTGGCCAACAACCCTTAGAGAAATACTTTTGGCATTTTGTCTAGGCTCTGCCCCACAGTTACCTGGCAACAGCCAGGAGTGCCTGACTAACTAAAAGGGGTGCCTTGCCCCCTCTTCTCTCTCTTGCCTTCTTGCTCTTGCTCTGTCTTCTTGCTCCTGTTCCCCTTCTCTCCCCATTCCTCTCCCGCCCTCCACGTGCTCATGGTTAGTGTCTCCTCTCCTTTCTCTCTCTGCCTTTTGCTGTTTCTACTCCCTTAACTCCCCTCTCCATGTCCTGAATAAACTCTATTCTATACTATACCATTGTGTGGCTGGTCCCTCAGAGGGAAGGGATGCCTCAGCATGGCCCCACAGAGGCACCCTTTTTTCTACACCTGATTACACATCCACCAAACATTTTTCTTTTCTCCTTATCTTTTTATAAAACAGAACAATACCCTATACATAAGGATTTTCATTTAATAACCCAGGGCCTCTAGGAATATTATCCTTCCATGTAAACTACCATACAAACTC
>NC_045030.1:5686575-5693121 GCF_008632895.1 Mastomys coucha | reverse complement strand
ACATGGATGATATTGATCTGAACTCAGGTCCCAATGTTTGCTCAGGTCGCACTGAACCATATCCCTAGACCCCTTCTGCAGCTTTTAAAAATGTGTCTTGTTCATTTTTATACAAGTGACCTACTGATTTTTGTTTAATTTTTAGCTTAAAAATGTGTGTGTGTGTGTGTGTGTGTGTGTGTGTGTGTGTGTGTATGTGTGTGCGTGGATGAGAGGGTGGGGGTAGGGGAGAACACCACACTGGATGTGGTCTATATGCTTGTGGAGGAGTACTGGGATTACAGATGCACACTATGGCATCTGTTTTGTTCCATGGGTACAGGTCCTAGGGATTGAACTCAAAAGTTAGGCTTGTATTGTTTAAGCCATACAAGCCTGATGGATAGTCTCCGCCCACCCCCACCCCACAGCTTGCTGTATTTCTTCTAGTTATTGTTAGTAAATTATTATTATATTTCTACTCACCATCTGCTCAGGACTCTGTTCTAGCTGCTTTGTGAGGATTATATTACCTGGTAGGTTTCCAGGTTCTGTGGTTCTTAGTTGGTTGTGACCAATGGGAAACAAGAGTTTAAGAGGGAGGGAGCAGGGTGAGGCTGGGTATCTGACTCATCTCAAATCTCTCTTTCTTTTTTTGGTTTTTCTAGATAGGGTTTCGCTGTGTAGCCCCGGCTGTCTTGGAACTCACTCTGTAGACCAGGCTGGCCTCGAACTCAGAAATCTGCTTGCCTCCGCCTCCCAAGTGCTGGGATTAAAGGCATGCGCCACCACCGCCTGGCTCAAATCTCTCTTTCTAACTCTTAACATTGGCAGTGTTTGTGTAACTGATTTGGCAGAAAGGAAGATGTTCTAAAGAGACCTGTTGTGTCTCTCAATCTGATTACCAGACTGTTGAAACAGTGGACCCCAAAGAAGTGGGAATTTCCCCAGGAATCTCATGCTGGGAAGAAGGAAAGGCACCATACAGAGGGGGGAAACTTGTCTCCCAGAAAGAGTTTTCACACAGTTCTAACAAATTGTCAGACTGCCTTACAGGATGAAGCTGAGGCCCAGACAATGAATGATGGGCCAATGGTGGGCGGGATCACACCTTGGCTGGGACTGCATACATGCGCAATCCTTGGTCCTCTATTTAAACATTGATCTCACTTAAGAACCCTAAAAGCTAACTTGGGGGGTTTCCCTGCTGGATCTCTTTGTCCCTCTTCTGAATGTGAGCACACTGAATAAATCTTTCTTGCTTTCCACTTTTAATTTGGTTCCTTTAATCAGCTTAGTGAGGACAGTGGCCAGGTCTGACTTGGGGCACAAGCTGTGACCCCCAAGTTCAATAACAGTAGTAGCATTTCTGTATGCACAGCTCTTGTCCAGCCGGCTTTGGCATAGTTGCCTTGCTGAATGGGGGCAAAGCCTCTTGCTCCCAGGGCTGCTTCAGGGTGGAGCTTGTTTAAAGCTGCTGGATGCTTCATCTTGCCTTGTGGTGTTCCTCAACACCTCAACACGGCCTCCACCTTTGTAAACAGTCTGCCCTTAGAGCTACTTCAGTTAAATTTTCAGAGCATGTGAATGGCCCCTGCTGGGTCCCAGACATGTGCAATTTAATTTTCTTGACTAAGTTCAGCAAAAGACTTTTGAGGCTTAATTTTTCATCCATCTTAATAGCTTTTCCTTCCAGCTTTGTCTTACCTGGAAACTTGCTGAACAAACTTTTCTTGCTGTCTAAAGCCAGCCAAGTCCACACTGCACTGGGCTACTAACCAGGGAAGGGGATTTGAAAAGCCCACACTTTAAGCTGGGATCACAGTGCCTGCAAAAGTCTGCCATCTACCTTCTCCACTCAGGAATTGTGGGAAAGCAAGTTAGAGAATCATTCACATGGGGGGAAGAGGTGAGTAGAATGAACCTAGGAAAATGATTGAGCCACAGTTATTACCTGGCCCATTGTATATATTCATCAGTCTCACTGGGGAAAAGGCTGCTTAGGACAGATTGAGAGAAGGAGTCCAGCTTGTTACTACAGAGTTCCCTGAAGACTGGCATCAGTGGAGGGGGACACTTGTAGAAGACACTGCCAATGCCCACTGATAGCCACCTGACTAGATCTCATTGGCCGCCCCTCCTGTTCCCATGTGACTGAATTCTGATCAGTGGAATGTGGGTAGAGATGATACCCAGCATTTCTACTATTGACTTCCAGACTTCCAGAAACCTTATCAGTCATATGTTGAGAGTGACAGCATCATATGATGGAAAGACCCTTGTGGAGACATGACCATATGAAAACCAGGCCCTTCTTGGTGGTAATATATTGTGGGTGTGTAAACAAGAAACTTTACTGTTTAGGACACTAGATATAGGAGTTAGAATAGTCAGTCTACCCTGACTAATACAAGAGTGGGCTCCAGAAGAAGTGACCAAAACCACATACACATGCATATAGTTATTCAACCAGCTATGACTCAGCAAATTAGAGTACTAGCTAGCCCATTTTGATGTTTTCTATAAAGGTAAGTTGTGAGCTCTTGAAAAATGCTTGCTTAGATCAATAATACATATGTATAACTTCTCTCACCTCCACCAGGCAGCTCAGTCTGATTTATCAACTAAAAAAAAGTTGTAAAATTAGTTCGGCCTGGTTTGTGTGTAGTGAATCTATGATTATATCTCCTGATCCTCCCTCTTTTTTTTTTTTTAAACTCTCTCTAATAGTCAACTTAAATTTCTTTGTAGAAAACATCCTCAACTTTATGGTCCCATAACTCTTGAGAAATCTGCTTTTCTCCATTTTTTTTTCCTTTTTAGAAAACAAAACATTTATTCTCTTTTAGCAAATTTGGCTTCCACAAATGTAGAAGAATATGGACTTCTCTACCACTTCACACAAAGTGCCAGAACTTATGACAAATTAACTCCATTCACTCTCTCTTACTGTAATAACTTACACTTACCCAGTTATGTGCCAGTGTTCTCTACAGTGTGTACTTACTGATACAATGATTTCTCACCCAAGTCTGCTAATTTATCAGCCCCATTCTGGGACTATGGGATGGCTCAGCTGGAAAAGTGTTTGCCTCAAAAACATGACAACCTGAATTCCATTCCTAAGACTCATGTAAACTTGCCAGTCGTAGTGGCCTACCTTTATAATGCCAGCCATAGGAAGGTGGGGACAGGACAATCCCTGAGGCTCATTGCCCAGGCAATGTTGAGTACCCGGTGAACTCCAGATCCTGTAAAAGATCCTGTTTCAAAAGAGGTAGACTGTGCTCCAGACAATGACACTTGAGATTGTCCTCTGTAACAGCTCTCCCCACATTTGCATGTACACATACATGTGATGCATGCACACATACAGAGGCACATAAAATAATTAAAATATTCTGGAGTTTTGGAAAAATGATGCACAAGGAGGCTATTCCACCAAGGGTTGCTTACCTTCTGTGAGGCACAGCTAGGATTCTAACTCTGCAGTCAGTGGCCACCCATGACTGCATCAGTTGTTGCTGACATCTAGTCTGTGTTTGATTTGTTCTGACCATTCTCTGCTTCCTTTCTCACACAATCATCTGTACTGTGCCCTCCCAAGCAGGATCCCAGTGAATGCAGATGAGGTTCTGCAACTCAGCAAGATTACATGACTACTCAGGGGCCAGGAAGTCCAGGCCACTGGGCAATATAAGCCAAGTGCCTCACTACCAGAGGGAAGAAGGGGGTGGAAAGATCCATGGCTCTCTTGCCACTGCTCAGCCCTGACATCCTGGAGCCTGACAAAGCAACCTTCTTGGACACCCACTCAGTTGCTACCTGGTAACTTCACTTGGAACACTGGAGGGGGGGGCAAAGGAGAGGCAACACGCCTGCAATGTAATTAACACTATAACAACTTGTTTCCCCCTTGGAGAATTACACCATTAGCTGCTTCAATTGTGCATGAAATATAAATTACATTACTCGGAGGCATCATGTCGGAGCAGACGCGATGCTAAGTGACGAGGCTCTCCAGGGTGCATCCCCCTCCCCAGCCAGCGGGTCAGAAGGAACATGGCCCCCAAGGCTGAGTGCCAGCCCATCAGTCTGTCATCTCCTTGGCTGTTCTAGCCTAGAGAACCCACCATGGAGAATTGTTCCTGAGCTATATTGGGCATCCTAGCATTATTTTTCTATTCGTTCATTGGTTCATCATTTCAGACTTTCCTTTTCTCTTCCCCAGTTCCCTCCACCCCACACAAGCAGAAAACAGAAGGTATTTTTTTGCTTTTTAGTATGCGCAAGTGTATACATGCTTGTGTACCCTTGTGTGCATGTCTGTGTGGGTACCCATTATATTTATTTGTTAATTTTAAAATGCCTTACTATTATTAAAGTATGTATGTTTGTGAGTGTGCATGTGTGTGTGTATGTGTGTGTGTGTGTGTGTGAGTGATTTATGAATGTGGGCATGTATGTACCACAGCATGTGCATGGAGGTTAGAGGGCAACTTGTGGAGTCGGTTCTCTTCTTCCACCTTTGTAATCTGTTCCTGAAATAAAACTCAGGACATCAGCCTTGCAGGCCATGCTCTTTGCCTTTGGAACAATGTCTCCTGCTCAGGGGCACATATTTGAACAGGCTGGAGGAGTCAGTCCAGAAGATGAAACCCTTGCCAGAGCAGTGTAAAGAGGATGGACAGCTTTACCTGAAGATGGGTGGAGGTAGTCCTTCACCACTGCGTCTAAATGACTTTGAAATTGGAGAAAATACTGTTGATCCCACCCCCATCAGACCCACACAGCTCCCTGATTTCTACAGCATCAGCTCTCTGGGCATGATCATTAGCCAGCTTGAAAGCCACACTAAGTATGAGCAGCACTGGTTGGGGAGGGTGCTGGGAAATGAGATGCCTGGTTTCAGTCCATCATCCCTCTTGAAGTTCATACAATAAAGGGGCTTTCCAAACTCTGGTGACTTAAGAAGCTTCCATTGCTTTCTCCGTGATGTGGGCTAATTTGTGTCTCTTTCCATTCTGAGAAAGGAAGTGACATCAAGGATGATCAGCAGTGACCACCAAAGTGACTTTTAAGAAGCTGTTACCTTTCAATCTTTGGGCCGCTCTTCTCAAACCCTGGTGCCTGGTCCCATGGGAATACTAGCGAAGGCTGCCCTTGGGTGCTGTTAGCAGCTGCTGGGAAGGCTCAGAGCCAGCTCCTCTCGCCAGAGCCCATGTTAACGGGCAGGCAGGAAGTTTGGAAAGCAAGCCTGAAGCTGCAGGAGAAATTTGGGAAAATATCGTGCAATTACCCTAATGACAGCTGTACAAATCACACAACCGCTCCTCAAATCCCCTGCCTGCAAGCAGAGCCAAAACCCACATATGGATTCAAGGAGACCTGCAGAGGGCCGCAGGGTGGGGGAGAGAGAGCCAACAGGCTCCAGGGGCTCTGCTTCTGCTGGGAAGGAGAAGGCTGCTCCCTCAAAGTCCTCTCCAGCTCTGTCCTATTCAGAGCACACCCTTCCTATGGAAATTCTTCCAGCTGTCTGTCTCTTCCTAGTTTCCTCCCTCTTCCCACTCCCCCTTTCTCTCAGCCACTCCCAATCCCAGAGACACTGAACAGGGGCTCACAGGACAGGGTGACAGCTGGGGGCCGTTATTGTCCTGGCCTGGGAAACTTCCTCCATTCTCTAAATCCAAATATTTTCTTGGCCAAGATCAAGCCTAGGATTGAGCCTGTCATTCTGCATTTTCCCCTTTCTCAGGGAGCTGTCTGTCCTCCCACAGCCTGGGCACAGTCACCACTAACAGGATTCCCATTCTCATGGAGCTACTCACGGTGAGAAACTCCAGATCTGCTGGATGGGAACAGGATGTTGCTGATTACCCATCTTGGCTGTACTACAGATCCCATAGTAGGTTTCTAATCATTGTAGGGGTGGGAACTGACTGTTCTTCAACTGTCTGATTACAAATGCAAGGTGTCTAGGTAAGGTATTGGCATGCCCATTACACAGAGTGGGAAACTGGGGTTTAAGAGGCACAGATGCAGTCAGTGGATGTCTCTCGGGCCCTTACAACAGCTGTGGATTCTCTACGGGTGGTATAAACTAGAGTAGGTTGTCCTTGTTGGCCTGCAGGTACCAAGGTTATGGGAGAATAGGAGACAGACAGTGCTCTTGCTTTGTGGGTCTAGAAGAGTCGGAGTTACAGAGAGCAAACCCTGTGGGAAAGCAGAGTCGGGAGTGAGAAGTGCTCCTGGGGAATCCGGAACAACCTCCTGCAAAGGAAAGACTAGAGGAGGCAAACTCCGGCTATAACCTCCCAAGAACAGTTATTGCTTGCCTGAAGATTAGGTCAGCTGGAAAGACATTAAAGGCCACTGCTCTAGTGAGGATTCTGAAATGAACCATTTTGCCTTCTAATGGAAATCATGACAACAAGGGCTACTATTTTGAGAAAAGTTACTCAGTGGCAGGCTTGGGTCCAAACGCTTTATGCGCACCCTCTCCTTAGCTGAAAGGGTACTTGTTATAGCTATAGCCTCTGTGGCTCAACTGCCTTGGGTTCTAATTAG
>NC_045030.1:5683347-5686564 GCF_008632895.1 Mastomys coucha | reverse complement strand
CCCCCCCCCCCCCCGCCTACCTCCTGCTTTGCCTGGAGATTGAAGTTACAAATCGTTTTCACCTCAAAGGATTATAGAGGGTTAGGAGCATTATCATATGTGAAGGGCATGGAAAGGGGGTGGTGTTCAAAGTGTGGGCAGTGACTAGTGTCATCATCACTCCCAGGGTTTATTAAAAATGTGGTATCTCAGTCCCTCCCCCACTTCCTGTATACTTAATAGTTCCCTGGAGGCTCGAATGCATGTTGGAAACCCTGGACAGTAAGAGTGCCAGGACCACGGGAAGTGCTCTCTGCTCTCTAGCTGTCATTAGTGTGATTATTATTCCATGTGATCCTGAAGCATGCTCACTGCACAGCACTTCAGAGCCGGTCGAAAGCCTGACTTGGTTCCTATAGCCAGGTTTCTGGGCAGGGAAAGTGAGCTTGAAATCTCTTGGGGTTGACAGTACTGAAGTTCACAGCCCTGTGTAAGCTAGGGTGGGTTAATCACTCAATGATGGTGACTTCTTGGTGCTGGTACCCTTGCTACTGAGTGGTACACTATTATTACCAATTGCATTGTAAAACGCGTTAAGGGGCTGAGAGAATGTGGCTCAGTTGGTAGAGCACTAAGCTAGTATGAACAAAGCCTTAGGTTCCATCCCCAGTAGGATATAAACTCATGTGGTCATGCACTATAGCTGCAATCCTAGGAGGACAGAGGAGGATCAGAAGGTCAGAGTCATCTTTTATAACACAGGGAGTTTGAGGCTAGCCTAGCATATTTTGAGACTGTCTCAAAACCAAACCAATCAAAACAACTATAGTTAGGTTGCAGGTAAAATTGACCATTAGTAAAATTTGGTGGCCTTATGTTCATCTCATGGGCACTGGAAGTGACACCACTATGTATTATTAAAATTTTTAATAATCACTCTTTAAGGGAAACTCCATAACAATGAACAGTCCTTCCCTCTCTGCCACCCACCCACCCTTGCCAAAAATGAAATAACTTTCCATGGAATTGCTTATGCTAGACATTTCACACGAACGGAATGGGCAATGACTTTCACTTCATATCATGTTTTGTTTTACTGATTATTGTGTACTTGGGGAGCAGGGTACACATGGCAGGATGTACATGTGGAAGTCGGAGGACAATTATGTAAAGTGAATTCTTTCCTTTCACCTTTACATGGGTTTGGGGTTGGAACTCAGGCTGTCAAGGCTTGCTTGCTAAACACTTTCACTGGCTGAACCATCTGTCTGGACCTTAGCATCTCATTTTGGAAGCTTATCTGAATGGTAGCATGGATGCAAATTCTATTTCTTTTCATAGCTGACTGATACTCCACTGCATATATAGACCAGTTTTGCTTATCCATTTATCAGCTGCTGGACATTTAGGCTGATATGAACAACACTACTGGAAGCCCCTGCTTTCTGTTCTTTATGTATGTGAGAGGCTACTAGATTCTGTGGTAATTCAACCTTTAACATGATGAGGAAAAAAAAAAGATCTTTAGCCCTATACTCCCTATCAGCACTGAAAAGGCTCTTAAGGTCCAGACTGGAACAATCCAAACCCTAACCCTAACTCTCTGGCTCCTGGGTTGATGTGGAGCTCTGCCCAGCTAGTGAGCCTCTATTTTACTTCTTCCTTACATTTCCATGCAGACACATTGTAGGATGAGACAACTCTACTCTGTTACTCAGTCACACTGAAGAAAATCCAAGTGGACATAGAAGCTGTACGAGTTTCCTGAGGGTGAGGTCTGTCTAGGTGACTTAAACGTCAGAGCAGGCAGAGAGTGGAGAAGGGGAGAGAGAGCCCCTCTCCAGATCCATTCTCGGTGAAAGAGGAGTAACATCACAGCTATGGGCTAAGAGTCTATCTGATTTTAAGGGGCAAGGGTATCCCTTGGTAGGGCAAGTGCCAGAGTGGCAATGCTGAAGTCTATCATGAGCTTTATCCAATGCTGGATACTTAGGGTATATTGCCATTCAGAGACTAATAACCTATGTCACCCTCTGGATACTATCTATGGCCCCCATCAAGGAACAACTTTAGAGGAAGGCCAATATGCAAGCAGCAGGGTAGACCTGAAACCCTGACTCAGACTATAGTAGCGATCAGTGATCTATGCCTCCCCCAATTGTGGGAGGGGAATTGATTCTCTCAGGTTAGAAGCTTGGCAGGGCCTAAAGAAGCAAGAAGAGAGAGGAGGAGGTGAGGCGAGGGAAATGTGGCAAGTGGAGGAGGGGTAAAAGGAGGCAGGCCAGGTGAACAAACAGATGTGGCTGCCTAGGTTGCTGTCTGGTGAGCTAGGAGAGCAAGGGGCAGAGGACAGAAAGACAGCTTCAAACTGCTCTCTGCTCCTGTTCCCACTCCTAAGCCAGCTGCATAAGAATATTCTTCCTCTCTCCATACAAACACTAGAGCCTTCACCTCCATTGTGCACTGAAGCCCAAAGTGGGGCCCTTATCTGCCCGCCCCTCCCACCAACCTGTACCTGTTGCCATGGAAACTATCTCCGGGGTAAGGTGATCTCTCTCTACTTGCAACCTCCCTGCTTTCAGCACCAATCAATCAATCCCCCCCCATCTCCAAGGGGGAGGTCCTATGGGAGGGTAAGGAAGGAGAGAAATTAAACACAGGAAAAAGAACAACAGCAATGAAAAATGAGCAAAGAGAGGGAGTGATGTAATTCCGGCCATTGATCAATTCCCTTTGTCCCTCTGGTGACCATACCCTTCCCGTGCAGAACTCCTAGAGGCAGAAGTGGCTCTTCTTGGGGGGCATTTCCAAGTCTTCTAGATGGAGCAGGGAGGCCTGCTAAGCTGTAAAGTAATGAGAACTTTTACTATTCATGCTCCAACCCCAGAAGGAAGGTTGCAGGAATAACAGATCAACCCAGTTGTGGGTAATTCGAGATGGACTGGAGCTTACATGCCAGATTCAGCAAGGTCATAGCTAGGTTGATCACTGAGGATTTATTTACTATGGCACATTGTATGTTACACAAATGGCTGAAATAATAGTATTTGCCCTGCATACTCTTCCAGGAACGGATTTCACCCCATTCAAAGATGGAGTCTGTGTCCCCCTTCCTTTTAATGTAAGTGGGACTTTGGGCTGTCTCTCTCACTCTTGTATGTGAGACAAACACTGTACGGCACTGGGCGGTGGGGAAATAAAGGGGTGGGAGAGACCAGTGCCCTGCCAGAGCTCGGTG
>NC_045030.1:5682979-5683271 GCF_008632895.1 Mastomys coucha | reverse complement strand
GGGCAGTCTCAGCTAGAGGCACTACAGATCGCTGGGTACCTCCGGAGAACCCCTCTGGGCCGCACAGAGGCTAGAGATGACAGGTTCTCATTCTTGAACATCCCAGATCGTTGTACATCGCTGAGAACAGACCCTCAGGCGGACTCTGTCCTGGGGCCAAAGGGAGAAGGGTAGCTCTGGCAGTTTACCGCAGGGAGGAGCGAGTCTAGCTAGCTCAGGCGGCTAGCTCTGTGTGCTGCTTGGTTTGGCTGGCAGCCGTGGAGGCTTTCCTGCGGGAGATTAGATGCGGCTC
>NC_045030.1:5676260-5682916 GCF_008632895.1 Mastomys coucha | reverse complement strand
GGCCATGGAAAAGAGGGGGGAAAGCAGGGGGTAGGGCAAGAGACAAGAGAGCAAGAGCTTAAGAGAGAGAGGAGGGGGCAAGCAGCCCCTTTTATAGTGGGTTGGGCTACCTTGCTGTTGCCAGGTAACTGTGGGGCAGGGCATACCTGGCTGTAGTCAGTTGACTGTGGGGATGGAATCCAGCCAGAATACTGGGAGCTTGGGGCATTGTCTAGCCACAGGATGATGGAGTTGGAGGGCTAGTGGTGTCAGGTGCCTAACGTCTGGGGGCATAGCTCACTATTTCGTCCCTTGGAGAATTTTCTACTGGGTCTCCGGAGTAAGCCTCGCTCAACCAGAACACAGACTGCCTTTTACAGTCCAACAACACACTACTGAATAAGCTACATCCCCAGACCTTAATTCCAGATATTATTCCTAGTGGGACTACAATAGAGTCCAGCGTTAGAACACAGGTGGAAGTGATGCTATGTAACCTCTGAAGCTAGTTACAAAAAGGCAATACAACGTTTACCTGTCTCACACACAAGACCTGGTCCCTGGACTTCAGTTGTCATGCTATGAAAAGCCCAGCCCAGATTCCATAGAGACCCATTCTGGTTCTGAAGAGTGTTCTGGACAGAAGTCCCTACTGAAGTTTGGCTAGCAGCCAGTACTTACAACCCAATACGCCAATGAGGGAACTGTCATGATGACTGCAGCCTCTGAATGAAAACCACAGGAATGTCACCTACTCTGGTCCCAGAACTACAGGAGATAGTCCTGGTAAGTGATGGTTATGCCACCAGGGACAAAGCCTGGGCTAGGAATGTGGCTCATCTGGTATAGTGCTTGCTTCACATACATGAATAAGTCCCTGGATTTGATCGTCAGCACTGCATAAAATCTAGTGCAGTGTCCCACACCTGTGAATTCAGTACTTAAGAGGTAGAGGCAGGAAGATGGGAATGCAAGGTCATCCTTGATGCTTATCATGTTCAAGGCCAGTTTGGACTACAAGAGACCCCCATATCAAATCAAATGAAACACACCCCAAACAACAGCAACACAAACAAAACAGATAAGAAAACAAAGAACAAAAGAAAACCAGGTTGTACATTACAAAGTACTATTTTTTTTTATTTTTAATTTTCTTAGCTTTTTGTGATGCTAGAATTTTATGGAGAAGATAGGCAAGCTCTCTATTACCATGCTAGAGCCCTAGCCCTGGACAAGAGGAGTTAGATGGTGGTATTCTATGGCAAGATACACATATAACAAGCTCACTTTGTCTCCTTACTTACCACCTTTAAAATCACAGAAGTAAGTTTCTCATGGCATATTAGATGGCTGTTTTCACACTGGTCCCTATAGCCATAATCAGTCAGTACTCTGTCAAATGCTGGGAGGGACTAAGGTGAAAATTATGATCCAGGTGACAATTTTGTGTTCCAAAAGAAACCATGGATTTGACACTGGGCACTTAGCTGAGCAGTTTGCTCATGGTTGTCAGTCATAATTGGGTCAGTCAAATGCCTCATGTCTCTATTCTTTTCTTGTGGCTACCTGCATGTTCTCCTAATACCTCTTTCCATTTGTGACATACTACCCTGTGTTCCACTCTGACTGGCCTCCTTTGTAGGCATTTGTCATATTCTCTTCACCAACTTCATTCAAGTTCCATGTGTTGGTGGTTCTCAAACTTAAGAGTGCATCAGAATTATCTAGAGTATCAGTTAAAACAAATTCCTGGACTTCAGCCTCTGAGATGAATCTCTAATTATAATTTCTGTCTCTATCTTCATGCATAAGTGCTGTATGTGTATATGTGTTATATGTGTATGTATTACATATGTGTGCATAAAGGGCGAGAGAGAGGATTTCTTTGGCATATGGCTTTGTGTGTTTCACTCCATAACTGGGTGGTGTCTTTGCTTTGGGTCTGTGATGAGGTGGCACGTCAAAGCTGGAACATAAAGTGGAACAAAGCTTCTTACGTTGTAGTCAAGATGCCAAAAGGAAGAGGGGATGATTGGGAAGCCACCATCCTCTTCAAGAGCGTACTTGAAGAGTCAATGGCTTAAAGTCTTTCCCTGAGGCCTTAACTCTTAAGAGTTTTACTACCTGCCAGTGGTGTTTCTTTGGAGACTCGACCTCCAGCCAACGGGCTTCTGTGGAAAATCTGAGAATCAAATTATCCTATGGTATTGAAACATACACTTATAGTTAGGATGTGTAGGTTAAAAATGTTGGCCCGAGTCCAGTTCACCACAGGGCTAGGGCCGCTCCTGTAGGTGGGTTGCAGGAAGTTTGACTGTGTGCACCCCACGCCTCTGCTTGGGCTGTGAGAAGCCGTAGGACCCCACTCAGGGGGTGGGAAAGCGCAGTCTGAGGTCCCTGAGGAACTGCTGGAGTCTGGCTCATGCTCTCAGGCACCACAGACTCCGCTGGGTGCTACAGAAGAGCCAGCTCTGGGGTCCCTGGACCCACATGGAGGCCAGGACAGCAGGTTCTCACTCTTGGACACAGCAGACACCACTGGATGTCTTGGAAGAGCTGAGAATGGAGTGT
The DNA here is from genome assembly GCF_008632895.1 of Mastomys coucha. NCBI lineage: Eukaryota > Metazoa > Chordata > Mammalia > Rodentia > Muridae > Mastomys > Mastomys coucha. The sequence goes on along the minus strand of NC_045030.1, from coordinate 5,680,366 downwards.
GGGTCTGAGGGCCTGGCTCTGGCCCAGGGCTGAAGGGAAAAGGGCAAGAGGAGAGTACTCTGGCTGGTTCCCTCGGGGAGGAGAGTGTCCTTGGCTTGGTCGGGCAGGCAACTTGGGTTGGTGGAAGCTGTGTCTGGAAACACAGAGAAGCCTCCTGCGTGAGATTAGATGTGGCTCTTTAGAGAAAGACCTGCTCCATTGCTCCAGCATGGCAGATCCCGATGAGAATAGACAGTTCATGGTTTTAAAACGTTTATTGTAGAAAGGCAGAGAGAGGGAGAGAGTAGGGAAGTAGAGGCTGGCCATGACCACGTGGAGAGGGGGAGGAAGGGACAGCAGCAGAGAGACAGGGAGCAAGAGGGCAAGAGAGAGAGGCAGGGGTAAGAGAGTAAGAGGAAGAGAGCAAGAGTAAGAGAGGGAGGAAGAGGCAAACAACCCCTTTTATAGTAGACCAGAGCTACCTGGCTGTTGCTAGGTAACTGTGGGGAGGAGCATACCTGGATGTTGCCAGGTAACTGTGGAGGTAAAGTCCAGACAGAATACCAGGGACTTGGGGCATTGCCCTACATGACTGATGGCCACAGAATTAGGGAGAGCTAAGACCTGGTGTTAGGAGCCTAATGTCTGGGAGTCTGGCAAACTTCCTTCCATCCCTTGCAGTTATCTGCTGGGTCTCCAGGGTTTTAACCTAGCTCAACCAGAAAACAGGTTGCCTTTCATGGCCCCACAAGGATGCTGAGGCAGGATTGTAGATTCAAGGGCTTCCTGGGGCACAGATCTAGTTCAAGGCCAGCCTGGACAACTTGGGTAATATTAGAGCTACTCTTGGCCTCTGTCTGAAAAGTTTGTCTCTATAGTGTGTTGTAGTTAGTGCAGACATTCATATTTGACTAGAGTGCTGAGAATAGGTGACTTTTGAGACATCAGGCCATAAATAGGGTATGTCTATTACTTAATGCTCGGGGAACGTTGAGGAAGAAGAATCAAGAATGTGAAAGGTGGAGGACAGTGGGTAGGGTTGTGGCATTTGTGGACTCCCATCTGCTGTGGTTAGCCTCCAAAGTCCTGCACAGTATTGGGCCCATTAACAGTTCATCATGGAGTAAGGAAGGGTTCATGGCTCCACCTCTCCAAAACTTATAAGCAATTCATGTTTACTGGGTGAGAAAGATGCTTTTTCTTCTGTGGTGCAGTCAGTTCTAAGATGATCATGATCTTTTAAAGGACCCCTCACCTGTGTGCCTATAAGTGACCCTTAATTACACCATTGGTTCACACACAAACAAAACAGAAATAGAAGGAGTTGGGGAGAGGAAGGTAATCAGCAGGAGTGGGAGGCAGACATGAGAGGGCAATGGGGTAATATGATCAAAATACATTATATGTTTATATAAAAAGCATGAAACCCATCGTGTAATACAGGCTGACACTAGAAGAAAAGAAAGTAAAAAGAGGGCTGGAATGTATGATAGAGTGTTTGCCTGGTATAAATGAGTACCACACACAGAGAAACCTAAACTAAAGCACAGCCATAAATGTTTATAAATGCCTTTCTAATTCCCCTCCTCTCCAGCTTCTCCTCCTCCCATCGTAGTTTGGATTTCCAGTAGCTTTGGCTTGGACCATTGCCATAGCCTCACTACTAGCTTGCGTTCCGGCTGTCTCCTTCCTTTACACAGTTATCAGATTTTTTGACTTGGAGGTCAGATCTCTTAATCTTCTCCTCCCCCCAAGGAATGCCAGAAGTATCCTACCATATGATCTCTCTGCTGTCTGGGTGGACATTGACTCCAGGCATGCCTTTACTCTTGGTGGCTGGTTTCTTGGGGGCCAAAACTACTTTATTTGAACCACAGAATGGGGACAGCCTTAAGTGCCTGAGACAGCTCTGATCCAGGGACTGACATGTGGAGATGCTGCAGGCTCTCTACCTCCCTTCCTCTAACCTGGACATCTCTGAGGTGAGACTTAAACAAAGATTCCAGAGTTTCCCTGTAGGATCAGGCAAAATCCACCCTCTGAGAGTTCTGGCTTAGTAAGGTCCCTTGGTTTGAGTTTGGCCCTTCGCTAAACCTTTGCTGTCTTTTCCTGGGGATCCTTCCTAAATAAAAACCTTTTCCCCAAGAATCCTCGTTTGCCTCTGTGGACCTTGACCTAAGAAAAGTACTTACAGGATGACGAGAGAAATCCTTAACTTGGAAGCCAAGGCCATGTGAAATTGGTCTGAGTGATGTTTGTGGATGTCTCTTTGCTCAGTCTTCCCTGACACTATAGCCACATAAAGGGGTTGAGCTTCAGGAAAATGCCACACAGTCTCAGCCTCTTGTAGGTCAAAGGGGGGGCAGGGGGAGCGGGTGATACTCATTTGGGGAATGTCAATCTAACCCATCCTTCGAAGTTCAGCAAATAGTGAAAGCTTTTGAAGTCTCCCCTTGTGGTGCTATCCCCCCACCTCCCATGTGCCTTTTGTCCTTGCATTTTATACCTTTTCCTGGTACTGTATTTCCTGTTTCATGAATGCAAGTCTGTTACCCACATTCCAGTGTGAAGTCATACAAATATGACTGTGTCTTATTAATGCCTGTGTTTTTGCTACCATGCAGAAGCTGTTAGAAGGTCCTGGTCATGGAAGGAACTGTGTTGTTTCAGAAAAATGGGCTGAAATCTTAACTCCAAGTGCCCCCCAAAATGTGACTTCACTTAGATATAGCATCATTGCAAATACTATCACATGAAAAAGAGCATTAGGCATATTCCCTAATGCAATATGGCTGGTGTCCTTTTAAAAATGAGAAATTTGGGCCCCCAAAGACCACATGACATAGGTATCTACATGTGAATATGAAGGCAGAGATTGGGATGATGTTTCTTTGAGCCAAAAGAACAGCAGAGATGGCCAAAAGGCTGCTGCAGATTAGGAAAGAGGCAATGAAGAGATGCACTCCGTGGCTGTGAGGAGGAACCAACCTTGTGGACCCCCTCGATGTCAGATTTCTGCTCTCCAGAGATGTAAGGCAGCACACTGCTTTTGTGAGCCACGAACTGTATAATGCTTGGTTCCAGCATCCCTAGGAAGAGAACATAGTGCCCAGTAAGTATCTGCTGAGTGAACGAATTTGAAAGAGGCCTCATTGGGCACTTATATAGAAGGCACTGCTCCGGGCTTCATACAAATATTAACCTATTTAATTCTCATAGCATTGCTTATGAGGCTGTACCATGATCATTTCATTTCACAGAGGAAATTGAGACCCAGAGAAGTTGAGTAACTTGTTCAGAGCTTGAGAACCTCACCACTACATAGTGCTGAATTAAACTGAGGTTCTCAGGATGGGCAACCAGAGGCAGAACTGGACATAGAGAGAGCGAAGTTGCTGAGCTACATGGCTGGGGAGGGGTAGAAACAGAACTCCTCCCTTTTTTGTCTCATTCCTCCTCATCCTGTACCGTCTCTCCAAACCAGAAGAGATGAGCCTTGAAAACGTCTCATGATAAATACTCACATTTGAGAGTCATTGCCACTAGCCTGGGTACCAGCCAGTAAAAATGGGGCGGATAGTTGTTGTCAGGGAGACCTGGCTCCTGGGGGAGGATGCTCTGGCGCTGGTTATGGGCTAACAGTGGTCGTGTAAATTCTCATTCTCCGGGAGTGTGCTTTCATGACTGATGGTCACAGGTAGAATTGCTTGGGCTTTAGATTTGTGGACCTGATGCCCATAAACCACATTTTCATATAGAATACATGTCTGAGGAGAAGCGGGCATGTTTTAATCTCATGAGTTACGGCACTCACTGCCTTCCTCTAAAACCTCTGAGGCCACCTCCAATGAGAGAAGAGGATGCTGGGGTAAGGGAAGCCCCCAGCACTCTCCAGCCTCCCTGTACCACCCCTCCAGATGAGCTTTTATTTACTCTCTAGGAAGGGAGGAGTTCTAATCCGTTGTTAAGGGCCCTTGCTGCCTCAGAGTGGTAAGAAGAGAAGGCATGTGCAAACGCATTTTTGCCTCTTCAGTCACGATTCCCAATAGCTGTTGACAGCTGAGTGGCTCAGCAATGGGTTTGGCTGCAAAGGATGGTGGTGGAGGGAGAGACAGACAGAGAGAAAG
>NC_045030.1:5661636-5675839 GCF_008632895.1 Mastomys coucha | reverse complement strand
GAGAGGAGGCAGAGGCAGAGGAGGCAGAGGCAGAGGCAGAGGCGACTCAGAGTGAGAAAGACAGACAGAAACAGGGAGAGCAAGAGAGGGAGAGAGATATCTGGGCTTCTTCACAGTCGAGTGGGCTCTACACACTGGCTCTCTTTTAATGCTGGGCTACTTTGGGGTTGGTCAAGTGGGAGGAAAGAATGTGTACTTGATAGAAAACTTCTAGGGCTTGCCTGGGATGGAGACTACTGGCCAACAGAACATGCCAATCACAGACAAGCACAGGTTGAGGAGTGGGCACTATGGAGTATATGATGGGTGAATTGAGACAGATGCTAGATAGAGACTTGTAGATGGTGAGCTGAGAACTGTGTGGGAACCAGAGGGCACTTGGGATAGATATACACAATCTGGGGCTCTAGGGTTCTTGGAGGAAGACTTAAAGATGGTATAAGAGGGAGGGGCCTGGGAAGTAGTACATTAAAAGTGACAAGGAGTCAGTGGAAGGCTACGTTCAGCTTTCTCTGTAGTAGGAGCAGGGAAAGGCCACTGGATACAGGCAAAAAGACCGTCAGGAGTTTGCACTCCTGAGACAAATTTTTGCTGTTACTATTAGGGGAACTTGGGTGCTGGTATAACTGAGCCTGTCATAGTGGCCTCCAGGGCTCAGGCTCCTGGGTCTTCTCTGACTTCCCTCCCTACCAGTGCCATAGTATTTCTGCAATGCCCTAGACTGCAATGTCTGAGGGCTACTTGCCCTCTCTAGACATGAGCAGTATCTTACACTCATCCTCCTTGTTCCTGCTTGTTCTACCCACAGCCTTCTGAATCTCTCATTTGGCAGCTCCATTCGTCTGCCTCTCAGGTCCAAAACCTAACATTCATCCTCCTCCACTTCTCTCATCCATCTTGGCTGCAAGCCCTGCTGGCAATACCTAAAAATGCACACTTTATGAATCTGGTCACTTCCCACCCATCGTGTTGTTGTGGTCCTAGTTCTGTTGCCACCTGCTCAAGCCTAGTGTTTGGAGACAGGGCTTCACTCTGAAACTCAGACTGATCCAGGACCCATAGTCCTGCCTTAGCTGCCAGCATATTGGGATTGCCTGTGTGCATCACCATGCTCTGGGCTTTAGACCCTCCTTCCTTCCTCCCTCCCTCCCTCTCTCCCTCCCTCCCTTCTTTCCTTCCTTCCTTCCTTCCTTCCTTCCTTTCTTCCTTCCTTCCTTTCTTCCTTCCTTCCTTTCTTCCTTCCTTCCTTTCTTCCTTCCTTCTTTTCTTTTGTTCTTCTTTCTTCCTGAAAGTAGGGAGTGAATGCAGGGACTCAGGCATGCTAGGTAAATGCTCTATCACTGAACTATATTTCAAGCCCCCCACCCTGTTCACTTTGATTTGAGAGAGTCTCATGGACTCACTACACTGACCAGGCTGACAGTGAACTAACTCACTCTGTATCCTAGAAAGTCTGTGAACTTGCAGTCCTCTTGTCCCAGCCTGCCAAGTAGATGGTATGATAGACCTGCTTGCCAGACTCAGGGACAGACCCCTTGTTCTTAAGCAGGCAACTAAAATGCTCTTTTATACCATGCATCATACATCATTGAGCCCTTTGATGCCTTCCAATGGCCCTTACTCATCCTAAAGACAGCTAAAATCATCACTGTGGTCCACCCAAATACCCCCACCCTGTCCCTGTAACAATCTTTTCTATAACCCACTTGGGTACCAGTTACCAAAGCTTCCCTGTGCTTTTCATAGCTGGCCAAGCCTTTGCCTCTAGATGAGGCCAGACACATTCAGCTAGCAGCCCTTACTGCTCTCTTTCCTCTTCTTTTCGGCTCGACTCTAAAGTCGTCTTCATGTGATACTTTCTCTGACCTATTAAAAACTACTCCCGTCACACTCCACAGCCTTCCCTGGTCCTTCCCTGGTTTGGGCTGTTGTTGTCTATAGTATCTTACAAACTTTTATATTTCTCTGCCTACTTAAATTATAAGTTCCACAAAGATAAGAAATTAGAATGTTTGGTTCAATACAGGATCTTTGTATCTAGAAGAGGGCCTGGAACAAAATGAATACAGCAAATTCATTTTTTGCCGTTAGATATGCTATTCTATGTGCTTACTAACAAGTAAATTTTCTCCCTTCCCATTTCTTAATTAAATAACGTTGACTGTGTCTTCAATTTCTGTAAAGCCTGGTAGATTTAAACACCCTTTCTCCCCGCCCCCCTCATATGATTTGGCAGCAGCCTGCAGATGCCCAGTGAGCAAGACTTTCCCATTCTATAACTACGGGGTCAACCCGAGGTAAAAGAAAATGAAGCAGGTGTTCTGGATGAGCCACAGTGGGCTCTTTGGGCTCAGATGCTCAACTGCTTACCTGCAGCTGTGGTCCATGCTTTCCAGTCCAAGTGCTGCTAGCTTTTCATGCCTAGCACTGCCTGGGCATGCTCAGTGAAACACTTGGAAGTGTAGAAGAGTTCATGGCCTTGGGACAACCTTGAATTATAGAAAATGCTCAACTGATAGATGTCCCCTAAAATTAATTTCTTTGCTTTTTTACATTTATTTATTGCCTTGTGGGCGTGGGGTATGGGGTGGTGTGCATGTGCATGGGTATGTATGTGTTATGACATGTGTATGGAGATCAGGAAACAACCTATAGAAGTCAACTCTGTCCTTCTCTCATGTGGATTCTGGGGATCTGACTCATACTTGGTGAGTCATCTTGTCAGCCTCCACCTGAGATTCTTTGCGGTTCTCACTCTAATGCCATGGGATTTGGAGTTGGGCCATTTGATGGTGATTAAATGATGTTGTAATAGTGGACCACTATCAAAAGAGCCTGAGCCCAATTCCAAGGTATGTTCCATATGATTTCTGGGTGGCTCCCTTCAGGAATCAAGCTCCAGGTGTCCAAAGATGCAGTCTCCTCTGTCCTGTGTCTGTGGGCAGCTTTTCTTCCTTCTGAACCCCTCCCCCTTTCTCTGATTTGTAGCTGTGCCTCTCTCTGGTAGCACCCCCAACTCAAAGCCCAGTCGAAAGTCCTTTTTCAAGTTGTTTTCTAGGAACCCCCTAAACTGGAAATGCAGACTTCCAAGCTTTTCTGATAATAGAGAGACCCTTCGGTGACCCTGGACAGGGTTTGTCAAATTTTATATACACATACAAGATGCCTGTTGACATTTGAATTTTAGATAAAGACATGTTTTAGTATACATTCTAAGTAATGTTGGGAGGGGCATGCTGATACTAAAAAGATTCATGGTTTATTCGAAGTTCACATTTTTCTGGCAACCTAAACCAGGCCTGTAAACAAGGATACACTAATTAGGGAACTGGAAGTGATTACAGAGGCCTGGATTTTGTATTACTCTGGGTAGAAAACGGTGGATCTTTGACATTTAACATAGCCCAATCTGGCATTGGTTTGCCTCATCCCCATCCCTTCCCTTTTGAGCATGCTATATAGACAGTGTTCTAGATGACTGGGGAGAGCTATGACCTAAGAAGGCTAAGGGAAGTGAGAATGATTTCAGGGTGGGTCCTCTGAGTGGAGAGCCTACTGGCCATAGAAGGAGCAGCAGCAGTATTGGTGACAGCAATGACATGGCTGGTGGAAGCCTTTGGCCTGGGGACTGCATGTCATCACAGAGTCAGTAGCTGAAAATGGAAGAGTTTAGTCACACTCCTTTCTTCAGCTGCCGTCCGTATGACAAGGGTGAAATTATGCTTTCCGGGAGGCTCAGTGAACCTCTTTCTGGTCGCTTCCATAGAGGTCCAGGGCCCTTTGCTGGCTGACACAGATTCAGGACTGTGTAGGTACTGCTTCTATGCTCTCTCTTGCTCTAAGAAAATCATATATATTAGTTCAGCAAATATACTAAGAACTCTATTGGGTAGCTAGAAACCCATTTTCCAGATTAGAGAAATGAGGCACACTGTCACTTGCCGCAAAATCGGAAGATCTAGCATCCAGACACAGGTAGTGTGATCTCAGTTCCTGTAGCACACTCCTCAGAACTGTTCTCTGGGACTCAGACACTGGTTCCCAGTACAAGACAGAAACAATCTCTGACCCATGAAATATTGATTTGAAAGGACACAGCACAAGGGTACATTGCAGCTGGCATCTGCAGGTAATCCATTTTTGCTATTGTTGTAATTTGGGTCCTCATTGTCCCCTAGGCCCTAAATGAAGCCAGCCTGGAAGGAATGTTGTGGAGGGGCCAGGTGAGTCTTGCTTCTCCTGAGGGCACCTCTCTCCCAGTTGTACTATAGACTCCTGAACTCTTCCCTCTCTTCACAGTGAACTCTAACTGGTAGGCTTGGAGTTTCTCACACAGCCTGAAAGCTCTACCTGGCACCATATGAAATAAGCCCGTGGAAGAGGCAAAAAGGTAATGGTGAGGCTGGGAAGCTCCAAGTGGCCACAAATCTAACAACACTCCAAGGCAAGGCCAGTAAAGATATCCAGTGTCTTCTGAGAGCTGACAGCACGGCTGAGGTAGCTGTGCTTGCTTTTGAACAGCGTCTGGGTGCTTTTCGATGAGAGTGGACTTGGAGTGTCAGGCAGAGTAGAGAAAGTACCATTTGTTCAATGTTGTTTCCTCTTAAAAGTATCCAGAATGATGTTCTGACTTGTCTGGAGTGCCTCCACTTGCATCTGGCCTCCACTTGTTCTTGCTTCAAGCCCTAGAGTGTTGCTAACTTGGGGGAGGCATTAGGAAAAGGACAGGTTGGGTTCCTCTGCAGCTAATATTACTTACTAGAATTGTGCTCTGTCCCTTTAGCATGTTCAGGCTGCTTCCCAACGGCCAGTGTGTGCATTCCTTTGATGATTTTCTAGAAAACCTGTCCATGGAGAGGAGAGAACCATATACTCAATCAATACCTAGTACAGGCTGGAATACAGAAGACCCAGCTCTGTGTGGAGGAGAACTTGGAGTGTGCATTCTGTACTGGTGATAGTCAAAGCAAGGTCCCCAGACCTGCTGCATGCTGGCATATTGATTACTTGTACATTTCAAGATTGGTACATAGGGGAATGTCTATGTATAAAAACGTTCCTAGTAATATTACATGATGGTTGTGATGGTGTCATTATAGATTTATATGTGTGAAAGGACCCATTTGTGGTGGATTGATGATACCACTGGCCAGATGGGTCCTTCACCCTGATACATTGTGAAGCACTTTTCTTGCTGGGAATATTTTCTTGTTGCCGACAGTGACAGCTGACTTGATGACAAGCCCTATATTGGCTGCCTTCTTGTCCTGGTCTCACTTTCCCACTCCACTACTAATGTTTTGTTTTGTTTTGTTCTGTTCTGTTTTGTTTTGTTTTGCATGTCCCAAAAAAACTATGAATGCATTCATTTCTTTGTTTCTGGTTGGCTGTTAGGGCAGTTCAGACTCAGACTCCCTCCCTTTCAATAAAGCTGTCCACGATGCCATCTGCTGCCTGGGGCATGTCACTAGTGGCTCTTCTATTTTGCCAGCAGGAATTAAGTAGCCTGTTAAAGATGATAGAGTCAGCTGCCCCTTCTGCATGCATTTTTGCTGCTCCCATGGTCTGTCAGGAAGTCATCGCCTTCCACTCCCTTTGCTTCACTGGAGTCATACAGACTGGCCAGAGCACATGGCAGACTCACTTTTGGGCAGCGGGAAGCTAAGACTTGCCAATATTCTAGATGATATCGAGCACTCCCTACACTGTGCATCCAAGAAAGTCTCTTGCAGGGAAGTCAAAGCTACAACTAATGGTCCAAAGCATTCATTTACAGGGCAATCAAGGCAGCCAGGCAAATCTGTTCTTTTTCTGACACCACTTTTACATGCACATGGAATGCTTTTGTTTAGATTTAAAACACATGGGTGCGCTGTTTTATGCCTGGAATCATTTCTATGTGGTTCTCAGCCTCCCTGCCTCCATTGGTAGACTTTCCTCTGTAGGTGCCTTGCTTGCTTGCTCTTTCCAGTGTGAGCATCTTTGTTTTCTGCAGTTTGCTGTCTGCCTACTCCTCTGTCCCCTCTACATCTTTTCTTTCTCTTCTCCCTCTCTCTCACTCCTTCTTTCACCTGAGTCAGTACATCTTGAAATCCAATAATTCTTTCTCCAAAATTGTAACCAATTTACCTTTAGTGGTGCTTCTGTGACAGACTAGATGTCCCAGTTGGTGGTCAGACTTCTTCTGGGTCTGGTGCCTGCCCTACTTAAGGGACATCAGGTGGGGGAATAAAGAGCAAATCTGCTCTTCCCTATTTTGTAACTAGTGGGATATTGCCTGGACACAGGCTCAACTCAGAGTGTCAGTTGCATACCTATGTTACTAGAGACCTGTGAAAGCCTGGAGACACTATATCAATAGTTGCCATCAGAAAGATGTTTGCTCCTGGGACAAATATGTAAGAGAAACAATGAGGGGAGTTAAATGAGGGGGGAGTTTTATTTTGGCTCACAACTTTAGAGATTTTGGTCCAAGGTTGGCTGTCACCATTACTTTGGGCCTGAGCTAGGTGAAGGAATCTTGGTGACTGAGCATGTAGTTGAGGCTGTTTACTATGCGGTGGGCAGGAAAGACAGAGATGGGTGGTGGAGAAGAGAAGAGAATGTGAAAGCAGGAATAAGCTGTCCTTCAAGGTGGAGGCATGGTGACTCATGCCTTTCATCCCAATATTCAGGAGGCAGAGGTAGAGGCAGAACGATCTCTGAGTTAGAGGCCAGCCTAGTCTATACACTGAACTCAAGGGATCCAAAACCAACATCATCAACAACAACCAAAACAAAACAAAACAAAACAAATGAAAACCAACAGACAAAGATAATTGTTTAGGGCATGCCTCAAGTGACCGACTTCCTGTAGCTAAGCCCCATCACCTAAAATTTCAAGCACCTGCCAAAACATTATCATCAAATGGTGACCAAGCCTTTTTGGGAGGGCATCTTATATCCAAAGCATGCCAAAGTCTACCTCTTTTGAGGCCACTGTGGGGAGAGGATGCTCAAGCTTCTCGGCCTTTCTTCTGTAGAAGTGTCTGTCTGGCAGTCCTGGAGTCTACCTGAGCCAGAAGTAAAACAAATAATTGATGAGTCTACCTCCTAATCTCCAGTTGCAAGTTTCCCTAGATTTTGAGTGTACGGACAGGAAATCAAACATCCTAGACCAGAGAATGATGACTGTTGTGTTTGAATTCCTGAATCACAATCTTGGAACACAAGAAAACAATGATTGCATTAAACTAAATATTGGGGATAATTTGTTATGCAGAAGTATTGCCTGTTACAGATTCCAGAAGCAAAGCTGCATCAAGTGTCTAGGAGACACTTGGACTTGTGTTTTGTTCTTTTCTACGTCTATTCAACAGAATCCTAGAAATAGCTGTTTGACAACAGGCAGATTACTCAGTCCCATCACTTTTGGTTACAGTGTATATCAGGGCTGGGTATGGGTACTGGGAATACAGGCTGTAGGCTTGGGAACTTGAATATAACCCTTTAGATTCCTAGAAAACATGTACATTCATTAGGTTACCAGGCCCTGAATTCAAGGAGTCTTATGACTATACCCTTGATCTGCTCCTACTCTGAGGCCAAGCTTTACTGGAAACTTGAAGGCCATTTATTAATTTGAGATTCTAAATTAGAAAGAGACCAGATAGGAAATACTTTATATCTGATCAAAATGAGTCCTGGCTTCTTTACAATTTGTCTGAATTCTTCTTGAAAATAAAAGTTTTGTTCTTTGTCTCTTCTTCATTCTCCTGTACTTAACTTCATTGCTATTTGTTGTTTAAATTGTTAATGACTAGGATGGTAGAGATTTTTGATAAAGCAGAAATGGAAAAACATGTTCAATTTGCTCTTATCCGATCAGTGTGTATCAAATGGCAATATACACTATTATTAAATGGCCATGTTTGACCATGTTCTCCAAAGGTTCTTGTATTATAGGGTTGGTCATCTGGGTGGTAGTGATAAGATGTTGTGTAACATTTAGTGGGATGGTTGAAAATGTAGCCCCCTTGGATGGGGTTAATATAGTTCTCTCAAGATACTGGTTAGTTTTTATGAAGAGGGGTTATTATGAAAAGAGGAAGCCTAGCCACTTGTGGTGGTTGATCTTGACTGTCAACATGACTGAATTGAGAATCACCTAGGAGACACACCTCTGGACATGTGTATGAGGGTATTTCCAGAGAGGAGTAAGTAAGGTGGGTCTATAGATAGCATCATTCTGTGGGATGGGGCTCCACACTAAACACAAAGGAGAAAGTGAGCTAAGGATCAGCATTTGACTCTCTCTGCTTCTTGGCCGTGGACGCCATATAGCTGGCTGTCTCTTGCTCCTGCCACCATTGCTAGGGCAGCTCTTATTGTCACACCTTATTTTTCATGATAGACTGTGTCTCAGTTACTTTTCTATTGCTATGAGGAGACACCATGACCAAGACAACATATAAAGAATTATTGGGGCCTTGTATACAGTTTCATAAGCTTAGAGACCATGACCATCATGGCAGGGAATGTCAGCGGGCAGGCAGCATGTCAGCAAGAAGGCAGGCATGGCACTAGAGCAGCAGTTAGTGTTTACATTCTGTTCTACAAGTATGAGGCAGATAAAGGTAAATAGAACAGGAATGGTCTGGGCTTTTGAAACCTTAAAATCCATCCTCAGGGTCAGACCTCTTTGAGCAAGGCCACACCTCTTAATCCTTCCCAGATAGTTCCACAAACTAGAGACCAAACATTCAAACACATAAGCCTATGGGGGCCATTCTCAATCAAAGCACCATAGACCCTGTCTCCTCCCAACAAGCCAGAGGAAACCCTTCCTTAAGTTGTGTTTTTTCAGGTATTTTGTTATAACAATGAGAAAAGTAGCTAACGCACAACTCAACACCATCTGGTCTCCTGTGCCATTGTGTGTTCTCTTCTGCATGTGTTCCTGTCATGTCAACACCACTTACCAGGAGGCCCTCAGCAGAGATGAGTCTGCCAAGAGTGGGCCTATAACCTCCAAAACTAAATAATTCTATTTATGAAGTGCCCAGTCTCAGTTCTTCAAAACAAAATTTTTTTAATTTATTATGTATATGCACATACACATGCTACGGCATGTGTTGGGAGGTCAGAGGACCACTTTCCAGAGTCAGTTTGCTCCTTTCATCTTGTTGTGTTTGGATCTTTTTATGCTGTGTACTCTAGGCTAGCTGGCCCTCCTGCTTATGGGAAATGGACCTTGTCTGTGCCTTGTACTACCTTGCATGGGTGCTTGAGTTATAGATTCATCCCGCCACATCACTTTGTTTGTTTGTTTGTTTGTTGGGAGATGGAATTCACACTTGTATAGCTTCTGCAGCTTGTGCCTTTTCCTGCTAAGCCATTTTCCTGGCCCAGCCTCAGATCTTTCAGTATAATCACACGAGATGAACTAATACCATAGCCTATCTATTTCAGCACTGTTTTGGGTATTTCTTAAAAATCTATACCCCCAGAAGTCAGATAAGTCCTCAGGGTAATTTGGATGATCTTGCATCTTATGGACTTCAGTATGCCCTCAACAAAATACTACCTTGCACCGAGCTCCGGAAGCATCCACTCTTTCCACTTGGCCCCAGATTCTACTCCTGGAATGGATCTTCCTGTTTCTTTTGTTGCTGTATCAATCTGAGTCCTGGCAGCAAATGGATAGCCCTTTAATAACGAGGGTGCTCACAGGTCCCAGTCAATGACCAATGACTGTTAAGGTTAAATAATAAGAGGAAAAGGGGCTTGTCTCTTCTGAGCTTGGAGAAACTTAAACTCCTTTGACTTCTTCCCTAAACACTACCTTTGATACATCTGGACTGTTTATGGTAAGGTCCTGGGCAGGGGCTTTCTGATTGTAGAATAGAATCCTGGTTCAGAAGGACCAAGTCAGGGACTTGGCCCAAGGGGGCTCTGTTGGCACAAATTTTCCCAAGTCTTCCTTATTGCTAACTTTCCCAGGATTTTTCTGTCCTTTGTGAGTTGCCCCCCCCATCTGTACTCCAGGTCCTCCTAGCTATGCAGGAAAAGGAGCTAATAAACAAACTTACACTCAGGTGTTGAGGAATGATAACAGCTAATCCCTTCCAAGGGCAGTTGCTCTGGTGGAATGGAGAGGGGAGGGGTGTTTCTGATTTTACTCAGAAGAAAGACTATCTCTTGGAAGAAGGCTACACTTTGGACCCAAAACAGGAGTCATTTGCAGGCAAAGACTCCCAGGGACTCTTCACATCAGTGGCCTCTTCAGCGTGCTTTTCACCAGATGTCCATTCATTCCAATTTATGGAAGCTCCATGGGAGAACAGAGGGTTTTGTTGGTGGGTGTATTCTCAGGGGGGTAACAAGAAGTAGGCCACACATGGGTATCTGCTGAATGAATGAATGAATGAATCTCCTCCTCAAGATCCTGACTCCAGTCTCTAGCTAGCCCTGTTTAGCACCTCCCCCCTCCTCCTGGCCTGCCTGGGATTGAGCTGAAAAGTGATTTTTCATACATGTCGCCCTCATTATAACATCATCCCTCAGAGTGTAGCTCTCTGACCACCCTGAAGACCTGTATTTAATGTGATGAAAGGTGATTTAATGGAGTTGAGGAGAGCAAAGCAGAAAGCAGATAACATTTCAGAAAAGTAGAGCTGGCTGTCCCTCAGAGGGGAAGGACCAAAGAAGGAAAGAAAAAATGGTGGTGAAGTGGGGAAGTCTGATGCCTCCCTCAGAAGAGCCTGGAGCAGGAAGATGGTTTGGTTGGCAGGGTAGGAAGGCCAAAAGGAGAGCCCAATAAGCAGAAGGACCTCCCTGCTTTCCTGCCTGCCTGCCTGCCTGCCTGCCTGCCTGCCTGTCTGCCTCCCTGCAGCAGATAACTAACTTACCATTTATTTACTTTGGAGCTGATTATGTACTGGGTTGAGGCAGGCGGGGAGATTTTATTGACATTTGGTCTCCCTTCACACATTTTTGCGACAGCCAGACATCAGGGACTGAGCTGCAGGATATTAAAGGATTTGGAAAAGTTATCAAGGAGTGGGACATATTTATCAAAGCCACAGTGATATTAGAAAGCTGGGCTGCTGCTACACCTGGGCCTGTTACTTGATTAAAAAAATAATAATGATTCATCCTCTGGCTGGCTTTTGCACCTGGGTGAATGCTGAGCCGTGTGTAGGACCACCCTTGGCCAGGGATTTGCACATAAAGACCCTCTTTGGGTCTAGCAGACAATTGAGGGCGACAGATCACACCTATGGCTGGTATGAGTGCTTGCACTCAAGCCTGCAGATATATGGTGGAGTTGTGAGTCAAGAGATGGTATGTCGCAGCCTTCTGGGCCATCTCAGTTGACACAATAACCTTCAAATACATTTGTCAACATTAAGATATTTTTCAAATAAGTATTATGTTATTATTAAGTGTGAGAGAGAGGGAGAGAAAGAGAGAAACAAAGAGCAACAGAGATAGAGGCAGAGACAGAGGCAGCATGTGACAGCATGTAGGTGACAGAGGGCAATGTTTTGGGGTCAGTTGTCTCTGTCCATCTTTATTTATAGGTTCTAGGGATAAAACTCAAGGCCTCAGGCTTCTTTTACCTATGAAGCCATCTTGCCAGCCCTGTGCTATTTATTCATTTATTTATTTTAAATATACCATCTTCATAGGTAGCCAAGGTTGGCCTCCTGATGTCCTCCTGCCTCAGTCTCCAAAGTTCTGGGATTACAAATACACCATGGCACCCAGATCCTGAACACTTGCTGCTTCTGAAAGAGGATCATGGCTGGTTGAGTGACTGAAGGGCCTAAGTACAAGAGGCCTCATAAAGGAGGTATTTCTGGTGAATAGCAATTATGTAATACAGAACATCTCCATCTTGTAACACCAGTGAGTACGAATATACCACAAGTCACCTCTATTTAGCTTTCCCCCAAATTTTTCCACATGAATTATTCAGTGTATGACTGTTTCAATATGTCTGTCTTAAAAAAAAAAAAAAAAAAACCAAAAAACTGCCGGATGAACTTAAAGCAGAAAGAGGAAGTATCTGCATTTCAGAAATGATCCCCACCTGCTTATTTATCTGAAAAAGCAAGTGGTGAATGCATTCACTCAGGTGAAAAGATCAGCAATAGCAAGAACCGACCAATGGTCACAGGATCTATGGGGTTAATCTGGGCTTTGCCATCTGATTCCAATCCATCAGACCTGGTTATAAATCACTTATATGTCTAGGTGATAAAAAGCAAATATAAATTTTCAAAAAATTTAACCTTGCATGGTATATAAAGAGAATACATAATATTCTTGGGCATAAATATGTCTCAGGACAAACTCATTGTGCAACTCAGAATGCATAATGGATGGGTACCAAGATAGATTTTTTTCCCTAGCAAGCAAAAGCTAGGAGTTCCGCAGTGGACTGTGCTTTCTACAACCTGGAGGTGGGGCCTCATCTCCAAGTCTCAATGTTTATCTAGTATGACAGAGTCTAGTTGAGGAAGAAGAAATCTGGTAGAAGCTAGAAGATGAGAGATGTGGGAGTTCAACAGGTATATGGGGGAAACTTGGCCAAATAGTCTGATTTGAGTGGCCTCTAATTTGTACCTGTGGCAAAAGAGAAGGCTGGTCAGAAACTAATGATGTCTGAAGGCATTTTTTTTTTTTTTTGTCAACCTGCTAGGATTATCTAGGAAGAGGAACTTCAACTGAGAAACATGTGCCCATCAAATTGACTTGTGGGCAAGCCTGTGGAGACATTTTTCTTGATGTATATATAATTGGTGTGGGAGGGCCCAGTTCACTGTGGGTGGCACCATCCTTGAGCAGGGGATCATGGGTTGTTTAAGAAAGCCAACTGGGCAAGCCTGGAGGAGCAAGCCAGTAAGCAGCAAACCTCCAAAGTTCTCTGCTTCAGTTCCTGCCTTGAGCCTTAACTTCCCTTCATGACAGGTGGCAGCTGGAAGCCAAAATAAACCCTTTCCCCACACATATTGCTTCTGGTAATGGCATTTATCAGAGAAATAGAAAGCAAGCTAAACAATTCTTTTTAAGACTCTTCTTTTGTAATCTTGAGGTATGACAGCAGACATGAGTCAGACCTAGAAGACATCAACCCTTGCTGACTCAATCCTCATCTGTGACCTGATATTAGCAGTGTTTCAGGGGAGCTTTTAAATGAGGGTGCGTGTTTGAGCTGATGATTTCATGAACACAGAAGAACTGAAGAAAGGGGAGGAGTTATGAGTTCACTTGTTTGTTAGTTCTTTCACACATCACTCTAAGACACTCCTCTGCAAGGATCTTGGAGACATCCTCCACTCCCTGGAAGACACATCTTCACATACCCAGTTTGCACCGGCACTTACTGGATCACAAACAGATAGAGGCAGGAGCTCAATTCCCCAGGGTGTGTGACTCAGTATGAAGGCTGGTGGGGTATGGAGCAGATATCTCTCTGAGTTTATTCACTTGAGACCACAACAGCTAGCTTCTTTGGAGTGGTGGCTTCTTTAAGAGTCAGAGGAAACAAGTGCCAGACTGTGTCAACTCTAAGCCTATACCTCTGCTAGAAGGTTCTCGATAATGTCTCACTTCTTATGTCTTCTATCTGCAAATATGAGGAATGGGGATGGTTAAGAATTTGGGTCCTGAGGTCTGACGTTGCCAGGGGTTTTAGGCCTCTGGTCCACTGGGTCAGGAGTGCATGCATGGGTCAATGAAAGTAATTTTTGTTCCCATTTTCTGGCATGTGGGTGTGGTCACAGGCTTTAATGCCATAAAACAACAGCAAAATCATAAACAGAGCACAGAGCAAGTGATCCCCATGTTCCAGAGAACAGGGCATGAGGTACCCTCTGCGAATGTGGGAAAGAAGCCAGCCTCTAGTGCTTTTCTTCCTTTGGACAGAGTTTCTTCTGCCCTGCTCTGTGCTCATGCAAAGCAACATCAAAAGGAGTCTTCTCATTAACCCTTTGTGTGTTCTTTGTTCCCGATTTAGAGCACCCACACTCAGATTATTTTTAGAGGCTGTGAGGAGTCAGAAGTCACTCCTGTTCACAGAGAACCCAGCTGCCATCTTCAAAGGTAGCCCTGGGTCCGCCCTTTGCAGGACATTCTGGGGCACAGACAGAAAACACAAAGGCTAGAGATCTTTCCTTTCTCTCTGATGTTTACTTTCTCCCTCCCCCACCCCACC
>NC_045030.1:5654483-5661626 GCF_008632895.1 Mastomys coucha | reverse complement strand
GTATGTCTGTGAAACCTGCAGCCTACTCTCCCTCTCACCATCTTCCCATATTCTCTCTAGCATCTGGAATAAGCAGCCTGAAAACCAGGCCAGGGTGAGGCCTGGAGCAGCCCTCTCAAACCATGGGTGCCCTTCACCAGACAATTCTAGTCAGATCCCAGGCCCTAGGACTGTGACCCCCCCCCCCAGTCCTTCTCTCTGTGTCTAGAAGATTCTGCTTTAGTGCTGTAGAATGAGGAAGCCTAGGCTTTCTGAGATCCACTCCTCCCCACTATACAGAGACAATGCCAAGGCCTGGAAAGTTGAAAGCTTTTTGTGAAGTCACAAAGCAGGACAGTGTCAGTGTGTCATTTCGCCCCTTGCAAGGCTCTGTGTCATCCTCAAGGTCCCTCCAAGTTGCTATGGTTTTGAACCCTAAGAGCCCAAATGTCATATGTTGAAAGCTTAGTCCCCTGACAGGCTTGGTACTTTTGAGAGGCAGGAAAACTTTTAGGACGTGGGGCCTTGCAAAAGAAAGGTAGGTAGGTCACTGAGGAGATGCCCTTCATGAGACTACTAGGGTTCCCATCCATCCATCCTCTTTCCTCTCTTTGCTCCTTGGTGAACAGGCCTTTTCCTCCATATAGTTCTGCCATGTGCTCACAGGCACAGAAACATCAGGACCAGCTCATCAAGTACTATGCGGGCATCATGTATTCAAAGGTATATGTATGGGAGTGTGTGTCTTCCACATAGATGGCCTCAGAAGTTGAAGACTAATTGGGGGTGGTTATCCTGATGCAATGTACATTAGCAGTAAAGGCAAGGGACTGTATCTTTTAGATTATGGCCTCTGAAGCTCTGAGCTAAAATAGTGAGCAAGGGGAGGAAAATTGGCTGGCCATGGAGCTTACACAAACCCCTCTTAGACTAGGCTGATGTATGCTGTGTGTGGTCAGCTCCCACCAGCACCCATGCCCAGGGGCCTGCTGTGGGGTCCTTCTCCTTTAGTTAATCCTTCCTGGAAATGTCCTCATGGATATACCCAGAACCCTGCTCTCTTAACCTCCTAGATTATTGCTCTCAATACCATCAATTCAGCAACAGAGAGTCACCATCTCAGGGCTCCTTTAACTGAACCCTGTCACACAGCTATTGCCACCTTTAAGAGGTTGTTTGAATCTCTATACTTCAAGTTTTCTCATCTAGAAAGTGGCAGCAATCATTCTTACTTCTAGGCATCCTCTGTGTGTGTGTGTGGGGGGGCGAATTTTCTATTGCTGTGAGAAGACATCATGGCCATGGCAACTTACAGAAGAAAGTTTATTTGAGGCATAGTTTCAGAGAGTGCATGACTACCATGGTGAGGAGGAACATGGTAGCAGGTAGGTAGGCATATATCTTGAAACACGACCATGAGGCAGAGAGAAACTGGGAATGGTGTGTCTTTTGAAACCTTAAAGTTCTCCCCAGTGTCACACCTCCTCCAACAAAGCCACACCTCCTAATTCTTCCCAAACAGTTCCACCAACATGGGACCAAGTATTCAAACACATGAGCCTTTGGGGGCCATTCTCATTCAAACCACCACACACTCTCATCACCATTCCATCTGTGGAGGTGGGACAGGATCCTAAGTCTCCACCTTTCCCTGTGGATGTATAGACACTGACCACTGACTAAGGGGACAGAGCTCACCAAGCCCAACTCCTCCCTAAGCAGCTACTGGCAGTTAATGAATGCTGGAAGAGGGGAGAAATTTTCTTGAACAAGATAGCCATTGATAATATGTCTATGCTTCTATAAATAACTCCTCACCCATGTTCTTGTAAGCAACATTAATCAAATTAATTGGGTCAAAAATTACATGAAAGTAGGAGGGGGACTAGTTATGGAAAGAAAGGAGATTAGCAGGGAGGGATGGGGACAAGAGAGACAACGCAGGATGAATATGTTTGAAATATATTATGGATGTGTATGAAATGTCATCATAAAACCTGTTATTATGCATAATTAATATACTGATAAACTTTTAAGAAAGGAAGGAATCCACAGAGACAATGCTGTCCCAGAGTTCTCCTCGTTAGTTGTTATGCACCCCAACTCCCCACTCCAGAGCTGAGAGAACTGCTCTTACTGAAAATGGATTCCTGCTCATCTTCAGTGGCAGAGACTCATTTCCATGGTGACACATTCACAGGAGAAAGTCACCTTTAAAAAGAGCTGACAACAGGGATCAGGTGTCTCTGAGAATCTGTCTCTAGGCCTCTTCAGAGGAGACCATGGTGCCAGGAGGTGATAGGGCCTAATCCCATGGGTCTGCATGAAGCTGGGATCCGTGGAACCATTTTTGGAACAGCAGGATGAGGGTATCCTTGGAGGACTGTGTAGTGGGTGCTTCCAGTCCTTTGCTTATTAATGTTGTAGACTTTTCTGGAACAACCCACTCCATTGCTGCTCTGCCAGTCCTTGGCCAGGATAATGGTATATTCCCATCTCAGCCTATATGGAAGCCCATTTGTAAATAGAAACACAAATTAAGAACTGTTTGAATGACAAACTCAGTTCCTCAACTCTCACGAATCATATTTCAAGTGTTCCGCAAGGCTAGGCACCAGCAGCCACTTTATTGGATGGGTAGTTCTGGGCACATCCATAGATACAGAAAGTTCATGGCCTAGAGAAATTAGTCAGCCAGTAAACTTCTTGCACCCATATATAAAGCTAGATGTGCTGGTGCATGTTTCTGATCTCAGAACTGGAGAGGTAGAGGCAGAAGGATTTCTGGAGCTAGCTGATCAACCAGTGCAATCTACTTGATGAGCTCCAAGTCATAATGAGAGATCACGTCTCAAAACAAGGTGATCGTTCCTGAAGAACAGGACTCAAGGTTGACCTCTGGCCTCCACATATGCATTCACACTTGCATACAGGCACTTGCATATACATGTGCACTCCTCACATAGATGAAAACTCCATGAGGAAGAACTGAATTGAAAGATGGGTTGCAATTTAGCATAACCAAAAGTTTTTGGTGCTTGCAGCAGGGTGTCTCCCATCCCAGCTATGAAGAGCATAGCCTGGGGCAGGGCTCTCTGGGACTTCTGCCTGATTCCCAAGTCTTCTTTTCTCCCTATCATCATGGGCCAACTTTGCTATGTAGCTCAGAGTATGGGTAGTGTTTCCCAGGTGTAAAAGCTTTGTTCCTGGGGCAGTGGTATTGGGAGGTACGGTAGACCTTTTATGAGACAGAGCCTTCTGGGAGGCCCTTAAGATAGTGGAGTGTGCACTCAAAAGGTATGGTTAAACCCAATCCCCTTTGTTTCTCCTTTTTTCCTGAATTATGGTGTACACATTCACTCTAACACACACTCCTGCCATGATGTGCCACCCCTCTCAGAGGCCCGAACCCATAGCACTGTACAGTCCAACCTTGAACTTGAATCTCTAGAAGCACAAACCCAAACCAACTTTCATTCATTTCATAAGAAGCCTGTGTCATGTGTTATTACAATAACACACAGCTGGCTACACTGGTAAGGTCATATTGTATACTCTGGAATATACAGTCACATGTCTTACAGTCTGTCCCATATGACAGACTTTTTTGATGGTAATGACTGTATTTTAGTTAACTGGGTGTCCTCAAACCGGGCGGGTTATGGATGCTCATTAAATGCTTACAGCACTCTGGGCTTCAGAGTCCACTCTCCTTCTAATGCTGTAGCCTGGTATCTTTGCCCAGGTGACTTGACATCGAGGAGCTACAGCTGTATCATGGTTAAAAGTGGAGTTCCTGCACCTGCTGAGACTCAGTGTCATGTAATTCAGACTGTGCAGGCAGCAGACTGGAACTTCTTCAGTGTGATGATGTGATAAAATGTAGACGGAGCCTGAGCACAAGTTTATTTCCATCACTCAAAAGCTGTGTGACCCTAAGTAATATACCTAAAATCTCGGGGCTTCACTTCCATCTATACTGAGGAAATGTGGGTAGTTAATGTGCCTGTGATCCTGGGTGCAGGGCTGTCACGGGGTCTCTTGAAGCTGAGGCTGGTGATCTTAGGACATCCCTGGACAGGGTTTTGGAATTGGAACTGCCCCAGTATGAGGCAGCCTGCTTCTGCAAGTCCCTGTATGCAATGCACCTGGTGATAGTGGCAAGCATAATTCATCCCTGCTCCGAGCTAATGGTTGGTGACATTTTGAAAACGGCTGCCTGGCTGTGATTCTGCCAGCAGCAGAGGGATTTTAAAAAGCCAGGTAGACACCTGGATCCAAGGCAATACAAGAAAGAATGGCATGCAGTCCCTGAGAGGGACAGAAAGCCACAGAATGGAGATGTGAGTGCTTAGTGGTCCCCTGAGGTGGTTGGAGGGGCTCATGCGTCCTGGCTGTTGGGACGTGCTGAAGTGACATGCCAATTCGTCACGGATGGAGGTGTTTCACAGGAACTTGGACTTTAGGATTCCACAGGCCTGGAATCAATATTCTATGCTCGTGTTAGAATTCAGTTTGTGTGGAGAGGGAGGACACAGCTCTCAGAAGTCTTGGGTGAAATACACCACATATCTCGGGGATTAAGGGGATTTCCGTGCTTATAAATCGTACCCAGTGATGGCTGGATCTTGAGCATGGAGGGGGGTGAGGGAGGCTGGGGGAAAGGCAGAGAAGCTTAGTCCCTGTCTCCAGATTCTTCATCTCAGTCTTTCCCTCAGGCCAGCAGGCCACACTGAGTAGAGGACCCGTGTGGCGTCTCTGATGGATGCAATATGGAAAGCTGGCCAGGACTTCTTGAGCTGAGACAACCCTTGACAGAGAGGACTGGGCCAGAACCACAAACAGCTGGGGCTCTTCCTGACACCACCATTAGCTACTGCATCGTTTAAAGGCTATGCTGCAAAATATGTACTCCCTATGGCTTGCTACTTGACTGTTTCTTTTTGTCTTTTTGTTTCGTGGGACATTTGACAGAATGACTTCAAATGTACCAGGTATTTCTGGGCTGACACCCTCTCACCCTCCACCCTCCCCGACCCAGGCCACAACTTCCTCAAAGCTCTTTGCTATACATTTCACTCCACTCACTACTTTTCTTTGAGGATAGAAACCTACTGCAAGTCCCTGGAAGCTGGCAGGATGGACTGGCCATGTTAGCAGGCTACCCTTCCTTCCTTCCTTCCTTCCTTCCTTCCTTCCTTCCTCCCTTTTGACAGAATCTCACATAACCAAGACTGGCTTCAGACTCACTATGTAGCCAAGGATGACTTTGAACTTCTAATCCTTTTGTCTCCCAAGCGCTGTGAATACAGACTGCCATGCATGCCTTACGTCTTGCTAGGAAGGATGAATGAAGGGCTTCTTGCAGACTAAGTAAGCATTCAACCAAGTGAGGTACATCCTGAAATGCATTTTCTTAGTTATCCTATTTCCTGATAGCTGGCTGGTGAGAGGCACAGGAGACTGAAGGAGATGCTGAATGAGGTCTTTCCAGCTCTGCTAACCTGGATATGAACTGTTCTAGCCTGGTTCAAAGGAGTGCTGGCTCCCTGACTGGCTGGCTCAGCTTCCAGTGCCCTCAGGCCACAGGCTAATGAAAAGCAGACCCTCTCTCGCCAGGCCTGCCTGCCCCTCCTTGGCAGCAGAGATAAAAACCTAATGGCATGTCGTAGCCTGATGGCAAACTCACCACGAAAACAAAATTATCAGGGCTGAGCTGAGGCAGCAGACCGTATCTGCTTTTGTACTATAAAATAACATAACCGGATGACCCCCTCATTTGCCAAGGGGGTGACTGGCTGCAAAGAGCCAGGCCTGGCGCCAAAGTTCCCAGCCACCACACTCTGACGGCTCTTTTTTTCCCTCTCCCCTCAAGTATCTGGGTCTAGGAGACAAGTTTGTGATACCATTGCATTTATAACTACACTAATTGCAGATTCTTAACAGAAAGAGGTTCTCCAACTGCTTCCTGTGTACATGTGCTCATGAGCACACACACACCCTCATTTACAGAAATCATCCAAATTCTCAGACCCCCTGTCCATCATAGAAGAAAGTCGGAGGGTCTCACCTGTAGCACCATTGACCTCCCCCAGCTATTCACAAAATGGCATTTAATTGGATCTAAGATGTGTTTTGAAACAACGTCAGAGGCGGAGGATCAGTGAGAGTTGATTGAGCGATCCATCTGCCAGGCGAGCCTAATCATCTCAGAAGACTTTCTCGAGTGTCGGGTGGTTTCTTCCACTTTTCTTCCTCCCTCTACTTCCTGTAAGATTTACTATTTACTGAGCACACACTGAACTGAGGCCCAAGAGAGGCTCTAGAGAAAGTTCTATGAGTAAAACAGATATGTCCTCTGCCACATTCCTGGTCACCTGCTCTCAACCTTCACTACCCTCAGTAGAAAACCCCCAATTTTGAGTTAGGTGCATGGATTTCCAAAATAAAGATGATTCATTATATTGTCTCTTGCTGCTAGGTGTGACTATGAGGGAACTTACAGGTTTATTGTCTAGAAGCTTCTAAAAGCTGTTAACAAAGGCAATGAAGCTCACCATTTCCTTCAGTTTCCTGATTGAGGATTAGGATTTGGACATGCTGGCTGGAGCTTGAGAAGCTATATAAAATCAAGAAGTAGAAGTCATATATATGCTATGGTAGATGAGCCAGCTGGAAAAGAGGCTACAACTGTAAAAGCACTTTGGAAATCAAGCACACCCCCAGACTATGCTCATCACCCCCAGTGCCTGAGGAGTTACTCAAGAGAAACGAAAATCTATATCTACACAGATGTTCATAACAGCCTTTTTCATCATGGGTCCAAATTCCAAACAACCTAAATGACTTTCTGTTGGCACTCCTTCTAGGCTCCGCCCCACAGTTACCTGGCTATTGCCAGGTATGCCTGACTCACTATAAAAGGGGCTGCTTGCCCCCTCCTCTCTCTCTTGTTCTCTGTCTCTCATCTTTTCTCCTCTTGCCCTTGCTCCCTGACCCTCTTTCCCCTCTCTCCCTATTCCCCTCCCCCTGTCTCTCCATGTGCCAATGGCTTACCTCCTCTTCCTCCTCTTCCTTCTCCTCCTTCCCCTTCCCCTTCTCCTCCTCCTCACTCTTCTTCTTCTTCTTCTTCTTCTTCTTCTTTTTCTTCTTCTTCTTCTTCTT
>NC_045030.1:5630109-5654364 GCF_008632895.1 Mastomys coucha | reverse complement strand
CTTCCACCACCCCTCTCGATCTCTCTTTGCCTTTTTCTGTCTCTACTACTTCCTCAACTCCCATCCCCATGCTGGTCCGTCAGGGAGAAAGGATGCCTCAGCATGGACACACAAAGGCACCTTCTTCCCCTACAACATACCCACACCATACTGAGCCTCCACTAAACATACTTCTTCCTCACTATCTTTTTATAAAATACAACACTTTGCATCGACAGGTGTTATATTTTGGATCTGGAATGTTGCCCCAGTTGGTGGTACTATTGAAGGTGTGGAACTTTGTGATGGCGTGGGAACTTTGGAGTTGGACTTTGGTGCATAACCAAGAGTATGTCTTCAAAGGGTAGATTTCATTCCTCTTTTTCTCCATCCCTCTGTCTCTCCCTCCCTCCCTCTCTTCCCCTCCTTCCTTTCTGCTATGAGGCAAGCTCACCGTGCTCTTCAGTCATGGCATTCTATCTTCCCAGAGGCCTAAAAGAAATGAATGGAGCTGCACTCTCACAGCCTGTGAGCCAGAGTAACCTTTCCTCCTTCCAGTTGTCTGCCCTCAGTATTTTGTCTCAGCAGTAGGAAGCTGACTAACACAAGAGGTGAACAAACCAACTAGGCTGTAGCCACAGAGTACAAGGCTACTCACTAGTGGGAAAGCAAATTACTAAGGTATTCTGCTGGGTGAGAGGAGACCATTGGTGTGGAGTTCTACAGCAGGCCAAACCACTCCACTGTGTGCTGACAGTCCACCGAATCTTGGCTGCTGACAGTCCACCGAATCTTGGCTGCTTTTCACGGGTAGTGATCAGCTGGAAAGGAGCTCAAGCACATTTTCGGAGGTAATGGAAATGTCTTAGATTTGGGTGCATACCTTTGTTAAAACAAACAACAGCTTGTATGTTTTTGCCCTATGCAAGTCACACAGTAGTGACCACAATGGTCTTGACAATGATAAAAGCATGGTGTCTGTGGATTCTGTAACATTTCCCACCCTTCAGCCCTGAGCTGTCCACCTCTCATCTTCAACCAGGCTTGTGTGACATTTTCCATCACTCTTTGCTAATCCCATGTTAACAGTATGACACTTCTCTGCTGTATGGCTGACTCCTCTCTCTGATCCAAGTGGTGATGGCCACGAGGAGTCAGGACCCAGGTAGGCTTTAATGCTGGGCTTGGTCAGAGGACCACAGTTTAGAAGTTTCTCCCTGGTCCATACTCCAGGCCTTGGTAGCCCAAAACACCACGAGTCTCAGACCCCAACCCGCCCACCCATTTAAGGGCCTGGTTTTGTACCTCTCTCCTCTCACCCTCCACCCTTAGCAGTGTGTTTAGCAAGCAGGGTCCCACCTTGTGCAGTTTACTCTGGTACTAGGACTATTCTTAGCACAGTGCCAATCCCCTGGGAGGCTGTGAGGATGCAGAAGGCTGAGTAACAGCTGCGTCTCGGCCATTACCCATGCCATTATCATCATCATTATTGCGGGGATGCGGCTTTTGTGGTGTGCCAATCAGAGGAGGTTTGGGGGCCTTTTCCATAATTGGAAGAATCAGTCCAGGGCATGCGTGGGTTTCCATTCAGAGTGCATTTGCTCTGGGGAAGCATATTTTCTTGTGTGCTGTGTGTGTGGGGGGAAGTATTTCAGGTAAGTCTAGTAGGCAGCTGCCTGTGTAGAGGGATTTTAGATCGATCCTCTGTTCTCTTTTCCTGTCCTGCTCAGCCCTGTCAACTCTGTCTCACTGAGCAATCCTGTCACCAGCAGCCACAGATTCTACACTTAGAGATTCATTTTTGGGCTTTCCATTTTCTTTGCAGTTATAGCTCAAAGCTCCTGCTATCTTTCTTGGAGTTGTGTGTTTGTTTTGTTTTCGTTTTCCCTTGTAAAAGATGGAAGTGAAATTTATAAAGGGCCCTATGAGAAGGCATTTGCACAGAGGCAAGCACATGGAGAACAGGAAGGTGGGTAAGGTCAATGAACACCACCAAGACATAGGAAGGTGACTGCTTCCTACATTCAGACACATTTTCTCAAGGCAACCCTCTTCCTGTGTGTGTGTGTGTGTGTGTGTGTGTGTGTGTGTGTGTGTGAGATACATGTATATGTGTGCTATGTGTTAATGCTGGGTACCTTCCTCAGTCATTCTATACATTATTTTTCAAGGCAGGGTCTCTCTCTGAACCTGGAGTGCACTGTCTCATTCAGGCTGGCCAGCCAATAAACTCCATGGATCTTATTGTTTCCTCCTCATCAGCACAGAGATTAGATGTACGCCACCATCCCCAGCTGTTTCTATGGATGCTGGAGACCCAAACTCAGGTCAGTATGCTTATGAAGCAAGCACTTTACTGAGTGATCCATCTCTACAGCCCTAGTAGGTTTTCTCCTGAAAGCTTCATTTCACAAATATTTGGTGCTTGCCTTGAACCAGGCAGAAACTGTTGCAAGGCTGTTCAAATCTTGCCTCCTTCAAGTGTCAGAATCATAGCATAAAGTGGTGCTAGAGTTTTTACCTTGATTATCCTCCCAAAGGACTGTATGTCAAAGGCTTGGTCACCAGCCCTGAGAACTACTGGAAGGTGATGGAACCTTTGAAAGGGACCTTGTAGGAGGTATTTGGGTACATTTGGGAAGTGTACTCAGAGAACACATGGACTCTGGTCTCTTGCCTTTATTTTTTCACTTCCTGGCTAATAAGACATAAATGTGTTTCCTCTGCCATGTGCTCCCACCATGATGCTGCCTCAATGTAGACTCCACGGCAACAAGGGCAAGTGACCATGGGTAGAAACCTCTAAAACTGAGAAGCAATATGAACCTTTCCATTTTTAATGTTTATTACTTCAGGGATTTTGTCACTGTGATGGAAAGCTGACTATCACACACAGGATATGGGAGGAAACTGAGGCATAAGAGATTAAGCAACTTGATCAAGTAGCAGAACTAGGGCCTTAGATCCAGATACTTCTTTGCTGAGGCTGTGGTCATAGCAACTTTGATAGACCATAAAAGAACAGGTTATTGCTTTGCCATCACTAGAAGATCAAAAAAGCTGGAATAAGTTACTTTTCACTCAATATTTCCTTCCACTAGATAAATACATCATTATGACTTTTTTTCCCATAATGAGATCTTTTCATTTGAAGACTATACTCATATATTCTTGGCATTTTATTTCCCTCACAAGATATTTCACCAAAGGAATAAATGTGGTGTCTGAGTGTCTTAAAAATGTCTGAAAGTAAAATCTAAGGACAACATATTGGGAGGCCTTTGTTGCCTAGAAACCCCTAACCCCAGACATCAGAGACATGTTCCTAAGATTCAGGGTAAGGATACCTGACAGTTAATACTGGCTATCAACTTGACAGGATCTAGAATCCTCTAGGAGACAAGCCTCTGTATGTCTGTGCTGTAGTTGCTAGATTGGGTTAGTTGTTGTGGTTAGTTGTTCATGCTGGGTTAGTGATGGAAGACCAACTCCAAAAGCAGTTGTCTCCATTTTGTGGGATGGGGTCCTAGACAGAATAAGGAGAGGGCAAGCTAAGTACCAGCATTCATCTCTGTCTTCTTTCTGAGTGGATGCAGTGTGACCAGCTGCCTCATGCTTCTGCTGTTGCACCTTCTCCATCACCATGGACTGTGCCCTCAAACTGTAAGCCCCAACAAACCCTTCCTTAAATTGCTTTTGATAGGTCTCAGCAACAAGAAAAAGTAACATAGAATCCTTCTACTCTGAGATGTAGCAGTGGGGTGGTTAAAAAATAACCAACTTGGAGATGCACCCAAGTTGCAGATAAAGAAAGGAGACACTACCTTGAGAAACACAGAGGACAAATGTTGCTGTGTTTTGGACAGAAGAGCCAGTGGATTAGAGCAAGCCCCTTATGTTTGTTGCCATGGCAGTGGAAGATGCTGGATGTCTTCCTTTCTCTGGCACTCCTACAAACCTCAGCAATGAGGAACCTGCCCAGGCAAGATGGAGTGGGATTTGGAAGACAGCACCTGGACTCTTTTCCCCCACAGAAATAAAAACCACATGTGTGACTAAAGGGAAGCAAATGGATCCAGGGGCTGTAGCCTCCTCACTCACACCTGAGAAGAATCAAGATCTCTGCTGAACTTTGCTCTGGCCTTTGTGTCCTTATGCTAATGACTCTGGTGTATTGTTTCATTGTTTATAGAAGCCTTGGGAAAGAATAATTCTGTTTTCTAGCAAGACAAGGGCAAAGAGGATCAGATCTCACATTGGCTTGGGTGGGGGCACGACAGAAACAAATGGACACAAACTATTGGAAGGTGCCAGTAAAAAGCTAGGTTCTCCACTGCAAACAGACTAGTCTCCAGGCTCCTGTCTAGAAAGAATCCACGACTTTCTGCCTGGTAGCCTTCTGCTCCAGGACTGCTAGGGGGCACTAGTCTCTGACCTGAAAGCCAAACAATTGTCCAGGGAGCTGTCATGTTAGATCATTCTTCAAAATGCCACTGCCAAAATCTAGCCGTGGCATTTTATGCTTGAGTGCTAAAGTTTTCTTGTAGAGAAATGCACCCCATCACAGCACTGTTATCTGTTGAGATTCCCTTGTGGAATGTATCTGTTGTGTATTGACACTCTGAGTGCAGGGGACTTTCTCTCTTTATACCTGTCTCACTGCCCATTCCACTGTGTGGTTCCCTAGTAGCCTGGGTCTGCCTATCTTCTGATGAGGGAGCTCTCTTTCTGGCTTACTTGGATGAATGGATGTCTTTCTCCAGTTCCTCATGTCCTCCAACACTGGACGTGTCCTACTTTCTTTGACAACCAACTCAAACCACTTAGGTTACCACTATTTCTAGTCACACGATCCAGACACCAGGAGCTCAGAGAGATCAGGGCAGTTGCTTATGATCTACAGCAAATGATCTTGATGTGGCCTCTGCGGAAAGCTACTGGCCTGGTAGAAAGATGTCAGAAAACCTCACATGTAGAAAACCCAATATGGGATTCACAACGGGCATGTGATTGAAAGTCTTTGAGTGGCGTTTCATTCATAAATTGGCATCCATTTCCAACCTCAGTACCTCAACTCTTTTTCACCTTAAAAAAATTTGAATCTCTCTCTTGGTGCCAGAGTGGAGGGGAGAGCCTCACACGGGCTAAGTGGGTGCTCTACTCTCCCCAGCTCCTCACTTTTTCCCCATATAGCCTTCTCTCAACTTATCTAACTAAAGAATGGTTTCCCTATGCAATGGAGTAAATTATCACACAACTATAATCTGCTTCCTCATTCTAAGCCTTTTTGGGAAGAGTAAACTTTGTCCCATTGATGAAAGTCTTGGCACTTAACATGGTTCCACTGATAAACTGAGGGTAGAGATAACAGTATGTGTCAGTTTCAAATCTAGGGCAAAGAGACACTACACAATACAATTTGCTCTTTTGTGCTTTTCCATCCTCAACAAGAACACACACAGGGGGTGGGATGGGGGCTGCTGCATCTCTGTCTAGGGCCCTAGAACAAGATACAAGGAGCAGAACAAGCCTATTCAATTTGCAGACGTGTGAGTGAAGAAATGCTAATGAGTGAAGAAATGCTAATCATTGCATGCTACTGAATTTGGGGGTTTATTTGTTGCACAGCATAATTACTAGTGGTAATAATTAACTGACACTATTCTTTATTATTGGTGTGTGTGCGTGTGTGTATGTGTGTGTGCATACCACAGACTCTCTGTGAAGGTCAGAGGCTAAGTTTCAGGAGTTGGTTCTTTCCTTCCACCCTTTGAGGCAGAGACACTGTGCTGCCTTCTCCAGACTAACTGACCTTCAAGCTTATGAACAATTCTCTCATCTCTACCTCTCATCTTGCTGTAGCAGTGTTGGTATTAGAGACACATGCTATCACATCTGGTTGTTTTACATGGGTTCTGAGGATCAAACTTAAACCATCAAGGCTTGTTGCATATGTACTTTTACCCACTGAGCCATCTTATCAGCTCAGCTCTTCCTACTTCCTTCCCCCCTTTATTTATTCATTTTACATCCTAATCATAGGTCCCTCCCTCCTCTCCTCACAAACCTACTTGTACAGCCCTCCTCCCTCCCCTTCTTCTCTGAGAAGGGAAGGCTCCCCCTTGGGTACCAACCTGCTCTGGCACATGAAGAAACAACAGGACTAGGCGCATCCTTTCCTGCTGAGGCCTGACAAGACAGCCAAGCTATGGGAAAGGGCTCCAAAGGCAACAGAATCAGAGTCAGGGTCTGCTCCACTTGTTAGGGAACCCACATGGAGACCATGTGGCATATCTACTACATATGTGTGTGGAGGCTTAGGTCCAGTCCCTGCATGCTCTTTCATTGGTATTCCTACTTTCAATGTGCCTGAATCAGGGGTGGGAACTTAGTTGAGATATGCTATGTCATTATCATAATGGACCTGCACTCGAGTCTTTCCATTCTGAAGCCTTTTTTTTTGTCTCTGCATCAGTTGTGCTCTGGGGGATATTTTTATGGCAAGGTGAAACACAAAGATGGGGCAGAAGAGAGTTAGGCATCTCCGGGCTGCCATTCAGGATACTGACAAGGACACAGGAGGCCAGAACCATATACCTATAGCTGTCTTCCATCCCAACGCAGTCCTCAGAGGTACTGACCAAGAGGTTATGATCTCAGACTCTGTTGGGACTGCTTGAAGTTTTTTCCTTCCTAAACCCTGCAAAAGCCACTTTCTTTTTCAGGATCCTTGTCAATAGCCTGAATTTATACCAGTTTGCTGAGTTGGTATGAGGTGCAGAAAGACATTACACGACCTACAACTCTTTGGACCATATCAACAGATCATCCGTAGCCTCAACTGCAGAAACATTTCATTAAATCCTTGCAGTTTCTCCCCAAAGAGTAGGCATGCCCTTCCATCTTCTGAAAACAGATGGAGACCTGGCAGAATGTTCACCCCAGCTGGGACTATGGATTCACCTGAGTTAAACTCCAGAGACAGCAGGTTAATCTTCTTTCAAGAAATGAGTCTTGAGCACCCTAGGGCATGGAGGGGATGGAGCACACCACTGTGCATGTCTGGAACAGGTCATGTCTCAGCAGAAAGGCCTGCCACGAAGGATTCAAGTAGGGTGTGCTGAGCGAGCTGGAGGAATCGGATGGTTCTCCTCAGGCTGTGAAGGAACTGTCAGAGCTATCCATCTACAGAGGTGTTTTATTAAGCTTTCCTGAAGAGCTGTGTGAAGTGGAAACTTCTAGTTCTTTGGAAAGTTATGTCAAATGATGTTTTGCTGGAGCACACAAGTGAAATGATGTCTTGCTAAAGCAAGCATGTGAAAGAATGTTTTCCTGAAGCAGACACGGGTAAAAGGATGCTTGGTGGAGGAGAATAAATATGGCCTCACAGAAAATGGGAGATGAGCACTGAGCCCTGGTGTGGTTTGTTTGGCCTCCTTGTTCTTCACTAACAACAAGCTTGTATGTATTGGTTTGCCTTACATAGTGCTGTTGAACTCAACTTGTAATAACACCACCATTGAAAGAAACTCACCCAAGAACTACTTGTGAGGTTCCTGTGGCAGCTTGCCACTTCCCAGGACTTCACCTTAAGCTGATTGGCAAAGCCTGGTGGTTTCTTGAGGATTGAACTATAGTTGCTGGTTCGTGCCTGGTGTCTGCTTGCTAAAAGGACTGGAATGTAGCTGCTGAATTGTATTTGGTATTTGCTACGGGATTGAAATGTTGAGAAATAAGATTGAGCTTGCCCCCAAGGAACTATTGCTGAACAGGCCCACTTCCTCCATATCCTAATAACATTTCTCTTCCACTACCTCTGCTGGGTGGTGGGCTAGAGGAGTTGTACACTTATTAAAAGTAGGTTGCAAAAAATTTATGCTTACAGCTATGTACAAATGTCTTTTCACTGCAGATAGGCCACTGAAAACAGAGCAAAATAACCATTACACCAAAGTCCAGCTTGGACAGTCAGTGAGTTTGTTGGGCTTACTTACAGAATATGGGCAACAGGCTACTTATAGGAGCATGGATGACCCTAGGACCACAGCATCACTGCAAAGTCCTACTCCTTCACAGATGACAACCTTATCGAAGCTTCACCATAAAGTCTCCCTTCTACTTAACCTTGTACTTCTTATATATTCTAGTATCTCCCTTGCAGCTAGGAAAAGGCAGGAGGGAGCAATGGCTGGCATCTCAAAAGCTCCATTACCAGGACCACAGACCTAGATAGTTCTGTATTGTTTTGTTCAATTAGTTACCATGGCTACCAGTCCAATGCATCTCTACTTCAAAATGGCTTTGAGGTGGTCATGTTAAGCCCAGAGGAAAAAGCTGGACTACAAGAAAAAGCAATTGTGGAGCTCCCTGTCCTGGCAAATAGTGGCTAAGGGCTGCCTTCACTGTCAGCTTGGCATGGTGGAAACAAAACAGACTTGATTGGTTATCTGCAGGGCAATGTTCTACCCAGTAAAGAGCTTGGTTGATCCATGAGTGAATGGGCTCCAAAATGCAACCCTAAGTTGAATGGCTGTGTGCCCTGGGATTCAGACATGGAATATGATTGAAAATTAAGCAATGCTTAATTAACAAATCAAATCTCTTGTTTCACACTGTATTTGAGAAACATGTATTAGTTACTTTTGCTTAGCCATGACAAAAATACTTCAGGGAAGAACTTGAAAGAGGAAAGACTTCGTGTAACTCTTAGTTTCAGAGGGCTCAGTGCATACTTGCTTGGCCCTGAGAGTTTGGCTATAGGGATGTGTGGAGGAATGGTGTCTTTATTTTACTTCATTGTAGATTGGAAGGAGAGAGAGGGACAAGACATGGGAGCAGATCCAGATGTGAGGGAGAGAACTGTGGGGATGGGAAAGGGGAAGAGAGAAGGGGAAGAGGGGGTAATATGAGAGGGGAGATGGAGAATGGAAAGAAAAAATAGAAGAGAAATCAACCTGGTAGGCAGGTATAATTTTCAAAGTCACATCCTCAATGACTTGCTTCCTCCTAAACTTTCTAGCACCTTCTAAAATATTGCCACCAAGATGGGATTAAGTGTGTTCAAAACATGAGCCTGTAGGGGGCATTTGAGGTCCAAACCATAACAGGCAGTAAAACAAAAGGGGGCAGTCAGCCATGGAAAATTCTAGAAGGAGACTTAGAGGCAGAGCCTGGTGAGGCTCATGGAACAATGCTACAAGAAAGTGTCCTCAGCTAAGGATCCTTGAGCTTGTCAATGTCTTTGACTCCATAGCAGAGCAAGGCTATGGGACTTTGGTTAGGTGAGCAGGTACCCAAAACACACAATGCTAAGAAGACACTCATATCAAGGCTAGAACATTAAGAGTCAGCCCTTGAGGGTGATTGCTACCCTAAGTCTTTCTCCCTGGGTGGCTCATAGCTTCACCAGGTCTAATCCTAACAGAGGTTCTAGCCATTGGCCCTGTGCTTGGGAGTTGAGCTTTGTGTCTTGACTCTGCCACTGATTAGCTTGATAATTTTGAGCTGGTTCTTAAGCTCCATCTCTCTTGTGTATGAAATGAGGTGCAGTTTTAGTCTCAAGGAGGAACAAATGAAGTTAATGTCCACAGAGTATAAAGCACTGACCCTCCTCCAGTTATAGGTTGTTGTTTTGGTAGTCACTATTATTTTGAAACAAGGTCTGATGATGTAGCAGCCTAGGCTGGCATAAACCTCTTCATTTGTCCCCATTCCCAGCTAAGTCAGAAGTTGCTGTTGACAAGATGAGGTGTCATACCCAAGACTGAATCCTTAAGGGCAGTGGGGTAGGTGTTATGATTTGTCACCTGTGTTCTCTTGTGGCCCCAGAGGACTGGTTTTCTCAGCTGCTAAAAGGGCTCCTACAGAAAGTCCATAGCTGTTGCATGTCCCTGAATGGCTTGCCACCACTGAAAAGAGACGCCTCATAGAAATCTGTTCCTTTCCTGGGTCAGCCTGCATCCAAAGTCTGGATGCTCATGGATACAAAGGCTTTGCCTTTTGCTTCACCTTGGACAACTCAGAAGGATTATCTCATCCCTGAAGACCCTGTGTGTTTGGAAGACAGGCTCAGAAGGTAAACATAGTCGGAATTCCTCCTCTACCCACACCTGTCTCCCTGGTCCCTGACAGGCTTCCTCAGCAGACTCCCTGCATGTCACCTGTTAACTAATCATGGGGGCAGGGATCTTGCTTCTGAAGGATTCATGCTGTGCTAATCACCCTGCTCCCTCTCACACTAACTATATTAATCGGGAACCTTTGAGTTGTAAGAAAAAGGCATTAGACAGCAGAATCCCAGGAAAGTGGAGCAGTGGGAGGAGCAGAGAGACCACAAGGGTCCTCTCTTATCTTCTTCCCTTCCACTCAGGTATCCTCCGGTGAGGTAGAACTGGCCATCCAGAGTTTGTCAACCTCACATCTCAAATCCCAGGTCACTTGAGGAAACCTGTACATTTCTACCTTTCAGTGCTCTGGAGGGAGCATTTGGATAGGTTGTCTTGGCTTAGGTGTTATCATGGGTCAATTAGTTGAGTCCAGTCACAAAGGTAAATAATGAAGATGACTTCCATGGACAGTTTGCAAAGGAAGAAAGGGAAGGGCTTGGAAAATAAATAAAAAAGCATCTATTTGTCATACCTTTTGGTTTTGACCAGCATCTGAATACCATGCTATAAATCAAGTATGAGGTACTACTGTTCTCCTGCTACTTTGAGCAGATGAAAATGCCAAGTGTTTATGGTTATGCTGTTATGCCCACCTGTAAATGCTTGGCATTCACCACAGCCTCCTGATACTGAAGGTAGGATAGGCTGAGATGTTGACATATATCCACAATTATGACATGTTTACAATTCTGTAGCCTTTTAGTGATATGCTCCCTTTCCTGGTCTGACACCCCAACTTCCTACTAGTATTTTCTGAAATCACTTCCTGTGCAAATTACTTGCACTTAAATCTGTATCTCAGGCCCCTACTCTCTACCAGGAAATCAAACAGGTCCATGGCCTAGTGGTCAGGCTGTATGTGTGTGACTTAGGCCTAGACAGATTTAAAATAGGAAGAGGAACAAAAAAAATTTCTTTGGAGACAACCGCAATAATGAGAACATCCAGTTTGCCTTAGACACCAATAAACAAGGGAGCCAAGGGTATGTCTTATTGAAAATATTTGTTTATTTTTCCACCTTCTTCCTAGCC
Organism: Mastomys coucha; assembly: GCF_008632895.1. Lineage (NCBI taxonomy): Eukaryota > Metazoa > Chordata > Mammalia > Rodentia > Muridae > Mastomys > Mastomys coucha. The sequence continues at coordinate 5,643,187 of NC_045030.1, read as the reverse complement.
TTGACAAAATTAACATTGCTAAGTGCCAAATGTCTCTGACTAAATATGGAAGTTGACAGTACCAGCTGATGCTCTCTCTGGTCAGGTCAGCTGCCCTCAGGTCCTACCTGCTTTCTAAGAATAGATGAGCATTTGTCTGCAACTTGGTGAGTCACTGACCATCACTCCAAGATTTTCTTGGATGTTCCAGTGAAGCCGGATTTCATTCTAATCCCCAAGCCCCAGCAGAGGATGTAGGTGCACATCTCATTGGCTTCTAGGCAAAGAATGTGACTGTCAAATGCTGTCATCCAGGCTGATGGAGGTACCAGTAAGTGATCCTCAGGAATATCAGGTTTCTGGGTTTCTGAGGATGCTCGGCTGAGACTCTGCTGCTGCTGCTGCTGCTGCTGCTGCTGCTGCTGCAGTGGATTCAGTAAAGTGCCACCTCAGAGAACAGAGGTGCACATTTTGGGACATGGGACCATTGGGATTTCCACAGATGTCATCTTTCTCTGTGCCTAGATATCAAGGCCATTTGAATCTAAGAGAGAAGCATTAACATATACCTGTCATCCTGCTTGACGGGTGAGCTTCTGACTCCAGTGAAAGGTTGCAGTGAATGTGGTAAAGGCGGCGAAGGGACCAGGGCATTAAACATCATTTAAGTTACCACGAATACCTTCTTAGTGTGGGGGAATTGATGGGGGAAGTAAAGGAGAAAAATACTTGCTGATTTTTGTGCCTTAGCTGAATTAACATTGCTAAATGACAGTGTCTCTGATTATATATGGGCGACATCTTAAGCAGCAATAGAGTAGGGCAAGTAAAGCTTGGAAGAGACTAGGCTGTGCTTATGACTCAGGAAGGTGATACAGTCTTGCTTCATGGCCTCCAGTTCAGCCTTCTTGTCCATGAAGAGTGTGCTGTATGTACTCATCTCCAGTGAAGAGGGTTAGTATGGACAAGCAGACAAGTTCCTTGACTGGCTGGAAATGCCTTCCCTGGCAGAAACTCCATTTGTGTGCTGACACCATCTTTTCTTGTTCATATTTGCGATGAACAGGCCATTTTCCATGCTGACATTTTGCATCTAATTAAATGCCAACAAATCCAGAGAGATGTGGCTTTGACCTGTAGTCTTCCCTCTTGGACAAGTGATTGATGCTGCAATAACTTTTATTCTGACTTCCGTACATTTCTCTTAAAAACAAAACAAAAGTGGATGAAATGCTTCAGAGTTCATATTATCTCTGCTGAATATTTAATTGAGAAATGTTGTTAAAAAGGCATTTGGTTTAAATGATCTAAGTGTGTGCATAGATGTTTATTTTCCTTCAGTAAAGTGGCTTTGAATGATTTTTGTTAGTATTAGGGAATTAAAGAAGAATTTGCCTTAAAAAGTTTAACTGTAGTATCTTTTTTGTTAAGAGCTCATGGTGTTGCTAAATACAAGGCAGAAAGTGCTGCTGAGGGCTGCCTTAAAAAGCCTAGGAAGATGACAGAGGGATGTGATGGACCTGTACAGGCTCTGCAAGGAAAGAAAGTTCAGCTGTCACTTAGTATGTTCAGCTGTGAGGAATGAGTATCGTAGAGGAGTTTATGAGAGGCTTTTCTTTCTAGCCTTCACAGTAACTCAGGGATCCAGTGAGTCCCAGGTTTGACTGGTCAGTCACTGCATTGCTACAAGGCTACAGCAGGTGCATACACATTACTCATCAGCCCATTCCTCTTCTCCCAGGAGCTCTGGGATCATACCTTCTGGCCATAGCTAAGAGCCAAAGGGTATGGACAGCCAGCCCAAAGAGGGCCCTCCACATTTTGTTACTTGAGAGTGTAGTGGGTTGAGGCAGTTTGTTGGATGTGAGGAAAAGCTAGCATTTTGTAGCAGGAGGGTTGTACTTTGCAGAAGTATGGGCTAGAATATGTGCCTAAGTAGGTTAGGAGGCCCTGATGCCTTCACCTAGCAGAGCTTGGCTGGTGTTTCTCTGGAGACCTGCTTGTGCTTGGTGCATACTAGGCAAGCGCTTTAAATACCAAACAACATTCCCAACCCATGATGGTCTTTGCTGTTGTTGTTTTCTTGTGCCCCCTGGGGCCTCCGAACTCCCCCCATTTCCTGACTTGATATCCCTTTTCTTTTGCTAGGTCTGGAGGCTTTGGTTTTCTGAAACCATACAATATCTGATTAAGAAAGGTGGCCCAAGAGGGTTGGGAACTAACTTGCCCTAAAGCAGATTCTATTTTCTCAGCATCTTTCATTCTTTCATTTGTGAGGAAAGTGATAGGTTTCATTAAAACCAGAAAAAGAGTTTTCAAAAGACTGAGTTGCATGTGTTTTGGTTCATGAAACTTAAGAATTATGGCCAGGCCACAGAATCCAGGCTTTGGAAACCCAAGAACAATGTGGAAATTGCCCTTTAAATCTTCCCCCTTTCTCTTTTCTTTCTTGATTCTGAGAAGTTCCTCTAGTGCTTGTGTTCATTTAGAGTCACAGTTTTCAGTCCTGTGCTTAGCTTCTCACCTTTCTTTTTTTCTTTCTCTTCTTTCCTTCCTCTCTCCCCTCCCTCTTCCTTCATTTTTTCTCCCTTTCCTCTTTCCTTCCTTTCTTCCTTTTTCTTTCTTTTTTTCTTTCTTTCTTCCTCTCTCTCTCTCTCTCTCTCTCTCTCTCTCTCTCTCTCTTTTCTTTTGACAATGTCTCATGAAGCTCAACCCCTAGCCTTAAACTTTCTATGTAGCTGAGGATGACCTTGAATTTCTGATCCCTTTCCCCCTACCTCTAGAGCATGCTGGATTATAAGCATGTGCTACCCCAATCAGTTTATTTGGTGCTGGGGAATGCAACCCCAGGCCTGGTGCATACTAGGCAAGCGCTTTAAATACCAAACAACATTCCCAACCTATGATGGTCTTTGCTGTTGTTGTTTTCTTGTGATGGCGAGGATTGAACTCAAGGCCTTGTGTATGTTATAGAAGAGCTCCACCTGTAAGTTGCGCTTCCAGACATTCATTTTTCAACAAACTGTAAATGTGCACAAAAACATTTAGAATTGTATTATGTGTAGAAAGAGAGAGCAGAAGGGAGAGAGACACTGAGAGATAGATACATAGGGACAGTGAAAGAAACAGAGAGAAACAGAGATATAGGAGGGGGATGTGTGACCCAGAGTATCATGTTTGATAGATGAGTACCCTACGATTGAGCTGAATTGTCCAACACCTGGTTTAGAGATGAGATAATTCCTGTTCTTACCTTCAGGGAACTCAGTATAGAGAGGAAACAAATGAGCATAGCAGAACAGAAGTGCTGTGGTTAAGGCTGTTGCATGGTAGTTGGGGAGTTCAGCAAAGGCACAGACCTCGGTGGAAAGAACTCAGTGGAGGATATCTGGAAAACACCTACTGTGTTGTTGAGACTTCAGGATTACATATGCCAGTTCTTGTCCTCCTAGAATCAGACACCTAGGTGGGGCTAGAAACCTGCAAAAAGAGAAATGGAGCAAGCAGAGGTTGTGTGTCCAAGACCTGTGAAAGCAGAGAGGATGGAACAGGCCTCAGCTGAAAAGCATCACTTTGAAAATGTCTCTTCAGGTCAGTGGAGCCCAGGGCAAAAACTGCCCATCAGATAAGTCATAGGTCAGAGTAGTGGCCCAACTCTAGGTGACCAACTGTGCTCAGTCATAAAGTGAAAACTACCTGGGAAGAGCATGGTCTTATAGGGTGCCAGATGTCCAGAATATTTTCCAATGAAGTGAAGGAAGGGGGGATATGGACAATATTCTCTCATGGCTGCCACTTTAAATGCAGGTTAACTTGGTGGAAAAGACAGAGAAAGCCATTTCAAGCATGAATATGGCAAACGTATACATAATAGAAAATTGACAATTTCTTCAATGAACTTTGTTTGATGACTAGATGTCCACATGCAGAAAAAAGAAACTGGACCCTTGTTTCAAACAACAGCCCAAGCCAACTGCAAATAAATGAAATCCCTAATATAAAACATGAAATTGTAGAACCACTCCAAATAAGCATAAGGGAACTGCTGCTATCCAACACTGATCCAGGGAAGGATTGTTCTCAGTAGTGGCTGGGGATATATGACCTTGCCAATACAGGCATCAAAAGCCAAAACCAACTGGGTTATATTCAGCAATGCCACTGTGGGGACATATCTGAAATTCATGGTATCAGCGTGTTGAAGAGTTATCTGCTTTCTGACATTCATTGCAGCACTGTTCATGAAAGCCAAGAAGTAGAAACAACCTAACTGTTCATAAATGGATAAATCACACACACACACACACACACACACACACACACACACACACACACACCCCAATTGCCTGACTCTTCATCACATGACAAAATAACTGAGTGAAAGAACTTCAGAAAGCAAAGATTTATTTTGACTCACAGTTTGAGAGGTTTCAGTCCATGATGCTCACACGATGGTGGTCGGGAATCAGGGAGGAAGAATATATTTGTTAGTATGTTCTTCTTCTTCTCTATCTGGGTCAACAGCTTATTCAGTGGTACTACCCACATTCAGGATGTCTTTCTCACTTAGTTAATCCTCTCTGGAAACATCCTCATAGATACACCCAGAGATACACTTTTGCAACCTCCTAAAGTACTCTCAACCAAGTCAAACTGACAATCAAGATTAACTATTGCACACACACACCTCCCAAATAGAATAGTATTTAATTATAACAAGAAAGAAAATTTATCATTTGTAACATGTAAACATGGAAAACATGAGGTGAACAGGTTCCTTTTTTTTTCCTGAGTGCATCAAGCCCAAAGGGCAAATATTCCATGATCTTACATGTGAATTTAAAGATGTGGTATATTTACAGGCATTGAGCAGAACAGTGGCTGCCAGAGGCTGGGGCCTGGAGATTTGTGGTGATACTGACTAGAGAATGCAAGGGTTCAGTTGTGTCAGGTGCCTCCAGCTGACTATAATGGGCTGTATAACATTTGCTAAGAGACTACATCTTTCTTGATTGTTCTCTACCATGTACAAGAGGCAAGCATGTGAGAAGATGGGTCAGTTAACTAGTCTGACTATCATAATTATTTCACAATGTACAGAAAGAGCAAAATGATTTATATGCGGTTCATACCTGTTATTATCCCTCAGTAACACTAGAAATACAAAACAAAACAAACATGCAAAGACTGAAAAGCAAAAACTAAAAATGTGTCTAATTAGGAATTCCCTTGACTGAGAATTTGAAATGGCACCTGAAGATGAGCTGCAAGCTCCCCACTTTTAGGTCCAATATATCTCACCTCTTCCTTATAGTTCAAGTGGTTACCACACACTTATTACATAGCAAGAGAGATGGAGGAATCACATGTGTGTGTACCAGCTGCCATGATGCCACAGTACTGTAATAACTCATTTAATGCTCATAGCAAGCTGGAAGGGAAGGCTCTGGGACATTTCATTCTGTGGATAACAGAGACATACAGATAATTTCAATTTTGCCCAAGACACACAACTTCGTTGTGTCAGGGTTCAGGACTGAAGCAGATGCCCTCACCGCTGGCTGCACTTTCAACCTCAGACCTGTTCTTGACACTTCAGCTCTCTAGACAGGATGGCCGGTGAGAAATTGCTGTATAAGCATCTCCCCAGTTGCTTACCCCTGTTACCTTATGAAAGTAGCTGCCTGGAAATATGAGGGAGCTACACCGGTGTTTTGTAGGAAAGCCAGGAGGCATTTCTCTGGCCTTTGCCAGGCTCCAGTTGCCATCACATGTCTGCTGCCAGCCAGTCCAGGGTGGCTAAGGGGAATCCTTCCCTCTGCATCCTGAGAGCATCTAGAGGGACCATGTGGCAGTACCCTCCAGAGACATGACCCTGAGCTGCAGATTTGTAGTGCTGTTTACCCTAGGGCACTAAAACTCTAGGAGCCCAGGGCTGCTCTGTTGTTATACAGACTTATAGTAACTCAGGGAAGCCAAAGCAATGCAATGGGTGAATGTCTCAGTATGCTTTTGTGGGAAGCAGTGCAGGTGTTGGAAGTCTCCAAAGCATCCAGAAATATCTACCCCATGAAAGAGCATTCTCCCCAAGCAAGCCAACAATGACATCATGGGGCTTGGTAGAGTATGCTTGCACTCTCTCTCCCTCCCACACTCCAGTGTGTCAGGGAAATAAGCAAAGAAGAAAGACCCAGAAACAGCTAAGGAGAGGAACACAGGAATGACAGACAGAATAGTAAAAAGGCCAATTGTTGCCAGGTCCCCTACCCCTGGGGTTGGTCAAAGAGGATCAGACTAGGCCACTGAATCCCTCAAAGGCTTCTAGAAGGTACAGGAGCTGTGTGTGTTTATGTGTGAGTGTGTGTGTTTGCGTGTGATCATGTGTGTGTGTGTTTGTGTGTGTATGCACGTGCGCGTCAGCGTCTGTTGCAGGTATAAGAGCAGCTGTTGGAAAAGTCTCTGTTTTGTATTACTATCCTGCCCATTCCAGTGCATCTAATAAGCTGGTTTTGCATGCATCTGTTCACCAGCTACATGGCCTTTCGTCCTTCAAGGACGTCTCTGAAGCTCAGAGAACATAGGGTATTTATTTGGCCCAGATTGTTCATGTCAAATGATTTCCTTCTTGGTTAATTTCACAATTTAAGGGCTCTTTGTGTTTTAAAGTTAAACAATGCACAGTCTCATGGTCTCAGCACAAAGGCTTAGAGGGATATGAACAGGGATGGGTGGGGCGCCATAGACCAGAGCTGCCCCCAAGGACCTCTTATGGCATAGTGCTATAAGTTTTAGTAGCTGCCTTGATGACAGCCTCATCCAGTGAAGGGCATATGGACATGTGAAGCCATTTGCTCTGAAGGGAAACATACCTTCCTAGAGGGAGGAAGGATGCTGTAGGACTCAGAGAAGTTACTCAAAGTTGTAAGACCCCCAAGTCCAGTTACCAAGGTTATATACACTATAGACAGGAGATGCTCTGACTGGCCCAGATGCCTGCAAATTTATGCAGCAACCTTCTGGGATATAGCATGCATGAATCATTGCCTGTGCTGGAGTGAGCTTTTCAGTACTGCAGCAGCCTTTGAGCCATCCATACTTATACTCCTACGACCCCAATAAACTTACTGGTTCACTAAGTTAGACTTGAATGGAATTATTTCTTTGACCTATTGTTGGTGTCCTATCTAGGGTGAATAGACACTTGTTTATCCCTTTCCAGGAAAAGTTATACAACACAAAACATGATGTAACTTTCTCTTTGGTTGTTATGGTGGCCTATGCCAGCCAACATTTAATGGTAGAGAGATCTAAGTAGAAAAGGTTCCATGTAGCCTTCCTACTTCCCTGTTAGACTCCTCTGTGATTTCTTATGGTATATGAACAAAAATGCCAGTATACAGTCACATGTATTCACAAATGTGAGTGAAAGAACATGCATATTCACATGTAGTTAACATGTAGGCATGAAATATATGTATGTACCCATTTGTAAATACAGATCTACATTTCTAGACATATACGCAAATATATACTAAAAAAGCACATGTGGGCACACACACCCACATACACACCCACCATACAAACACACACACACACAGAGAGAGAGAGAGAGAGAGAGAGAGAGAGAGAGAGAGAGAGAGAGAAAGTGGCTCAGTATTAAGAGCACTGGCTGCTCTCATAGAATCAAACCTGGGTTTTTATCTCCAGCACCCACATGGCAGCTCATAACCATCCATCCATAACTCTAGTCTCTGGGGAGCTGATGCCCCCTCTGGTCTTTGTTGGTTCTGAACACACATGATGCACAGGTGTGTGCACTCAGGCAAAATACTCACACACACATATAAAATCAAAGTAAACAAATATAAACAAACAAGAACTTCAGAGAAGTTCCTTCTTGGTTCATTTTGAGAATCTTGATATGTAACTCAGGATAGCCTCAAACTCATAATTCTCTTGCCTTGGCCTTTCCAGTGCTAGGAGTATAGCCATGTGATATTCTTTCCCCTCAGAGTACTCTTGGATGGAAATTTCCTGTTCAAATATCTGTTTTCGTTTTTTTAAAGATTTATTTATTATTATAAATAAGTACACTGTAGCTGTCTTCAGACACACCAGAAGAGGGTGTCAGATCTCATTACAGGTGGTTGTGAGCCACCATGTGGTTGCTGGGATTTTAACTCAGGACCTTCAGATGAACAGTCAGTGCTCTTACCCGCTGAGCCATCTCACCAGCCCATAAATATCTGTTTTCTTGATGGGAACTTGTGAAGCAGCCTACTTAATACTCCTGTCCACCTTGGCTCTTCTGCATGGTTCAGTGACCTTTCATCTGAAACCTCTCCCAGGTTCCATCATGAGCCAGTGTGGATGGTTGTTTTACTACTAGAGGCCTGGACCACTGTGGCAGATTGCTGTCTTTGTTTTCACTAGGGCTGCTGAGGTCTGGCATATGCAGAGGTTCCCTTGGAAAGGAGCCTTCCTACTCATGTGAACCCAGAGGGATTATCTGAAGACTGTGGATTGCTCTAAAGGACATGGACACTTTTGTAGGGTAGTGACCAGATAAATTAAGGGCATGTGACCATCAGAAGAGCTGGACATGTTGGCTGGGTAGGGTAGAAAAAAATCACAAGTGTGTGACTGGCCTCTCTCTTAAGCAAAAGACTGGACTCTGTACCCAAATGCTAGCCTCCACCTCCACCATGAACATGGGAGAGTTTTCAGTAAGAAGACATTGACAGCCCATTGAACCAGTTGAAAGAAGAGATCCTCTTCTGGCTTAGAACATAAACAGAGTTGTGGAGGTCCAGGGCTGGTCTGGCAAGGGATCTATCTCTTCCTGGAGAGACCACTCACAGACACCACTGGGGAAAACAGTTAAGACTGGTCCCAGAGGACTTGCAAGGCATCTGATGGACCAAAAGCAATAGTTGGTGCTCCAATTTTTTATTTTATTGTATTGGCTTCATGTAAAAAGATAAACAGAAGGAGAGGAAAAGAATCGTAATTTAACTCTAGTATCAAGAGTGAAGATGAAATCAACTCAGGGTTATTAACAAGAACCAATCAGCTCTTCTAATTATGAGAAGGAAGAGGGAAAAGAGATGGGGGACTAAGAAGAAGAGAGGAGGAAGAGGTTGAAGAGGAGAGAGCAGGGAGCAGGAAAGATGGCAAGGCAGGGATGTCAGAATAGTCAGTCCAGATCCTAGGTTAGAGAAACATAGGAAGGCTTTATGCCCTTAAACTGCCTCTTACCATATGTATCAATATATGGTCAGGTGTTGTATTCTCCCACTTTTGACAAGGACATGAAAGAACAGTGGGCTTTTTTTTTTTTTCCTAGTCAAAATCAAGAGGTGGAGGATAATGACCTAGTAAGATATCTCGCCAGGTAGAAAAATGCCTAGTGATATGTACCCTCCCGTTCTAAAGGTGTCTTAGTTAGTTAGGGTTTCTATTGCTGTGAATAACTCTTATAAAGGACGACATTTAATTTTTGGTGGCTTACAGTTTAGAGGTTTAGTCCATTATCATCATGGTGGGGAACATGGCAGCATGTAGGCAGACATGGTACTGAAAAGGAACTGAGAGTTCTACATCTTAATCACAGGCAGTGGGAAGAGAGAGGGGGGTGGATAGGGAGAGAATGAGACTGGGGCTGGCTTAAGCTTTTGAAACCTTAAAGCCCACCCCAGTGACATACTTCCTCCAACGAGGCCACACCTCCTAAGAGTACTAGTCCTTATGAGCCAGGACAGTGTATGTGTGTGTGTGGGGGGGGGGGGATTTTCATTTAAATCATCACAGGAAGAAATAGGAATGGGTAGGAATTTCAGATAGTAGGTATATATCAGTTCTGTTGAAAGGGTACATGGCAGGGTCTGGAGAGATGGTTCAGCAGTTAAGAGCCCTGGCTGCTCTTTCAGGGGACAGGGGTTTAATTTATAATACCCACATGGGAGCTTACAACTATCTGTAACTCCAGGTCCAGGGGATCTGACAAATTCACACAGACACACATGCAGGCAAAACACCAATGCACACGAAATATAAATAAGAATTAAAATCAGAAAAAAAAAAAAAGAAAGCAGTACATTATTACCAGGTTGTGGTTGCCTTCAGGGAATGTAGAAACTGTATTCCTAAACATGACTTTTTGCTAGATACTAAGAACTCAGTATTAAATGGGTTTTAATTTTTAAAATGTATTTGTTATTACTATGTGAGAATGAGAGTAAAAGAATATGAATCCATGTGTGGAGCTCACCTTTGAAGTGTCAGTTCTTCCTTCCAGTGTGTGCTCTGTGGAGCAAAGTTAGATCATCAGATTTGTGTGGCAAACACTGTTCTGTTGTTGCAATTGCACTTCTGAATACGTTTATGTTGAGTGCTTCTCATTTGTTACCCGATCCTTAAAAGGATCATTGAAAATTATAAAATGCATCATGGCACTCCCTCACTGCTTCCTTCACATCCACCACTACCCCCCTCTCTCCGATGCTCTCCTGCTAACCAGGCAGGCTGGCGTTTTGGCATAATCAGGACTTTCAAGTTAAATAAAATTAATTTCTTGTTTTCAAACAACACTGTAGCAGTTTTTCAATTCTTTGGCACTCTTCCATTGAGAGGTAGCAGCTATGTCTTCCCCCCTGGAATGTGGCCGGCTTGCGACTGTTTTGACCAACTGTATACAGAGAAAATGACACAGTAATGCCTAAGCCGGCTCCTAAAAGGCCAGATAGCTCCTGCCTGGGCCTCTTTGGGACTCTCCTTATGCAGGAGTTTCTGAGAGTACCAGCCTCTGTATGTTGCACCAAGGACACTCTCAGGACTCAGTCACTGTGCCTGAGACACAGCAGAGGCCCTGTGGAGGTGCTCCAGAGAGAGTCTCTGCCAACCTGTTAGTCATCGGTGTCAATGGGGACCGTCACTGTGCAGGACCCACCTTGGACAGCCTATCCAGTTGAACCTCCAGTGGATTCCAACCCCTGCCACTACTTCACCAGGATGGCTTGAGACATCCCAAGTGAGAACTTCAAAGCTGAGTCTACTCAATTCTCAGTCCTGAGACACGCTAATATTTTTTTCAGGGTTCGTGTACTTTGCCACCCAATGGTAGTACCCAGACCAAGCATCTGCCTTGCTTGGTACCTGTGTAAAGAGCTCTGAGAACTTCCTGGGTCTTGCCATCACTGCCTGCTCATAGTTGCCTGGTGTGTTAGCATTGGGTTTCTCGGTGCCCCAGGCTCCTGCAGCTGGACAGAGAAAATGGTTGTGGGAGACATGAGCATTAGTGAGACTGGAAGGATGTGGAGGCAGCCCAGAGAACCCAGGTCAAGGCAGCCTCCACAGGAGGCAATTAAAATGGGAAAGTTAACCTTTAAGGAAAGAGGCTGACTTTACCTTTGTATCTTAGAGATTTAACCTGGAGCAAATTTGTCAGATCTCTTCTTCCAGCTAGCCCAAATCACCTGGCCTTCTGGTGTTTGGATTCAGGACTCTCAGACTTGTGTACACATGGAGAGGGCATCCAGGAACATAGAGAGGCCCTGAGCTGCACCCCTACGCTGAGCCAGTACATGACAGGAAAAAGAGAAGAGGAAAAAATCGGGAGAGGAAAAAAGAAGGGGGACAGAGAAAGAGAGAAGGAAGGGATGGAGAGAGAGGGCAAGGAGGGGGAGGAGAGAGGAGGGAGGGAGGGAAGAGGAAAGGAGGAATAAGGAGCAAGAAAAGGAAAGAGGGAATGAACAAAGAACCTGGGATAGAGAAAAGAGGGGATGAAGAGGGTGAAATGGAGGGAAGGAAGAAGGGGAACATACAGAGGAGTGAGGTGTGAGGAAAAAAAGTAAGGCAGAAGAAGAAGAGGGCTAGAAGGAAATGAGGGATGAAGAGGAGATGGAGGAAGGCAGGAAAAGGAAGCAGGGAAGAGGAGAGGATGACAGGAAGAGAGGACAGGACTATCAGCGACACACGGTGTTCTCATTTCCCACTTTCCTGCCGTATTACCTTCATCAGAAACAGATGGACTGAAGCACAGCAAAGCCTCCCCAGGCAGGAAGCATTGCTTTAATTTACTCAGGTCACGGCAAATCCATTGGCATTCAGCATGTGAAGTTGTTTGAACTTACAAGGAGTAACCCAGCAACAGCAATTACCCACGTGGCTGGCGTGCTCTGATGATACAAACGCAAGCCCGAATAGAGTCTCATCATTTCACAAGGTGACAAAAAATTGGATTCTGCCGTTTCACCTTCACCTGAGAAGGGGCAGGGAGATGCCAGCAGGCCAGCTAAGTACACAAAGTCCATCAGTTAAAGGCTCCATGACAGAGGCTCCTGGTCCTGCTCTCTACCTTGGACCTACTACCCCAGGTGGGGTTTGGTCCCCTGAGGGCACATCCTCAGAATTTCTTATCAGATTTACTATAGGAAGGGATAGAGGCTGGCTAGTAAGAACATACCCATTGAGAGCCCACTGTTCAGAAATTAGGATTTAGTTTTTGTTACAGAGTACCAGCTGATGTCAATATAGGCACCATTGTTGAAAGAAAAAAAAAAACCAGACAGAATAATCTTGCTATAATGTATAACATTTAATGAGTTCCAACTCTCAGCATGGTACTGTCTGGAGTGCTTTATGTACATGTCTCAGTCTTCAAAGCAATTCTTGTGAGGGCAGTTTTAGTATTCTTTCTATTTTGGAGGTGATGATTTTGAGACCCAGAGAGGTCAAGGTCTGCCCAAGGTCACACAGCTAGTGAGCGAGAGAACCTGGATTATAGATTCGCAGCAATTTAATTATCAGAGCTACATCCTCAATTATTTTTGGAAAGGTAACCCCTGGCTGAGTCAAGAATTCAAATTGTTAAAAATCAGTTTAAGAGTATACCTTCTATTCATAAAAAAAAAAAAGGTAAGTATCCTGTCAATAACTCAGATTCATTCATTAATTCAGGGCTACTCCTTGGCTATGTTGTTAGTCCTTATTTCATGCATGGCGGGGGGTGGGGGGATGTTCACTTAGACCCTAGATTCATGTTCCATGCTGTTAGACTGGCTTTCTCATTACAATTTGAAATCAGTGAGTTTTTTTTTTT
>NC_045030.1:5628345-5630099 GCF_008632895.1 Mastomys coucha | reverse complement strand
TTTTTTTTTTTGGAAGGTCTGGTCGACTAGACTAATCACAGCTGTGTTTGAGGGGATCTCTGAGGAAGGGATATTTCACCATACAGTCTAGATTGGCAATCAGGGCCAGCCTGGGTCGTCAGCTGTCAACTCCCAGGGACGCTCAGCAATGGGCTGAGAGCTCTCAAGTCCCACTTTGCTTGATGGGCACAGTCAGTGGCCTCCAGGGAGTTGGCTGGAACCCAGAAGCCTGAGCAATTCTTTAAGCTGGAGGTAGCCAGCCCATTCATCTCCCGCTGGGCTACCATCAGCAAGGAACTGATGGAGAGTGTAGGAGAGGGGGGAGGAATCTGGGAGTTCTGTGTATGGCACAGATGAGAGCTGTTCTTAGGTTACAAAATGTCTCTGGGCTTGAGTCTAGGGGTAAATGTGCCAGGAGGAAGATGCTCCCTTGTTGTAACCAGGAAACAGATGGCTAGGACTTTCTCAGAAGCAGGTGGTCTGCCAGCTGATGCTGAAATATCAAGGCTCTACCACTTTGGCAGGACAGGCAACCTGGTCTTTTAAAGCAACCCCATTATTCCCCAGCTATGGGAAGAGCCAGGACACTGTATTGTTCTCTATAAAACCAAACAAAATGGAACATCTCTTCTCAAAGCAACATTTTAAATCCCCAAAGCTTTTTTAAAAGGGGTGGGAAAGGGAGAGAGTCTTCCAAGGGACTATAAATGGTGTCCCACCTAGGCCAGTTTACTTTGACAAAAAAAGGGATGTTTCTAGATTCCCAGAACCATATGGCATTAGGAGTCATTTAGTTTGGGGTCCAGTGTTGCCAAACATAGCTTTCTAGAGAAAAAATTTTAAATGGAACATTGTGAATCTGGGACACTGGCTCCACAAGACAATCTTTTTAAAAGCCTTTTGGGGGAGTTGGGGGGACGGCTTAGTTGGTGAAGTACTTCTTGCTTGAACATGAGGATCTGAGTACAGATTCCTACCACTTTCCCAAACTGGGCGTGGTGGTTTATGCCTGCAATCACAGTGGCTGCCAGGTGGATACAGATGGATCCTGAGTCCACTGTCCAGATAGCCTTGCCAAATTGGTGAGCTCTAGGTCCAGCAAGATACCCTGTGTTGAAAAAGAAAGTGGGAAACAATGAAAGAAGTCCCCCAACATTGGCCTGTGATGTGCATACACAGGAGCACACATAGACATATTCCTCTCAAAGACATTTGCACTAAACAAATATATTCAAGAACTGCATTTGGTTCATAGGCCTTTGCTTTGCAGCCCTATGAGAAAGGGACACTGAGGTAATATCTTTAAATCAAGGAGCAGTAGCAGATAGCTCCTCAGTATGAGATCTATAGCAGATATCATCAGGGTCCCAAACCTACCTCTACCTTCCGTGTTCTGTTGGTTTCCTCCCTCATTCTCGAAAACAAACAAACAAACAAAAAACCAAAAAACAAAACAAAACAAAACAACAAAACAAAAACAAAAACCCCAAAACCGAGAATTTGCAGCTCTATACCCACCAGGTGTTTTAAAAATTCAGAAGGCCCATTTTGCCTGTGTGAGCTGGAAGTAGTGACTCTCTGCTCTCATATGCCTGCAGGATTGCCCTCTTTTCCCTGGCTCTGGCTCCTACCACGTTCTTAAGTCTTCTTTGGGCACAGGAGAAAAATTCCTGAACAGAACAACAATGGCTTGTGCTCTAAGATCAAGAATCGACAAATGGGACCTCATAAAATTGCAAAGCTTCTGTAAGGCA
>NC_045030.1:5606110-5627997 GCF_008632895.1 Mastomys coucha | reverse complement strand
AAAAAGCTCAGGTGACAGCAGATGCTGGCAAGGATGTGGAGAAAGAGGAACACTCCTCCATTGTTGGTGGGACTACAAGCTGGTATAACCACTCTGGAAATCAGTTTGGCAGTTCCTCAGAATATTGGACGTAGTATTACCCGAGGATCCAGCTATACCACTCTTGGGCATATACCCAGAAGATGCTCCAACATGTAATAAGGACGCATGCTCCACTATGTTCATAGCAGCCTTATTTATAATACCCAGGAACTGGAAAGAACCCAGATGTCCTTCAACAGAGGAATGGATACAGAAACTGTGGTACATCTACACAATGGAGTTATTAAAAACAATGAATTTATGAAATTCTTAGGCAAATGGATGGAACTAGAAAAATATCACCCTGAGTGAGGTAACCCAATCGCAAGAGAAAACACATGGTATGCACTCACTGATAAGTGGATACTACCCAAAAAGCTCCAAATAACCAGGATACAATTCACAGACAACATGAAGCTCAATAAGAAGTGTGGGTACTTCGGTCCTTCTTAGAAGGAGAACAAATACTCACAGGAGCAAATATAGAGATAAAGTGTAGAGCAGAGACTAAAGGAAATGTCACCCAGAGACTGTCCCACCTGGGGATTCATCCCATATACAGTTGCCAAACCCAGACACTATTGTGGATGCCAAGAAGGAGCCTGATATGGCTCTCCTGAGAGGCCCTGCAGAGTCTTACAAAAACAGAGGCGAATGCATGCAGCCAACCATTGGACTGAGTGTGTGGTCTCTAATAGAGGAGTTAGAGAAGGGATGCAAGGAGCTGAAGGGGTTTGCAACCCCATAGGAAAAACAACATCAACTAACCAGACCCCCCAGAGCTCCCAGGGACTAAGCCATCAACAAAGGAGTACACATGGCTCCAGTTGCATTTTCAAAATAAAGGAGCTAGACTTAAACCCTGCAGAAGGTCAGAGTCACCCTCAGGGAGACCCATAAGGAAGCATAAGTCTGGAGGACTGGACATGGGGAGAAAGCCTGGTCTCTGGGGTTGTCGGCTAGTGCAGACCTTGCAAGTAAGGGAGCAGAATCTTTCTCGCCACCAGAGTCAGATGTCCTTGGCTCAGAGTGGGAGTTCTTGTCCTCATTGAGATTGGTTGCAAAGAGACATGAAGAGGAAGCAGAGACTGTGCGGCTCCACAGCCCGGGGAAAGGCTACCTCAGAAATGCGGAATGAGGATTCTATCATATTTAGTAATAGAGAACACTCATCCTTCGAACAGCTCAAATAATTACTGGGACCATGTCTCTGAGTATCCTGTAAATGCAAAATAATGAGCATGCCATTTCTATTAATAATACTTTTATTAAAAGTAAAGTTCAATTCATTGATGTGAAGAAGACAGGCAAAGGATCTTCCCGTTTCTCTCTTCTCCCTTACGCTCTTCCACCTTCCATCCCTTTCTTTGTTCCTCTTCTCCTGTGTGGCCTGCCAGGGCTGAGTGGCACCAGACACTCTGGCTCTGGCACCCCTGGGTGACACCAGTACTGGGGCCACCCTTGAGCTCATTCTTGGTCAATGTGGACAGCATGAGAGAAGTCCTGTTTGTGTGTTGGCAGAGTCTTGTTTCAAGGCAGAAGTGAAAGAGCCCTGTTTCGGGATGGGGAGATCTTCACCTTTGCTATGCTGTGCTGTCTCCAGGAGCTGGTAAAGATTACAGATGTGTCCTCAGAAAATAATAGCTTAGACATAAACGTATGCAATAAAATACAGAGTCACAAAGGAAGCCAAAGATATTAAAATATGCTTATAAAAATATTAAAAATCAGAAATGTGATAAATGCACAATTATTAATGCCTTAAATATGATCCAGTGGCAGCTCTAATAACTATCATAATTTCCAAGTGGTGCTAAGCATATTTCATGATACCTGCAACAACTATAAAGTACTGCAAAAATACCCACACTTTCTCTTCGTGATAAACTTCCAGATCCACTAACAACTGTGGACATGTTCAATTGCAAGCAGAGGTTAACAAAAATGAATTATGAATCTGTTCTACCTAAAAGAACAGAGTCCACTTGCTACTCCCTATCTCTTGATATCTGCTATGGGGTACAGAAAGTAGCTTTTCTGCCTTCTGGTTTCCGCAGGATGTGGTTAGCCAGCATGGTTGTGGACAATTGCTCAACTGTCCAGTCAGCCACATTCTTAGCAGCAGTATTGTGAATACCTGCTGTGTTGCAAGCACATCATTTACTTCAAAAACATCCATTTAAACCTGGCATGGTGGTGCATGCCTGTAATCTTGGCATTTGGGAGGAAAAGGCACAAATGTTGTCATGAGATTGAGGGTATCCCTGCCTATGTAGCAAAATTCTATCTCAACAAAACAAAAATCAGAAACTATCCATTTAGACCTTCAGGTAAGGCAGGTGGTGGGGTGATTATAGTTCCCAGTGATAGCACATAATGAAAGTTGTTCCATGTAAAGGCCTGCCTGCCTTTTATTCCCTCTCGAAGTCCTTACCCACACCACCCTCAGGTTTTGCTTTTGTTCCCCTCCACACAGTCATCATAACACATGTCCTAATACATGCACACATCTGTATAATACAATACCTCATGGTGAGTGGGGTTTTAATTTTTTTTATAACTAGTATCTTGTTATATATCTCATTAGTTTTCCTACCTTTTTTTCCTATTCAGTGCAGTGTCATGAAGATCTGTCATCTGCTGAAGTTGGTCTTGTGCATGGCTTCTTATTCTTGAATATTTCATAGGGTACACTCTGATGGTTAATTTTAAATGTCAACTTGCTCCAACCTGGAATCACCTGGGAAGAGAGTCTTAATTGAGGAACTGTCGAGATCAGATTAGCCCGGTGGGCATGTCTGTGGAGATCATATTGACTCTTAATAGATACAAGAAAACCCAGCCTGTTGTGAGTGACACCATTCCCTTGGCTGTGTCCTGAACTGGACAAGAGTGAAGAAAGATAGCAGACAACATGGGTACATTCATTTCTCTGTACTCTTAACTATGGATATGATCTGATTGCTGCTTCAGTTCCTGCCTTGACTTCTCTAAGGTGATATAGTGCAACAGAATTGTAAGCTAAATGAACTTCCTCTCCTTTGTTGCTTTTCATCAGGTATTTTATTACAGCCATAGAAATCAAGCTAGAAGATGTACCCACTGTGCTTCTGCTTCCCTTAGTATAGAAACACATGTCGAAGCCAGCTCCTCTAGGTTGTTACTACCAACAGGTCTGTGGTGAGAATCCTTTGAAAATGCCTCCTTGGGCTTGTGCATGAGACAATTCCTCTGGCTTCTGAATCTGGGATGGGGGTAGTCACTAAATACTAGGGGTATGTTCTAACAAAATGTCACCACGCCAGATCAGATTGCTTTCTTGAAAAGCTGTCCCAGTTTGCCTGTTCACTCATGGTGCATAAGGTCTCTACTCTCTCTCTATCCTCACCAAAACATGGTGGGCTCTCTGTAATTCTGTCTGCTTTGATGGGTGTGAGATTCAAGATGCCTTATACAATGTAGAGAATGTTTAGGGTGCCTAGGGGGTACCACTGGTATGTGCACCAGTACTAACAGATAGGACTATGTGAATTCGGAGCCACACTGAAGCCCTGTTTTATACTAAGCTTGCAGCATATATCTCTCAATCTGTTTCCCTCTCCTGGTCTTCATCATGGCCTGCGAACCAGTGCATTCCCAAAACAAAGCCCACGGATATGGTCAACATAACCATACCCAGGGAACACTGAGTTCAACAAATGGGAATTGAAAGCCACAGGCTCTGCAATGCTAGAAGGCATTTGTTGATTGCTCAGGAGTCCTGGGGGACTCAAGCTTGCAGTCCTTACATCAAAGACCTCAGGGAATTCCTGATTTCCATAGCTTCCCTTCCAGCCACTGGTTCTCTGTTTTCTGCTTTCTGTGCTCAGCTCCTGCCCATATTCTATTATAGCCAAGTTGTCTGCTTTTTTGGGAATCCATCTGATGCATATCCAGTGTTTCTACAACCACAACAACAGTCTCTTGCTCTGCTGCTTCTCAGGTAGAAAGGACTACGACATATCTTTCATACAGTCTTGACTTGATATTCCACCAAGATTCTTAGAAGAGAACTGGCTAAAGAAGAAGCCAATTTGTGGCTGACTTTTTCTCCTTGTCCCTTTCTGGTGACAGTTAATTTTCTATATCAGTTTGGCTTGTCCAGTTTGGGTCAAATATAAGCCTAGATGTTCCTATGAAGGGTTCTCCCACCCTTTTGGATGAGATTAGAAGTTTTATCAGTTGACTGAGTAAAGTAGCCTGCCTTCTGTAATGGGGATTAGAGTCATACAATACTCTGAAGACCCTAAACGAACCTAAGGTCCAGGGAGGAGGAAGGAATAGCTGTAGACTGCTTTTACACTTGAGATTGCAACATCATGAGACTGTAATCCATAAGATTCTGTATCCGAGAGGACACTCAAATGTAAGAGCCAGTTCCTTAAAAAGAAATCTACCTTCAGCTCCATATCTGTATCCATCTCTGTCTTTCCCACATCATCTCCATCTGCATCCCTGTCTCCATCACCATTTCCATCTTTATTCCTAGCTTTGCTTCCATTTCCACTCTCTGTTTCCATCTTCATTTCCATATTTACCTTCAGCTCCATCTTCCTCCATCTATTTCTTTGTCTGCCTACAACATACATCTATTGGTTCCCTGTCTCTGGAGAACCCCAACTAATATCTCATCCTCTATAGATCTTTTAGAAACAAACCACTTACCATCAGGATCTGCTTCTGAAGGATCCAAACTAAGTCAAATGGACTATTTGTCAAGTCATGGATTACTGGTCATATCTATTGTCACACTTCATCACAAGAGAAAATAATTTGTACCAGCATTTTAAGTAGCTACTGAGGGCTAAATTGTGGCCCCTCAGAAACAATCAGGATATTAGAGTTGTCTCTTCTAGCATACAACTTCCCATGCTGAACACTCTCATTAATGCAATCCAACAACGGACCAAACTGATAGATGTCTCCACTCACATATTTTATTCATGTGTCTGTGAGTGTGTGTCTGTTGTTGTTGTTGTTGTTGTTGTTGTTGTTATTGATGAGACAGAGTCCCACTATGTAGCCTAAATTAGCTTCAAATTTGGAATTCTTTTCTTTCAGGATCCCAAGTGCTGGGATTATAGTGTCATATATGTATGTCATCTCACCTGGCTTCCACTCATATTTGAAGAGAGACTCTTGCTCAGTATTTAACATGTGTTTGTCCCTGAGCAACTTGGCTATGGTCAGGAGATGTGGAGTCATATGTCTGAAGCAAGCCGTGTGT
Organism: Mastomys coucha; assembly: GCF_008632895.1. Lineage (NCBI taxonomy): Eukaryota > Metazoa > Chordata > Mammalia > Rodentia > Muridae > Mastomys > Mastomys coucha. The sequence goes on along the minus strand of NC_045030.1, from coordinate 5,622,650 downwards.
GAGGTGAACCATTTTTAGAGAATAGGGGCTAGATAGACACAGCAGTGTGAAGACCTTCTGCCAACTGTAATCAACCATAGCATCATTAACGATTGCCACGACAAAGAATAGGAATGAGACTACTTCACCAGTAGATAAATCCAGTTCACTATGAGGATGGACTCATTGCCAGAAATGATACAAGTACTACAGATTTCTTGTAGGGGAGGAGCTTTCACAAATATGGGTTTCTTGCAGGTGACTTAAACATATGGACATGGAATGAAAGGGAAAGAAAGTATTCTTTCTGCACGTGGAGAGAACAGATCTGTATCAATATATCCATATCTATAAATAGAGTAGCCAGGCAGTGCAGCTGGGCTTCTACACCTGTCACTTGCCCATCAGACAGTGTGTCAGAAACATGTACAAGCTGGCTATCGTGGTACATGTTTGTAATCCTGGCTACTTGGAGGACTAGGGTGAGAGGATTGCAATTCAAGGTCTGCCTGGCCTACAGAAGGAGTTCCAGACCAGCCTGGGTAACTTGGTAAGATAGAGAATTTATAAATAAAGAATTTATAAAAGGTTGAATGTGTCATTCAATATAGGCTACTTGTCTAGCATGGGAAAGGCCTTCCATCCTCAATTCTGAACATAAAAGCTTTTAGAGTACTTTTCACAAGTAGTCAAGAAGGTGTGATCTCACTCTCTACCCTCATGGCATGCCACTCTCTCTTATGATGCCCTCCACCATCTTGATTCTGTAATCAAGTCAACAGCTTTTTATGGTCTATGTGTCAGATTAACTATTTTGGGACCTTTTTCATGTGCATGCTCATGTCTCTCTCAGTATCCCAGCTGACAGCGAGGGAGGACCTGATGAAGGGAAAAGCATGTACCTCTTTGGGAAGGATAGGTTTGGTATAGGTAAAACTCCATCCCAAAGGGAAGAGAAACATCTTCCCAGCATGCCAAGCATCGGGTCAGAGTCTTGCCATGGGTACTCTAAACTTGAAGTCTTGAAGTCTGAGGGGACCATACACAATGAGACTCCTGTGGTCTATACGATATTAAGGTGTGAAGACCACCAGGCAGGATCACCCTGTCATGCTTGATATGGACATGGATCTAGCAGTAAAGTGAAAGCAGCAGTGTGGTCTGCTTAGGCAGTGTTTGTAGCAGCGTAAAATAATGACAGCATTAATTTTGATCACAAACCAGCCTTCTGAGCTGAGCTCAGTGCGGACAGCTTTTCTCTGTTTTACAAAGCATCAGTTGGGGCAGCTTGAAGGCTTGGGACTGAAATAATCTGAAGTCTCCTTTAATCATATGCCTGCCAGTTGATGGTAGCTGTCGGCTGAGGCACAGTGGGAACCATCACCCCTACATGTGGCTTTCCCCGGGTGGCCTGGGCTTCCTCAGGACATGGTAGCTGAATTCCAAACATGAACAGCCCATAAGACCAGGTATCACCTTGGCTTTTTTTTAATGACCTCAGAAATCATACAGCATCACCTTTACCATGATCATCTACCTGCTAAGAGCAAAGGGAAGGTGTACACACATCTTTCTAGAAGAGTGTGAACTTCATGTTGTCAAAGAGCATATGGGGTAGATTAGAATGTAGTGGTGCTGGTGTCTTTGAACAATGCACTGTACCATAAGCAGGCAGAGAGGAAAGGAGGACTGGGAATTTAGCTACTATAGAGATAAATACTGATCTCTCTGGTTGCTGCATAGTTGTACGTTCCATGGGCCCTAATGAAATTTCAGAGAGGTTGGGGTGAAGGGGGACTAAGTTTCCTAGGAGCTGAGTCAGAGTAGACATGGGAGCTGGGTAGACATAATAACAGCAAGAAGCAGAGGGCTGGGCCTGGATATTACTAATAAAACCCCTAAGCCGGATCATAGAAACAGAAAAGATGGGGCTGGGAACTCCACCCTGAGTAAGATCTGTAAAAACAATATGGCCATGATGTGATGGGAACAGCAGCTGGTGGGAAACCAAGAAAGGAATCTGCTTCATTTGAATGCTGGGACAGCTCTTCAGCATTTCAGGAAACCTGGACCCAGTGCAGAACAGACCACCAATGGCAGAAGGTGCCATGATACCCAAGAAAGTGCCAGGCAGAACAAAAACCGAAAAGGGTATACTTTATTGGGGGCTTGTAGACAGAAGCGTATCTCAAGTGACAGCAAGATAGGTACATCCCTGTGTGGTGAAGGAGGGTGAAGGGATATGTACACTAACCTGGGTAAAGGTGGGCTTCATACTGGACCTTTCTAAAAAATTATTAAAATGTGAAACATCAATAAAGAAAATATGGTCACATGCTTGGCTCATTATCTTAACAACTTTGTTTATTCTATAGGGTTTGGGACACACACTTATGTTACCTGGTGGAAAAGAAACAGTTATGACCAAGAGTGCAGTAGTTACATCACACAGGATCACTATCTCTATGATGAGTATAAGAAGAGTTGGGGACTGACTTCGCATAAGGAGTAGAGCACAGATGTGTCTTCAGCATCTACTTCCCTTCCCCCACTGGCTCTCTAAACTAGCTCTCCCACAAAATCACTGTGAGGCAGCTGTGATTATCCTCATCATACAGCGATGGAGGAGGAAGGTTGCAGATACACAGTAACCTGCCGAAGGTCATCTGTAAATGGCAAAGGCAGATCAGATCATGTTCTTTCCCACTCAGCTCTGGCCAATAGATCTTTCTGTGGGGATGGCCAGAGACCTCAAGGAAGTGAGTTTTAAATTACATGCAATTTTAAGTCATTTCGGCAAATGTGGCTCGTGGTTTGCATAGTGGTCAGGGCACATATAAGTTGTTAGCAGGTCATTGCCTGCCTTAAAGGGGTGGCACCCTGCATTTGCTTAATGAGAAGCTTTTAAGTGTGTGTGTGTGTGTGTGTGTGTGTGTGTGTGTGTGCATGTGCACAAGTGTATGTGTGAATTCCTTTGTTTTTAGAGAAAGCCAACCAAACAAAAGGACATCTGTCAGAAGCAAAATGAAATGGCACATACTATTTGCTTGAATACACCAATGACCAACATTTTGCCCCATGTCTCATTCTATGCCTATAATATTATAGGCATAGAATGGCATAATCATTCTATGCCTATATCGTCTCTCATTCACACTTACACATAAGCACATCATAAATACACATATGTACCAGTACAGTAATTATCATGATAGGAATGGGTTGCACATATCAGAATGTTCTGCCCTAAATTCTTTAGTATGTATCTCCTGCAAACAAGAATATTTTCTTCTAAAAGACAAAATCATGGCCACAATCAGAACCTCTATCCTTCACACAATCTCACTTACTTTATAGTCCGTATATAAAATTTGCCATTTGCCCCATGATATCTCATCTTAAAATGCACTTTTTTTTGGGCTGTTCCTGACACCAGATCCAATCCAGGAACTAAGACTGTACTTACTTATCCAACTCTTCAGTTTCATTTGTTCTGGACAAGTTCCAGACTTTCATGATGGTTTTGGAGGACCCTGGATTGCCACTTTGGAGACTAGCTAGCCCTCAAGGTCAGGTCGGTTCATTCACAGTTTCCTCATTGTTATGCTCAGGTTGAGGTCACTGGACAGAGGCTTCTTAGTGAAACCCATCAGCAGGTGCACCGTGTCAGTGTGACCAGTATTGGTGCCATACCTGACTGCTTTGTTAGGAAGTGTCTGTCACAGCAAGGTCACCATGATTTTCTTCCATCATGAATAATTGTGTGGAGATGCTCTGATACTGTGTGACTATTAGTGGTCCTGGTCAACTCATCCAGTTGTTTTGGTTTTCCACACAGGATCCTCAGCTGAATTAGACCTCTAATGACTAGAAAATAGGGATTGTCTGTAACCTGTCATTTCTTCTCCTTTTTGTCTGGTATTCTATGTAAGGAAGAGCTGTCTTCTCTCTGTTTTTTTTTTTGAGCTTTCCTTATATTAATATGGACTCTTGAACTTCTGAGTCAGATTTGAATTGCATTTAATCCTTACTTATTCTGTTGTTTAGATCACCCCAAGTATCCACAGAAGGCATCACCTGTCTGGCTCCTGTGTTCCCACCTTTCTTTGAAAGCTTCTTTGTGGTGTAACAAGAACCCAGGCTCAACTTCTCCTTTTATAGCTCCAGCCCAGAAGTAGGATCATCACTTCTTCATGACATTTAAAAATAAATCGAACTCCCAAACACTTTGTGGTAGTGTATTTGCATGGTGGCATTGGGTAGACATGGTCATTAGTCAATTAGAAGGGGCTTGAACTTACCGAGTCAGTGTCTCTCAGAGACTGGGCATGTCTGATGGCCACCAAAGGTCTAATAATGACCAATCTTTCACTCCAGCTGCAGTAGGATCTTTTATTTCCTCCTGCCTAAGAACCTTTTCCACGAAGATTATACCAGCCATCAAGTTAATGCCTTCAAAGAGGAAGAAGGAGCAAAAGGGAAATATTTCAGGGGTTCTGGGCATACTCTAAGATCATTAAAACTTCATTTCAACCTGAGGCAGCATCAACATTATTCAGAGAGGTCCTACAAGATATGTGGGTGCTGGGGAGGAAAGATGATGGGCACAGAAGGAAGGCCAGAGGCAGGGTCTGTGTGGTACACTGAATTCTTCCCTTGAAACAATTCCAGTGGCCCAAGCTTTGATGGAAGTTTCATCTTTGGATATTTGATGTTTGCCCCTTTCTTTTATCTGTAATTCTTTTTCCAAGTTGCTCAGCTAAAACGTCAAAAGAGTATATTAAATTGCTAGTTAGGAAACATCACCCCCACCAAACCCTGTTCATCAAAATGTTAGGGCTTTCTCTGGGGGCCTTGCGTTCAGTTTGTCAACAAGCTGAAGCCATTGAGCTGGGGCTCTGTGAGGCCCAGGAGCATGATTTAATTAATATCCTACCCATAATACCTCACTGGGTTTATGCAAACAAAACCCTGTCACTCCTTACCTTAGGATTTCCCCTCTCCTTGAAGCAAGCATTTATTTACCTACAGTTTGACCCCATGATGGTGTTCAGCAGATGTGGCTCTTACTTATTTGCATTGTTTTATGACAGTTGCAAAATTCATTAGTGGCTCAGGGATGAATCCTCAGTAGACTGGCCCAATGATAGGTGAAGAAAGAGAGCTGGTACTAATTAATTCTCTTCTTCAGTGAAATTGGGGATTGGGGAAGAGCTAGTACCTCTTTCAAAGATTGTCTATTTCTAGTTTGTAAGTTGTAGTGGCAGTAAGTGACATAAACTGACTCTTGACTACCTTGGGCCAAAGAGGACCTTGGATTCTATTGAGAACTTAGATGAATGATGGTAAGAAAATAGCTCTGGACAAGAATTGACTGGGCAATATACACTATACAAGTTGAACACTTCTGGACAAGTGAATGCCTTCTAAGTGTATTTCTTGGCTATATGCCACTCTACACCAGAATCTCCCAGAACATCAAATAACATGATGGTCATATAATGGATCATGATAGTGTTAAGGAAGACTCTTTAGCATCTACAGGCTCTGAGCAGGCCCTACGGCCATTTCTGACATCCCAGCCTAGGAACCTATGCAAGCATAAGGAACTCACAATCAAGATAACCAATGAGTTACTAGCAGACAAGGAGGTACAAAGAGCAAAATTTGGATAGATTTCCAGTACACTATGTATTGTCCATAAACCAATGATCTCAAGGTTTATAAACATGAATATTCTCTTTCAAAATGTCATATCTGAGGCCAAATGAGGGGAATTATGATTTTCTCACTCAACAACAAAGACTTAGGTTGGAATTGTGGGTCAAATGTGTCTAGCCCCACCCTCTCTTTAGTTCAATGTTCTTTAGAGCAACTTAGCTGCAAACCATGCAATACTTGGGACTATTGTCTTGTTTTATACAGAAACTAAAGATGGGTTCCTCCTCCCATGCTTCTCACTCTGAAATGAGCTATGTCTGTATGCAAAGCTCTCATCAGACAAGTGCTTACCTAGAAGATAATGGGCAGCTCATTTTCATCTATGCTGAAAGGTAAAATCAAAGAAATAGGCTATGTGGCAGACATACTGACTGAGCAATCACATGATAACATGGCCTTTTCTAGTCAACATACTTCAGCTGCATGCCTATGATGCATAGTCTAGATATTAGGCGTTGTTTTACATATTAGGAGTGTTTTACAGGATATGTCCTAGAGATAGATGAGCTAAGGAGATGCTTTGCCAAGTTCTCTTGTCTCAGTCCAGGCACCAGTGCCTCTTCTGAAGCAGCTTGTTCCAGATTAGAGTGTCTTGTTTGCAAGAGTGGGAAGAAATAGCCACTATTAGAAAGGGTGTTTGGGGTGCAGGGTACTATAGTTTAGATCTGGGATGTCTGCTAAAGGTCTATGTAGTGAAGGCTTTGTTCCTAGCCTATGGCACTATTGGGAGAACATAGAACCTTTTGGGTGTGACGGCTACTGAAAGGTTTTTAGGCCACTGGGACCATACTCTCAAAAGGAATTTGTGTGAATCCTGTGGTCTCCATTCTGTTTCCTGGCTGCCATGGTATGAGTCATTTGTTCCAACATATCCTTCTGCTATGATGTATAGCCTCAATATAAGCCCAATGGGCTAAAAGTTCTGAGATGGTGACAAAATAGCTTTTGTTATGGTGTGTGTATGTGTGTGTTTTGAGTGTACTTGCTAATATGGGTATGTGCGAATGTATGTGCACTTGCACATAGAGACAGATGTTGACACTGGTTATTTTTCCTCAATCACTCTATACCTTTATGTTTTGAGGAGCATCTCTTACTGAACCTGAAAGTCATTGATCTTGGTAGGCAGACTGGCCAATGAGCTTCAGGAATCTGGCTATCTCTGTTCTTCCCCAAAATGCTGGGGGCTACAGTTGTGTGCCACCATGCCTATTTAAAAATATATATATATGGGTCTTGAGGATCTGAACTCAGGTTCTCATGGTTGTCTAGCAAACACTTTACCAATGGATCCATCTTCCCAGTCCAAGCCTTTCTTCTGTATAAGCTGATTATCTTAGGTATTTGTTGCAGTATCAGAAATCTGTCTAATACAAGGATGAAAGCTAAGGATGAGATGAGGGAGTGAAAGGATTTGAAGTCCCAAAAATATTGAGAGCAGGGCAGAGAATGCCCCGAGCATGCTTTGTCTCCCAATACTTCTGGAAGGAAGGAATGAATGAAGGAAGGAAGGAAGGAAGGAAGGAAGGAAGGAAGGAAGGAAGGAAGATTGGTTTTAGAAGGCTGGTGGAGCCGAAATAAGATGTGGCCACATGGCCTAGACTCTTTGCAGGAGACCAGCTTCTTGAGCTTCTTATCCTTTTGGCATTCTGATGGCTTAAAAATATTTATGATGTGAACCACATCAGTCCTCAACTCCAACTGCATACAGTGGTCAATAGGCTCTGGAGTTTTCATTCCCATTTTGCTTACTTTTCTACCAATATTTGCCATCTCAGCAAATGACAAATCCCTCTACATATGTACTGTCCATCACTCCTCTATCCAATATCCAACCTGGTACTAGATTCTTCCAGTTGTCTCTCCATAAACACTTAGGACATGTAGAACCTGGCTACTGATTTCTATTTCCAATGGCTGCTCTACTAATGCATGCTCCCTTGGCCTCCCTTTTACTGACTGAAGTCTTGCTTTTTATAACCAGTATTTTAGTGCTCTCCAGCCCACACATCAATTAGAGTAAATTTTGCAAAGCTCTCAATTGTTTTTCAATGTGCTTAGGAGCAAATCCCAGCCCCAAGTCACTCATGATGTGCTAGCCCAGGTCCAGAGCCATCTTCTGTCTGTGCTCCAGACATCAACACCTTCACACAGCCCATGGAATGAATACTAAAAGTGATCTGTCTGGAAACCTGGACATATTCTCGTGATTATGCCACTGTGCTTTGCTTGGAGCTCATCTAACCTCATGAGCACTTTTCACAGGAAGGCAGGCATCTTGTCCTTTCGAGGCCAGCTGGTGGAATGGATATAAGCCAAGCCACCATGATTCCTGGTTTACAAGAGATGTTTTTAGACAATTGAATGAACTATCAGTGCCTGCTTCACACTAATGCCATCATCCTTTCTTTACAGAGAAAGAGGATACATGAAAAATATCCAAAAAGGAGTTAACAAAAGACATAAATGTCAACTGCTGTCAGAAACAAGAGTAGACTCAATCTCCCGACAAGCTTCCATACCACACTGCCTCCCAGGATGCCAAGAAAATGATGTAATCTGACCCACGAATCCCCCTCTGGAAGCTGCCCCAGCCTGTCTATCTGAAGATAAAAACAACCACAGATTCAGCTTACATCTTCTTTTGCTCCTTAGCCTATTGGAGCCAAGGTTGAATGGTGCCAATTTGCCGATGGTGGTTTTTATGATGTGGGCTGGGGTCATTGGGGACTGTTCTGAAACCATCAAATTCATTTCAATTAGAAGAAGTGTAACTTAATGTCCAATTTTCAAACCAGATTCTCTGGGTAAAAGAAGATCTTTTTTTTTTTTTTTTTCCAATCTGATGAGCAGTACTTGTGGGTACCAATAGTGCCTGGCTCTGCATCCTTGGCTGTGCCGTTTCTCCAGGTTAATATGAGATGCAAGTCAGGCTAAAGCAGGGGTAAGGAAATAAACGTGGAAAATGGAAAGGGGGCTGTGTGAAATGTGAACCAGTACAGATCAATTCCAGAATACTGCTCAGGGATTCCTAAAAGTGAACCCAGGGAAAAATAAATACATCTCATCCTTATTAACACTGGAAGCCTTAAATGAGTCCCGATGTTAATTCCGAAGAGATGTCTAAAATGCCTCCTTCAAATTGCCACCCCACTTGCCCTATAAAACAATGTGTACTTCTTTTTATTCACTCCATGTTCAAAAAAATAAAGGAAATTCCTTCTGCAGTCTAGGGCCAAGGAACAACCCAGGCCTGGCTTTGATTACTGAGAGCTGGAGACTTTTGAGTGAAAGCTGCAGCCGGCTGCCAGCCTTGTTATTAGCAATAACCATCAAGCTGGTCTCGGGAGAGCAGGGGCCTTTTGAGAATGTCAGACAGCAGCCCGCACCTTCCTTTGACAGCACCTGCAGTCACCATTGGAGGTGTGGGCCTGTCCAGAACTCCATTTCCTCTTGGCTGAATCGGCAGCACTAATCAACAGAGAAATAAGCCCTTCTATTTATATAATATCTACCTACAAGCAGCCCAAATTGCCACGCTCCTGTTTAAGAATCTACAATGGCTCCCCATGGCCCCTCAGACCAAGTCCAAATGCCCAGGTTCATTGTTCCAGGTCTCATGACAACAGAACTCACCTTGGCGATGTGGGAGCTTTCTTTCTTTCCTTCCTTTCACTTTGTAAAAACAGAGTTCCAGCCAGGACATTCTTCCACAGCCGGAGAGGGTTATTATGGTGAGATTGGAAAGGGCTGCTGACTCAAAAGGCTTGCTGCGAGCACCAGCTCTACTCCCGACTGCAGCACTGGCTGAACATTCCCAGCTCAGGATTCACTTGCCATCTCATTGATAAAGTGAGGGGATGATCATAGAAGATGACTCAATCTACCACACCCTTCAAGAATCTGCAATTATATAAGGTTTCATTCCATTCATAGCCCTCTCTTCTTTGTTTTTCCCAGCCTTGCTTCTTTTCCCGAGGCTGGGAAAGGGTAGATTCAGGTCTCTCATCCTCCCTTACAACTAGCAGTAACCAACCTAGGTAGCTCCGACCAGTGTAGCACAGTAAAGTCTGGCTGGGGAGACAGATGACCATGCTGCCCTAATTTCCACACCCATAGCCCCCTCTAATTTCTGCTGCAGCTAGGACGAGCAAATGATGCTGTTCAGAATCCCTCCATGCTGAAAACATCTGACCTCAAGATCAAGCAATGTCTTGTCCTTCTATCTGTTCCTTGGGCTTCAACAGCACTGCAGGAGCCCACTGACATCTGAAAGCAACACCCCAAGTAGAGATGGTTGCATAGTTATTAACACTTAGCTAATAGAAGACAGGGGCCAGGGGACAGATGTTCCAGCCACCTGCTTTTCAGGATTAAAAGTCTCGAAGGTATTGTGTATTCATCTCAGGAAGCCAAGGTTTAATGAAGTCCCTGTTGCTCGAGGTGGAAACCTCCTTGCCACACATTCATAGAGCATTCTTTTCACTCTCCCTTCCTCCCTCCACCCATACTCTTCTTCCAGCTTGTCCTCCTCTATCTCCTGTTTCCCTACCTCTATCTTTTCCTGGTCCTCCACCGCCCCCGCCTCCACCTCCTCCTGCATTCCTCTTCATCCTCCACTACCTCCTCCACCTTTTCCATCTCTTCCTTCATCTTTCCCTCCTATTCTTCATCTCTTCCTCTTATGCCTCCTCATCCTTTCCGTCCTCCATGTCCTCTGCTGCTACTACTGCTTACTCCTGCACCTTCACCACCACTCTCACAAACCCTCAGCAAGTGCTCTCTCACTGGGCTACACTTCTCACCTTATTTTGAGACAGGACTTCATTAGGTTATGACAATGGCTTTGAACTCACTCTCTAGCCTAGGCAGGCCTTGAATTAAAAAATCTCTCAGCTTCAGGCACCTAAATAGCTGCAATTAAAGGCCCATGCCACCAGGTCTGACCTCTGTTACACTACTTGCTTCCTCCTAATGCTCCCAAAGGTTAGTTAGCAAATGAACTCTCAGGATCTAAGTCATTGGTTTGAAGTCTATTTTCAGAGAGACTCAAACTCAAATGGCTGACATAATTCATCTTCCCTCTTTCATCTTAAATGTGGACGCTAATGTGATGGCCAGAGCTAAGCAATCTTCTTGGAATCAACATGAAAGAAAGGCTACAGAGGTGTCAGAAATGCCACATCTGACATTATCTGACATCTTTGAGTGGCTGACTCAGTACCAGCAACCGTCAAGTTTTATGTTTTGGGCGCCATGAAACTAATGCCTATTTATTAATGTTTGCTCCTTGAGTATTCTTTTAGTTACAGTTGAACACAGCCCTCACCACTCTGTTGTACCTCTCTCTGCATGCTAGCAGTCTTAGCCACTGCTAGCATGTCTTAGTGTCTTTGCCCCTGTATTCTCTTTGCCTGGATCTACCTTCCATTTCTTTCTGTTGCTCTTATTTGCCTGCTTTCTCTCATAAACCAAATTCATATTGATTTCCCTCCTCCAAACCATGACACTTTCCATTTGACAAAATTCTTTAAAAAAATCTTTATCTATATAAAGAGATAAAGCCTGTCTTGCATTGCTTATGAGGTAGCCCTGGAATGGCTCCAAACTTTTAAAGTGGATCTCACTTAAATGGAGACTACCTTGAAAACAGAGGCTCCACTTATATGTGTGTGCATATGTCTTCTACAGACTTCTACACATGATCCCTGTGTAAATAGAATGGGGGCAAAGGACACATGTTTAATTTAAGCAAATTCCCTTCATGCTAAGGAGGGCAGTTTAAGTGAAGATGGTGAAGAAGGTTTGTGGGAACCTTACTGGGAGAATAAACACTACTCCTTACTGCACTGTACCCTAGGAGGTATGGACACTGCATGAGATGGAGATGTTACTGATGGACTTAAGAACCCAATCCCCCTTAATGTTAGCACTCAGGTGGCAGAGGCAGGCTGATCTCTGTGAGTTCAAGGCTAGCCTTTTCTTCAAAGTGAGTTCTGGGACATCCATGGCTGTTACACAAAGAAACCCTGTTGCAAGAGAGAGAGAGAGAGAGAGAGAGAGAGAGAGAGAGAGAGAGAGAGAGAGAGAGAGAGAGAGAGAGAGAGAGAAAGACGACAGAGACAGAGACAGAGACAGAGAGACAGAGAGAAAAGAAGAAGAAGAAGAAGAAGAAGAAGAAGAAGAAGAAGAAGAAGAAGAAGAAGAAGAAGAAGAAGAAGAGAAGGGAAGGAAAGGAAAGGAAAGGAAAAGGAAAGAAAAGAAAAGAAAATCTGACCCCCATGTGTAGAGGGTCTCCTCTTTTCTCAGGTCCTGAGTCCTTTTCTTTGAATGCCACCCCTCTCTCTGGGTCATGTCCTTTAATACCAAACACAGTTCTCTCTCAAGTGTCTGGAGCCACACTTTTGGGGGCCTGCTCTTTATCTTCCCATGTCCCCATGCTTTCAGACACAGAAAACAGGAAGCCCTTGTTCATCAACTTGCTCTCCTTGTTCTTTGGTCTTTCTTGCCACCACAGTTGTCCTTGTACAATGTGGGTCAAACTGACTGTCCCACAAGTCCAACCCTAGATTATCACTTAACACTTCTGCCAACGCAGGAAATGATCTCCTAACTGTCCCTTCACAGTGTGTCATGTCCTCATATGCTGCCAAGATGTTATGCGCAACAACAGTGCTGTCAAGCAAGACATCTCCTTGCTGGAACTCTTTCATTGCTTCCCTTCTCCCACCAAATATGACTCAGACAGCTACTTTTCTCTTCTCTAATTATAGAGCCAATGTGAACAAGCCACTAAGCAAGCAAGAAGATATCTAATACTCACAGACCTGTGTGCTTGGCTTATAGGGCTAGGTCATCTCTTTGTGCTAAACACACCCCTCCCCTACAGCGTTCCTCAGCACTCTTGACTGTTTTGCTTATCCTTCTAATGTGGCACCCTGACCTTGAGATGAAACACACAGCTTTAGTTAAATTAAAAGGACCCTGCCATAGCATCTATCAGGTATGACTTTGGGCACTTCTGCCATAGCATCTATCAGGTATGACTTTGGGCACTTCTGCCATAGCATCTATCAGGTATGACTTCGGGCACTTCTGCCATGGCATCTATCAGGTATGACTTTGTTTTCTACTCACTCAGGTATATAGAGGATCCTGGTGTGAGATGCTTGGCAGTTCTGCATATCCCACTATAAGAAACTTTGGCTTTTGTTACAATAGAAGCCACAGATCATAGTTACCCTCTGTTCACTATATTCTGGGCACTGTATTTTCCTCATCCACAGGAATAGTTTCCCGGGCTCCCACAAGAGCACTGAAAAGGAGACTGGGGGCTTCCTTTTCATAACAATTGAGAAAACTGAGAGCTGAGTGAGTGGTGCCACTAGCCCAAGTTCCCATGACTTGGAAGTGGCAGAGTTGTGTGCCGCCTACCTTGGTCTGTCACCCTGCCATATGCAGGCTGTGAGAACCAGCCTGTTCTATGTTCTTCTGTGCACAGGAGATGAATGAATGTCGGGTCTACAGAGGGAACATTTTACTGGAAACTAGACTCTCTGGGCCATTGTCCCAGCTCTGCATGCTGCTTTGCCATAACAACTCTAGCTAGAGGCTTCCCAGTACTGAGCTTCAAAATCTGCCTTGAGAAGTTGGGGATCAAAATCACTAGAGTTGTTCCCAGCTGAGGAGACTTTGGTGGGACTAGGCATGTAAAACTCTTTTCTGACAGTGTGTGGAGCAGCTGCCTGGTGTGCAATAGTGAACGAGGCCTGTGGTGGAGAGAGAGACAGGTGATGGAAGATATGGCTGGTCATGGTGGGGACCTGGCTGTGGAGACATGGGTCTGAAAACTCGGGGTCACAAATCTATTCCAAACACCCACGTTTTAAAAAATTTGGATCGATGGATTGGTATCTTAAATGGACAGTTGATAATTGCACATCTTTGTAGGGTATGAGGCAGTGCTTGGAAACTTCATGCCCTGTGCAATGATCAACTCAGGATATTGCGCTTATCCATCATCTCAGGTGCTTATCATTTCTTTGTGGTGAGAGCATCCTAAATCCTTTCTTCTGGCTGTTTTGAATTATCCAGGATGACTCTGTTGACTGTAGTAACCCTTCTCTGTAATAAAATACCAGAATGTATTTCTACTCTCCAGCTGTGACTCTGTGCCCATTAGTCAATCATTTCCTTTTCCCTTCTTCTTGCCATCCAAGGAGAATTCTGCCCACATACAAAGGAAGTTAAGGATGATTACCTCCACCAGTTAATTTTGAGTGTATTTCCCTTTTCACAGGAGTGCTATATCATACAAATCAGTCTAAATACATTTAAAACTGCTCTTTTAATAACAAACTACACAATAAAAATCCCAAGTGCCATGAAAGCCTTGTGTTATTGAATAGTGACTTTTTTTCTGGTTTGTATACCTAACATATTGGTAAGTCTTAAAAGTGATGAATCTTAGTCTCAATAGAATATAAGGGGCATGAGAAGGGGCTCCTCACCCTATCTTAAGCATCTGGGAGGACTGTCTTGAAAAAGTAAGATCAATTGACACAAATACAGACAAAATATGCTAGAAAAGGACCTTTTACTCTTCTTAGGAAGGAAGAACTGCAAATGTAGTCTGCATTCCTTCTCTATAAAAAAAAAAGACTTATTTATTTCTTATTTCAGGTGTATGGATGTTTTGCCTACATGTATGTGCTCTACATGTGTGAAGTGTCCACGGAGGCCAGAAAAGGGTATTAGATCCCTTAGAACTGAACTCAGTCCTCTGGAAACCAGCCAGTGCCCTTGACCAGTAAGCCATCTCTCCAGCCCTGCCTGCATTTCCTTTAATTCTCATGGAAGTTCCCCCATCAGATGTCTACGGCTGCTCAGGAAGTTCAGCTGTGCAGTTTCTAAGGCACTTCAGGATCAACTGTGCTGTGTTAGGTTAATCTAGGGAAAAATGAAATGATCAGAGCAAGGAGAATCCAGGTTCTTTTTTTTTTGGGGGGGGGGAAGGCAAGCAACTTGTTCTTGTTGCTTACAAGTCTCCATGCTACTGTAACCTCCTGTCTTCCATATAAGATTCTGCCTTTTGACTTTTCATACCATAAGCTTTCTTTTAAGTGAAAGATATCACTAGAAGTTTTTAAAATACTACCTTGTCCATGAAAAAGGAATATCTTAATGCTATAGCTAAAATTAGAAATGCTTGCCAAGGGCTCATGTATTTGAAGGTGTGGTCCCCAGTTGGTAACACTGCTTTGAGAGGTTGAAGAGTATAGCTGGTTGAGTGGGTTCATCATGGGTGACCATTTGGGAATTAGAACCTCACTCTGTTTTCATCTGGTTCTGAGTCTTTATGATCAAATTATGAGTAAGCCGCCTTTTCACTTTCTCACTACTACAGATGGAACCATCTCCACAGTCAATGCCTTTCCTGCCACGATGGGCCTAAATCCCAGAAACCATGAGAGCCCTGCAAAACCTTTCCTTTCTTAAGCCTCTTCTGTCAGGCCTTTTGTCATAGTGTGATGGTTTGAATAGGAATGCCCCCCCCCATAGACTCATATATTTGAATGTTTGGCCAATAGGAATGATACATTTAGGAGATGTGGCCTTGTTGAAGTGGGCGTGGCTTTGTTGGAGGAAGTGTGTCACAGGGGTGTGTGCGGCATTGAAGTCTTGTATGCTCAAGCTATGACCAGTGGAGCACTCTTTCTTCCTGAGAGTGTGTAGATTCAGATGTAGAACTATCAGCTCCTTCTCCATACCATGTCTGCCTGCATGCTGTCATGTTTCCCACCATGATGATAAGGGACTCTGAAATTGTAAGCCAGCCCCAATTAAATGTTTTCTTTTATAAGAGTTGCTGTGGTCATGGTGTCTTTTCACAGCAATAAAAACCCTAACCTACAGTCACACAAAAGTAATTAAATATACTGATCTTGAGTGTTCATAGAAGGGAGTCCATAAGAGCCTCTGGAGGTTTGAAAGTATTCTTCCAACTAGGAAGGAGACAAAGATGAGATAAATAAAATGTTATCTTTATGTTAAATATAAATCAATGGGCTAATCTATAATCACCAGGAGTAATGGTGATGGTAACTCTCCATTCTTTCTCCTGGAAAATATGGCTAATTCATCATGAGTCTGTCTCCTTTCATGCCAGAATTTTCATCACACTGGTATTGGGCAGGCCTTGCTAATCAGTTAGGGAGCTAATGTCACCACTGGGGAACAAAGAGCTGGACTCATAGCCAAGAGACCTGGTGAACAGGTCTAGGTTTGCTTTTAGCCAGCCATGTGGCCATGGATAGTAATTGAATCTCTCATAGCCCCTCATTGCTTATTTGTAAAAGGAGAGGATAGTTCTTGTGCTATCTTAATCCATTTTTAATTCTCATGTTCTAAGAATCTGAAAGGAGCTGTGGCATTGGAAATCCACAAGGGCTTAGAAGTCACACCTGCAGTTTGGAGGTCTACCTTTGGGCCACTAAATACACTTTAAGGAAACAGAAATAAACCTGGACACTGAAGAGATTGTGGTCAGGTTTGAAAGGTGATACATGTTTTTGAAAGAATGAGGAATATGAGAAACTCTCTCTCTCTCTCTCTCTCTCTCACACACACACACACACATACACACAGAGAGAGAGAAAGAGAGAGAAAGAGAAAGAGAGAGAGAGAGAGAGAGAGAGAGAGAGAGAGAGAGAGAGAGAGAGAGAGAGAAATAAGAACTCACAGAGCAGGAGTTTATCTCGGGCTTGACAGAGTTATATCTGTCTGCTATTGCTATAATCATGCTGTGTAACAAAATCTCTACAATATCTCAGTGGCCTAT
>NC_045030.1:5604570-5605746 GCF_008632895.1 Mastomys coucha | reverse complement strand
GAAGTAGTTCCAGTCCAAGTTTAAGCATCATCATTTATCTGAGTCTCAGTGATCCTTACTCTCACTTCTTATTTGTGCTTTCTGATCTTTCATGTTGCCTTCCTCTTGGAAGTCCAACTCCGCCTGACCACTGGGCTTCAGTTTGAATTTATTTTACCCACTGCAATGTTCTGGGCCACAGAGGCCTTGGCTTCTTTAGAGACTTCCAAAGAAGCTTTGGATCATGGCCTAGATGTGTGTGGAGTTATCATCTCCATCCATGGTGAGTCTTGACAAACAGGAGAGACGTAATTCATCAGGAAGGATTAGTATTGAGCCTCTGCTTCTAAATGATGACTCTAAATGCAGGATTTTTTTTTTTGCAGTGTCCTTGAAGGTTTCCAGTGTGACTGAGTTGTATACTGTACATCTTCAGCTTTAGTATCCTTCCTTCCCTTTCTTCCCTCTCTCTTCCTCTTATACCAACAGAGCTGACATGGGACCACCTGCTCTCCACAGTACTAGCAAGGAACTTGAACTCAGACTCTGATTCCTTGAGATTCCCAGCTGTGGTACCAATCAAACATGTCTTCCACGATTGGTTCTGTCTAGTTCACAAATACAGAGAAAGGGATCCAGAACTACTGAGACATTTTATCACTCAGTCTATCCTTGAACTCAGTCAAATATGTTGACATTTTTTGGTAAAATGGCACTTGGGCTTCCAAATGGGTTTCCTGTTAGGCTATGCTAGAAAGAGATGGACACTGGGAAGAGACTACTGGCTGATGAAATATGTCATTGAGCTTAAGCTCAGACCTGTAGCCAAAAACTAGCTTAGGACAAAAGCAAGAGGCAGAATGAGCACTTTTTTTCCATGGCATCTCCCTGTCTCACTTCCTCAAGACTCTCTGCCTACTCAAGGAGGCCCTTTTCTATATATGCCCTAAACTCAGGCAGAGGACAAAGAAAATATGCAGTAATCTTGAGTTCGAGTGACAGTTCATCAGAAATCCAGGTACCCAGGGCTTTTCCCTTCCATGAGTGTATTAATTACTTTTCTAGCACTGTGATAAAATATCTCAGTGAAAGTAAATTATCAGTTATCATGGTGGGGGTGGGGGAAGGCACCACAACATGAGCATAAGGCTTCTGCCCTGGCAGTCAGGAAGAAGGGGAGGCAGAGAGTGGGAGGGA
>NC_045030.1:5563769-5603164 GCF_008632895.1 Mastomys coucha | reverse complement strand
TGTTTGTTTCTTTGTTTCTTGGAGGGGAAACTGGGAATGGAGAAATTTACATGTAAATAAAGAAAATAAAAAAAAGATATCTTTTATAAATACACCAAAAAAAAACCAAAAACCAAAAAACAAAAATGCAGAAGATCCTCTCCACAAAGACTAATGTCTAGTACAGAAGAAGTTCAGGCACCCTAATAGATGGTAATTAGGATATTATGACATGAACTTTTGCTTGAGGGATCCTACACACAGGTGACCTAACTGTCCCTTGCCCCTGTTTTGTTTGGGGAAGGGCAAGCCAGAGGTCGTTGTCTTATCAAGGACTGAAAGGTAAGTCATTGGCCAAGTTCATCCAGTTACCTAGTATCAGAGCTTGAATCATCTCTTTCTCTTCTACCACTACCCTAGGGTAAAATGCAGGAGCCAAGCCAGAGTAACCCCTCTCATCATACAGTAAAAGTTCTCTGCACTCTGGTGGATTAAGAGGGTCGGTGTATTTAAGTCAAGGGTGCAGGTGGGCTGAGAGTAGCTTTTTTATCTTCTCCCTAGACCAAGTCCAGGACTCTGAAAGGTGTGGTTTTTGTTCTAGTGGAAACATCTGAGCAGTTTCTCATTCCCAGGCAGAGAGGAGAGAAAGTCCTGGAAGCCATAGACTTGCTCCTGTTTGAGAAGGTCTATGACATGCAGAGGCAGGATCAGAGCAGACAGTGTGCAGAAGTAGAGCTGCCTCCTTTGCCAGTGTGCCAAGCAGCCCTTTAGTGCTCCTGAGCCTCAGTTTCCTCAAAAACCTGAGGGCAACGCCTTTCTAATCAGCTGTAAGCAATTGTTATGAGGTGCTGCCAAGAAAATTCTAAGTTTAAGCACTGCACAAATCCTGTAACAGATGACCATGGGTTTGGTGACTTACAACACACATTTAGTTTTACAGTTCTTGGAGGCAGGCACTGAAAAATCATTCTCATTAAAGCTTCTGTTAAGGTATCAGAAAACCTGGATTTTTGTTTGTTTGTTTCGTTTTTTTCTGGAAGTTCCGAAATGTGCTGGCTCTACAGTCTGGTGTTTCCTAGCTTCCAGAGGCCAACTGCATGGCATAGTTTATGGCCTTTTCTTCACATCTCCCTCTCTGCTTCCAACATCACACACTCCTGATGACACTGGAGTTTGGCTCCTGGATTCGACTGGATCCCCTTTGATAATCTAGGATGCTCTCCCCACCCTAAGATTTGTAACTTCATCCTGCAACATCATTTCTGTCATGGGAAATAACACAATTCTAGACTCTGAGGATTAGTAGGTGGACATCTTGTGTGTGTGTGTGTGTGTGTGTGTGTGTGTGTGTGTGTGCAGGGTGATTATAATGCCTATTCTCCAGCAGAGCTATTCTCTACACCATATCCAGAATGTGTCCTGGCCCAGCCTGCCACTATCCTGACCACATCTCTGTGGGATTAGGCATTTTTGTGCATGTCTATTAGACACCTTGCTGTCAGCACCTGCCTTTCTACCTGCAGGCTTTGGCTGGTGTGCTTTACTCTGACATAAGAGTGCCCTACTTGTGCATATGGCAGGTGAAGGAAGGGTGAAGTCAGCCCTCTAACCCTCGGAGAAGCCTTTGCTGCTGTCTGATAGGATTAATACAGTGGATTAATGCCTCATCTGTCCTGACCCTTGAGTGGGATAACTGAAGCCCATTCGATTCCATCCCCCAAAACTCCCCAGAGGGATACGTAATCTATCAGTATCTGTCCTGTTCCCTCCTGTTTATCTTCTACCACAATCCCTCTTGATGGTTTCTAGAATGGGATCACATAAACTACTAGCACTCAAAACCTTACCTGTAAGGCTACTTGCTAATATTTCCTTTTATAGAAAATATTATTTTATGTGTATAAATATTTTACCTGCATGTATGTCTGTGAGCCTTGTATCTATGAAGGCCAGAAGAGGGTATTTAATACCATTGACCTGGAGTTACAGATATTTGTAAACTGCCGTGTGGATGCTGGGAGTCAAACTTGGGTTGTCTGTAAGAGCAGTCAGCACTCTTAACTGAGCTGTCTCTCCAGACCCTGGCTAATATCTGTCTATCTATCTATCTATCTATCTATCTATCTATCTATCTATCTATCTATCTATCTATCTATCTATTCATGTGTATATATGTATATATATATTAAAAACTTCATCCATGATATCTTCTTGCTTGTAGAGTGCTTTTAATCTCATGTCACCTACTTACCTTTTCAAGTCTTCTTCTTGCTCCAGTGTCTTCCTCCCAACAAGCTTCTCTTCCTCCCCATCTGAAGAGGTCCTAAGAAGTAATTAAGGGACCAAGTAACTGAGAGAGATAGCACAGTAGGCAGACAAAAGCCACACATTCTGAAGAAGCTAGACTATATGGGATGAAGTTTCCTTCACTAGAGATTAACGGAGTCATGATACGTAAGTGACTCAATCTGTCTAAACCTCAACGTAAAGATAGTACTAGAACCTCCCCCATAGGCTCACAGCGAGTGACAACCTTAACACTAATGACCTTCTTAGAACAGTGCTTGGCCCTGGCAAGAATTCCCTCTAAATAATAGGCATTAGTGATCTCTTTAGCAAGTTAGTAGACAGCACGTTCAGAGCATTTCAAGTACCTTTTTCATTTGATGGTCAAATCTAGGATAAAGCAATTGGTTTGGATGAGAGCTCAGCCACATGTTCTGTCTTAGAATGTAAGCTATTTGAGAGCAGAGACTGGTCTGTGCTAACTCAATTCAGCCTCAATATCTTAAGCAGTCAGTTGGCATTTGAAGGTGTTTTTAAATGAACTAGAAAAAGGAACCACATCTACAAAATGATGGGAGGGGCAGGGACTGAATAGGAAGAGGCAGGCAACTTCTCCAATAGTTCTGCACAAAGCTCATCTGATGCCTGACAGAGCAGGTGGAATGGGCAGGCCCAGAGGTTCCCAGCAGCTGGAAAGCCCTCGGCAGCCCACAGCCAATTTTGCCTCTGGAGCGAGACTTACTGCCTGGATCCTTCTTCAAGGAAGGGTTTTGCTGCCCAGTTGTGGGGAGCATGATCTGCAGATGCCTACAGCTGTCAGCTCCTCTGGTGAAGCACCTATGTTGCTGAGAGATGTCTGGCCACTGGTCATGCACTCTTCTGGGTGGTCCTGGTGCTGCATCTAAGTGGTGTGTGTGTGTGTGTGTGTGTGTGTGTGTGTGTGTGTGTGTGTACACGCATGCACGTGTACGCACCCATGAGAAGACTCAGCTATTTTTGCCTAATACAAGCCTTTCTACAGGCAATCCTACTACAGAATACCTTACTGGGTTAGTCAAATACAGCAAGCAGTTCCTTGCCTTTCTCTCTCCTTACTGGCAGCCCCCACCCCTGTCAAGCTCTATCTACCCACAGGGGTACCTGTCCAACAATCTTGCATCACAGACTACATCTCTGCATCCCAAAGGCACAACCTTGGGACAGGAACCAGGATTTCACCTCTTCAAGTTTAAGTGAATGCTTGATGCATTCTTCAGAAGTCTACAGACCCAGAACCATGTTGTCTTTTTTTCTTTCTGGGACTTTAACTCCTCAAGGGTGTTACAGATCTTGACTACAACCTAGAATGTTTGGAGCCCCGTGTCCTATTGCCCAGGCAAACAAGGGCAGCTCAACTCCCAACTCCACTTAGGATAGTAAAACAAACAAACAAACAAACAAACAAAACCTCCTTCACTAATACAGAGTATTCTTCTTTGGAATTTGTGATGATTCAGAGGGATGCCCACTGAGCACTTGCTTATTTTCACTTTATCAGGGAAGAGGAGCTTGCCAAGCAGCAAGATGATAAAGGTATTTTTCTACAGCTTTACAGAGAGGGAAAACATCCCACCACTCTAAAAACAATTTACAGGCTCCAGAGCCACACAGCATTCTTATCAGTTTATTAACACCAAAAGTAACCATTTTTTTCAGGCAACCTGTTGGTGGTCCCTTTGGCACATCTCTTTGAACTTGCCTGTCCTTTGACATTTACTAAATCCCTAGTCCCAGGAGCTCATTGCTCTCCCCTGGCCCTACTGGTTGCTCCCACCTCTGCTGATCCCTGTCCACTGTGCTTCCTTTCTTCCCTCTCACTATCTTGCCTCCCAGACTCCACTTCTGCTTTCTCCATTGCTGCTTTTCAGACAGGGGAGTATGCCTTAGAAGCAAAGCAGTACATTCTCAAGGGGTTTATAACAGCCACCAATGTTATAGCTACATTAAGCTGGGCCTGGTAGCTCATGCTCGCAATCCCAGTTATTTGGGGGCTGAGGTAGGAGGATTACATTGGACAACTCAATGAGAACCTGTCTCAAAAGAAGTAGGAACTGGGATGTACCTCATTGGTAGAGTACTTGCCTGGTAATGTCCTAGATTTGATCCCCAGTAATATGGAAAAGTGAAAGCAACACTTGCTTTTCTTTTCTTGTCAAACATTTAAAATTACTTCCTAAACACAGCTAAAGAGATCTAACTCATCCCAGAGACAACTGCTCAAAGGAACCCATGCTTATTTTGGTACTTTTTCTTCATAATAGCCAAAATATGGAGTCAGTCTCGGTGCCTACCAATAGAGAAATGAAAAATGAACACAAGAAGCTACATGCAATTGATGGCTGCTAAGGGAGGGAGAATCAGTGTTCTATAGGCATGTGGCTGAGAGCACATGGCTATACTCCAGTAGATGTTTCTACACCCATGCACATATAGGCAGCACTAAGTGGACTCAGTGGATTTCAAAAGCAAACAGAGAGCACATGAAATTTGGTGGGGAGAAGTAAGGAAAGGGACATGGGATAAATGGGGGTGAGTAAGGAAGGGGACATGGTACAAATGGAAAGGAAGGAAAAGGAGTGTATTTGTTCAAACCACATTATATAAATACATGAAATTCTCAAACACTGAAAATGTGATCTCTCTCTCTCTTTCTCTCTCTCTCTCTCTCTTTCTCTCTCTCTCTCTCTCTCTCTCTCTCTTTCACACACACACACACACACACACACACACACACACACACACACACACTGTATCATTATTTTCATGAAATAGATAGGACTGGAGATCATCTTATTAAACTAAATATACCAGACTCTAAAAAGAGAGAACAATCATTCATTCTCTCATAGGTTTGACCTAGATTGTACATACACACACATCAGGACTATTTGCTGTGGGGCAAGAGGCTAGAAGAGGGTACTGGAGAAGTATCTGAATGTTGAACAAGGATGCCATTATGAAACCCACCATCTTATACAATGAACAAATATCAACAACAGATGTTTTCTGGGAGGCTAAGGCAGGAGGAGGGTGGGGGGATACCCAGGGAGACCATGAATTTCAGGCCATCCATGGCTCTCTGATAAACCTCTGTTTCAAAGACACAAAAACAAAAATAAAACAAAAAAACAACCCAACCCAACCTAAACAACAAACAAACACCACCGAACAACAACAAAACAAAACAAAAGCAAGACCCCCCCCCCCAGTATTTAAACAATTAGCTACTCCCCTCCAGCTTGGTATATGCTATTATCTAGTAAGTCCTTGTCAATGAGAGTATTTGGAGTTGGCTTGACAGCCTACAGACACTGGTCATCCAGGCCCTGTGCCATTTACTCCCTGGAGTCCAGCAGGTTGTTCACTAACTGCATGGTTCTGTGGGAATGTCCCCAGGACCAGCAGGCTCTTGCCAGCCAGCTGCAAGCTCACATACATCAGAGGAAATTCTCACTTGCTGCAATCTGCTGTGATCTCAAGCTTTCTGAGAAGGGATCCCTTTTAAAATGGCAACCATGACCTTGGCTCTTTGTGATTCCTGGGGACAGAGCTGGCTGGGTTTCTGGCCTGCGGCTCAGCCTCCAGGCACCCAGAACTTCCAGACAATTACAGTTCCCCTGAAATTGCCCTCACTCCTGATTGCTATTGGTTAATTACAGAAATCTAGGCTCCAGACTCTATTACCCACCCATATGTCACATCCGATGTAACTAACGAGTTCTCAGCAGCACAGGATTTGGGGATGTCTGTGGCAATGTTGTTAAATTTGATGCATTACTATTGCCAGCATGCTTCTCTCCACAGAGAGGGGGTCCCCTTTCTCCCCTGTGTCTTCTTAGGCGAGGTGGTGCAAACCCTGAGCTCTGTCAGCTGTAATTCTGTAAATTTCCTAGGGTCACCCAAGAGGATTTTACCTTTGTGGTGCCACCTCCAACTTTTCATTCTGTTAGCAACTCCTTCTTGTCCAAAGAGCTTCAAACACTTCTCAAACTTTAACCAGCATTAGTCTGGGAGAGACAATACTCTCATTTTGGCAAAGCAGACTACTGAGACAGGCCTAGGGAGACTTGTCTAGTCAGAGTTGAGTTTCTTGCCCTTAATTCAGTTCATCACAAGCCTGCCACCAATCTAGGTACTTTCAGGACAGTAGACAAACATAAACCCCTGCACTCAAGGTATTGTCAGGCTGGGCAAACAAAACAAGACCCTGATAACATTTGCATACACTTTGTTCAGGTGATGCTCATTAAGTCAGTTATAGTATATAACTGTATAACTATAGTTATAGTAGCAACGACTAGCCACTGTAACATAAAGCCCATTTAGTGCTGTGGCTCAGCAAACTTACCTCATTTGCTCTCCTTGTGACAGCCCTGAGGTCAGAAGCTTAGCTTTGTAGATGGTTATTCTGGAATCCAGGACCCTGTGTTTTTGTACTCTGCTGTCTGCTATTTTATTGTGTTCATCTAAAAGGTCAAAGCCAGACTGGGACCACACTTGTAGTAAGGTAAAAGAGGTAAGCAACTCCACAAGCAATGTGTGGCAATGTACACACACACACACACACACACACACACACACACACACACACGTGTATGTGTGCACACAGGCACCCTGCATCCTACTGGGGAAACTTTAATGCATGGCCATATATATCTACAAAAGGGGTGGGACTATCACCTCCTTCTTGGTGGTGTATGTCCAGAAAAAAAAAGCATGGGTTTGGGGAAATAGTTCCCCCTAACTTTCTGCTATATGCTAGTGATTTCTTTGCCTACAGCAGAGATCAAGAAGATGGGGGTGCTGACCTCAGAGAGCTTACATTCCAGCAGGCAAGAGAAAAATTAATGACTTCTGTAGCATGAAGCAGGATGGAATCCAGATCTGACCTCAGGGCCTGTGTTCCTAAGCAGTGTGCTCTAGGAGTCCCAGACTTCAAAGCTGTGTCCTTGCCAAAGCTCTTATGCTTAACATTGGCCAAAGATTTGTGCCAAGCTCAGGATAAAATCCAGATTTTGTTAGCAGCACGCTGGGAGAACTGGACCCTGCCCGCCTACATAGCTTACTTTTGTGAGCAGATTTCTTTCAAGTTCTTGGCTTCGGTCATGATGGACTACTTACAGTTTCCTGAAAACATATTATGCTTTCATCTTTCTGGGCTTTTGCCCCAAATTGTTGCTTGGTTTATAACACCTGTCCCGTCTTAAATGATGCTTGATGCCCTCGTTCCTTCCCTTCACCTGGACCCACCGCTTTCAATTGTGTCCATTCACCTCTGTGCTTTGCTGTGAGGCCACAGACAGTGTTCTTGAAAACACACATGCTTGATAGCCAGGCAGATCTTGCGCCATTCTCTCTTTACCCACTCTTGCTGTGTGACTTTAGGAAGGTATGGGCTTCTCTCTCTGGAGAGAATACTATGAGAAGAAGAACTGGGTTCAAATGGGCCTGGAACAGAGCACTCAACAAAGGGCAGCAACTCAGTTGTTATTGTATGTCTCTAGCCCCTAGGAAATGCAGAGTTTCAGGCATTGACTGCTTTGGGACTAGGATTTGCCCACCCCATATGTGCCTGTGAGAGTAAATGAGTTGATTATGCTCATTTACGTTAAGATGAAAATTAATTACTTTCATAATACTTCTTTGGGGCTATATATATATCCCATAGAAAGGAAGTTGAGGAAGTGAATCACTGGTTAAGAACACTTGATGCTCCATCAAAGGATCTGGGTTCAGTACTCAGCACTGATATCCAGTGGCTCACAATCATCTGTAACTCTAGTTCCAAGGGATCCAACACCTTCTTCTGACCTGCATCCATGTGGTGTTCTGTCTCTGTGTCTGTCTCTCTGTCTCTGTCTCCATCTCTGTGTCTGTCTGTCTCTGTGTCTCTGTCTATCTCATACATACAAATAAATAAATAAATAAATAGAATAAATAAATAAATATGAAAGGGAGAAGCTAGAGAGATACCTTAGCATATAAAAGCACTTAGTGTTCTTCCAGAGGACCTGGGTTTAATTCTTAGCACATTAGGTGGGTCACAACCAGCTCCAAGGGACTGCACACCTTCTTCTGGCCTCCACAAGCATATCCTCCCACACTCCCCTAATGTGTACATGAACAGAAATAAAAATAAATCCTAAAAACATAATTTAAAAGGACCATAGAAAGACTGAAATGTTTAATCCAAATAAATGACTTTCTGGTAGAATTTTAAGCAAGCATTTGGAGCAAAATCCCTTAGTTCTTGCAAATCCAAACAATAGGCCAGCTACCCCTTCTATCTATTGGTATGTCATATTCTATTCACGTGACCAACGTTTATCTCTCAAATTATTCTGTCTTTTTCTCTACCAGGGATGTACCTAACTGCTTGATACCCTGCCCCACTAAAGGGTAGAAATATACCAGGAAAATTAATGTGTATGAATCTTTCAAATACTGGGACCTAGGACATTGTCAATTTGGGGTGAAGTGGGGATAGAAGACATAGATGTCCCATTACCTCTGTCCATCAGGAAGTATGTGACTTTGGCCAAGGACCCTCTAGCCTCTGAGCTTTATTTCCACCCTTCTGCAGATGAAATTGGTTCACTGAGGTTGATGGTATAAAAAATCCAAGGAACACCTTTGTTCCAGAAATGAGACAAGTCCTGATATGAGACAGCATCCAACCTTGGTTCATTTCCCAAATCATTAGTGGATTAGATAGCTCTGTAATGCTAAGACTTCTCCAGAGACCATGTCCTTCCAAGCTCCAGCCCCTGCCCTGCCTGACCTTAGGAGCCTTTTTCTCTCAGCTGCCTCTCACTCTGGCCAAGGCCCTTACTTTGCATGCCTCCTCTCTGACTGCAGCCCTGCCTTGCCAGCCTATTCCTTACTGTCAGACATGGTCATCCTCCTCCCTGCTCCTCTTTGTTCAGCCCTGTATCAGTCTTGCTAATTATAATTCAGTCCAAACACCTCTGTCATTCTGGCATTTTCATTGATTCAAATTAAGAGTCAGACATAATTAATGCAAACTGTCCCCTCGTCCTCACCCTCTGACTGATGGATTTTCAGTGTCAAAACATTAACCTTTAGGTTTGGGACCTTGATGCATTCAAAGCCCATAAGCACCTGATACGCAAGCAAACTATGGAACCTATCCCTAAATCAGCACTTTCTAGCTCACCAGCCCTTATTTATCTATGCAAAAAGGTATTTATTTGTGGAAAGAAAATAAACTTATACAAAGACACAGGCACAGAGAACCAAACTGTCTATTCTTATGGTAAAGGTAGAATTTGGAAGCTGTTTAGGTGTTATCCCCCATAACAACAGGATTGAAGTAGTCAATTGAACCCAGAGAAGAATTGCGTGAGAGAGTATGGAGAACTCCATTAGGAATACTGTCAAGCTCAAGCAGAAAACATTCCTCTGAGTGTGGCTGTGGTGTGCCAGTTATCTATTGCTGTGGGTCTATCCACCTTAAATATTTGTGGCTTCAAAAACAGCAGGCATTTATTTGCTGGTGATTATGCACTTTAAGCTATATTTGATGCAGAAGACTTGTCTGCATTTTCTGGGAAGATTCATCAGGGTGGCTTGTGGGGAGGAGTCACTCCCAAGATGGTGCCCTCATGTGCTTGCAATTTGGTGCTGCCCTTCCATTAGGAGCTCAGCTGGGGCTGTGGTTAAGAGCCGTGATCCTCTTCCAGATGTCTTGGTGTTCTTCCAGTATGGCAACTAGGCTCTGAGAGGGAGTATCTGGTAGTCAGAGAAGTAGTGACAGATAGATGGGAAAGCTATGAGTAGGTTTCTGCTTGTGTCTTGATTGCAAGTGTTACATCTACTAAAGCCAGTTACATCTACACAGCCAGTCGAAAAGTTGGTCCTTAAAGAAGTAAATGCTACAAGGTGTAGCTCATTGGGCAAGGAGGATATGGAAGAGTCTATCACAGATGGTAACCCAGGATGAGATACCAAACATGAATTTTCTTTAAGTGCAACCACTACACAGCTTTTTAATGTGAATTGTATTTTTGTAATTTCTGTCCAATTACCTTTTTTATTCAAGGAGCAAAAAAAAGTAAGGGCACATTATTTCCTTGTCGTTTTCTTGTTTATAGTATGGAGGAGTTTAGTAGCTCTGGAGATCTCCAAGCTTCATTTTTATTTGAATGTCCCATGACTTTTAAACCTAGTGGCTTTATTCTTCTTTTTCAAATTCTCACATTCTCATGCCTATTCAGTGACATCTTCCTCATGCTTCAGCCTCAAGATGTGGAGGAGACACTTGCTGGATATCTGCATTGAAAACAGAAGCCCCTTAATGTATGGACCCACAGAGCTGGAAGCAGGCTATCATCTTGACAAGCCCCCTCATTTAAGAGATGGGAAAGCTGACAATCCTTCCTTGATAGAAATCAGTAAGAGGCTAGCTTAAAACATTGAGAAGAAAGATGAGACCCCCAAGACCAATTGTTCTCCAGGGCTGTCTGATCAAAGTCTGGACTCTCCCATAAAGCCAAGGAAATTGCCCAAAATCAAAGAGAGAAAATGCGATGCTGTAACAATTAGTAATAAAAACCAAAAAGCTGGAAAGTGAGTGCAACAGGCTGGTAAATGTCTTCTTGAATCCTCATCCCAAAGACACATGTGTTTCCAGTGAGCAAGAGCATCATTCCCCTAAGGCTCCAGGAACAAATTCACTCTCCATAGTATATCCAGCTAGCTGTTCATTGAACCCACATCTGAATAGGAAGCTTTTTGCTGCTGGAATGGATTGATTGATGTCGCTAATAAGGACAGATTTAATAGTAAACCTGGTCCTTAAACCAGGTCTGTATTCAGAGTTATGGGAGAAAAAGCATGGTTCCAGAGCATTCATGGGACACAAGCAACAATTCTCCTGGTGGGTGGATCATTTTTCAGCAGCTAGCAATTAGCTAGAAACTCTTCTTTATAAACAGACACCAGCCTCGTCTGTGCAGTGGCAATCTCATGACGTATATTTGCCACTAGGAGGTCTGAATAACCCCAGTTCTTGTTCCATATCTAAAGCAATGTGGGAGGAGCTGAGACTCTCTCATTCCTGCCAGGATGAGAAAGCCACAGCTTGGTGTAGGATTCTTTAAAATGACTTAGTAGAGGTGCCATTCTCGGCTGAGACTTCCATAACTAATGTCCTTTCTGACTAACAGGCAACTTACCAACAGCTTGGCTGGTATCTCTCACCTTGACTTGAGAGGACTAATGGCTTAAGAAAGACTGAGCCCAGTGCTACAAATTCACCAAGAAGCATGCTGAAGTTAGAGTAGGCATCAACACATTCATATGTCATGCTCTACCCTTCCATTCCTGGATCCATAAATTCATACATCCATCTATCTACTCACCAACTCACTCATCCTTCTGCTCATCTATCCATCTGTCCATTCAACTATCCAAACATATAGTCATCCACCCATCTGTTCATTAATTCATCCATCTATCCATTTACTCGGCCATTAAATTTGTACTTAGTGGGCGATAGTTAAATTCAAAATGATTATATCAAAGAATTTGACAACAAGCTTATAATCCAGTAGAGATAACCAGGACACATAATATTTAACATAGATTCTTCAGGTAGCACGTGTTATCAGGATAGGATTGATTGCTAAGCACATGATTCAGATATTATGAACTGGCATTTAAAGAAGGTGAAGGTAGCAGAGGTCAAAATAAGAGTCGTGGGTTTAGCCAGACTCACCTGTAACTTCCTGCCTTTGTATTCTTTCCCACAACCCTGCAATGTCTAATATGTCCATTTTACAAATGAAGCATCTGGGAGCCAGACATTCAAGTGAATTTAAATAAGGCTAAATTGTTTGTATATGGTAGAAGGGGAACAAGAGATTAGGATGGTTTAGATCCAAAGGCACTTCTGTCCATTATAACATGTTGCTTTCTTGACACAAATGCTAAGTCCACTATTCTTGCCTGCTATATGTGGCAGCCCTTGGAGGCTCCCTGCATTTGTAAATGTAGCAGCAAGATAGGTGTGTAGGAATAGGCCCTGGTATACTGTAGTAGATAAGCCCTTTGCTGTTCAATATGGTTCACGGACCAGTCAGATCTGCATCACTCAGGAACAAGTCTGAGGTTTTGAATCCTGTGCCTTTCCCAGAGTTTTGTTTTTTAAATGCCTTAATTTTAACAAGATGCTCAAGTGGCCCATATGTCCATGAAACTCATGGATTCTTGCTTTTGAAGCCATCTATGGATATGTCAGTTTTAACAAACATAAAGTAGTACACCAAAAGAAGGAATTCTGGGCTGTAAGGAACTCATCACTCAGTTCTATCAATTGTTAATATAACACTGCACTCGACTTCTCCAAAGTGTATCCTGCATTTTCATGCATAGCTGGACAGCTGTATTCATCTGTTGTGTTCTCCAAATGTTCTTGGGAAAACTATGTGTGAGGAGGCTCCAGGAGTCTGCTGCAGGGGAGGAACTGCCTGATCCCCATGGTGGTCAGTGGAACTAGGCTTACACTGGACACAGACAAAACATGCTCGTGAGTGGGATCAGAAGAAGGGCAGAAGGCTAAAACATGGTGATGGCATTTGGAACTCTTCATGGAAAGAACAGGCTTGGATCCTTGTGGAATGAGTACCATCCCTTCCCCATCTTTGCTCCACCCGACAACCTCAGTGATGCAGCTGGCAGGGCAGCAGGCTCCTGTCTTAAATTCCTCTTCCATGTAGCTTTAGACTTCACTGAACCTCTGGCCATCAGGAAGCATCTCTGAGGAAGAAGACAAATATGCCTTAGACATCCACAAACCCTAATTCATTTCCAGCTGCTGGGCCTGGCTTGGTCTAGCTCAGTATAGTTGCATAGAATAGCAGAACTTTCTTCCTTCCTTCCCCAAGGATCATAGCATGTTATCCTTACAGCTACACTGTATTTACAGATGGCAGTTCTCAGCATAAGTTTCTCCCTCATTCCCTGTATCTTAAAGCCTTTTCCTGGGCTTCAGTGTCTTGTCTGGCTTATGAGCTTATCTTGTTCACCTTCTATTATCTGGTCTGGCTTGCTGGTGGTCCCTCTTCATTTCCTTTCCCTACTCCATTCCTCTTCATCCTGTAGTATATCTGCAGAAAGTTGTTTTCCTTTATGGCAGAACACTGGGAGGGGTCTTGCCAGGCTGGCTTCAGGCCTCACTGAAATTGGGATGCTCAGCTTCTCAGCTACCTGTTACCCGAGTAGTTTGCATGTTCAGGTGAGTGTTCTGGGAAGCCTGGGGTTGGTGAAGTGTGCTTAGGAGAACTGTATGGGAGGATGCTCTAGGAGTCTGCAGCAGGGATGGAACACAGGCATAATTCCCATCGTGGTCAATGGGACACAGCTTTTCCAACAGGTCCATCCATAGAGGCCTCCCTCACCCACCGGTTTCCCTCTTTGCGCTAGAGTCCTGGATATCCACGCAGCTATGTCTGCTATTCCTGTCAGGAACAAGTTAGTATAGCCACTAGGATTTGATGACAACAAACAAACAAATTTCTATACAAAATGTTTTCATTGGACCAAGGGGGTTCTGAGGGATACTCATGGCTCCTGCACATCAACTAACTCCTAGCAGTGCTTAACCCTCTCAAGTTCTGCCTTTTCTCCTTCAGTCTCCCTTCTCGATTCCTTGCACCTCCTCTTAGTCTTTCTCTGTTATTTTCTTCATCACTCTTTCCAATCTGTCCTTCCATTCTATATATGTCTTTGCTTACGCTGTTGTTATATATTGTTCACTCTCTTTCCTGCTTTTATCTCTTTTTGCTTCTTCTGTTTGTTTCTGTGCCCTACCATGCACACTCATGTTGGTGTGTGTGTGTGTGTGTGTGTGTGTGTGGTGTTGGCTGATTAGCTGTGTGTGTTTTTTTCTTTGCCTGTCTTTGGTCCTGCCTGATTCATATTTTGCTCAGTGTCCATCTCTCCCCTCATCCTTTTCATTTTTTCTCTGGTTGTGTGTTTTAGCATTTTGTTGTTGTTTTGCTTTGTTTTTTGTTCCTGCTGCTGTGACAAAACACCTCGACCAAAGCAAGAGGTTAAGAAAGAGGTTCACATAGCTCACCTCCGGGCAGGGAAGTCACAGTGGAATGGAAAAATGCTCGCCGGGCTGGTTACATCAAATCTACAGTCAAAAAGCAGAAAGACAGGAAGAGTATGTGAAGCTCTTCTCTGTGTTATACAGTCCATTTGTTCCTGCCTGGGGAATGGTCCTGCCCATAATTAAGATGGGGTTTTACACATCAATTAACATAATCAAGATAATCCCTCAGAGGCCCATCTCCCCAATGACTCCAGATTCTGTCCTGCTGACAATTAGCCCTAGCCATCACTCCAAGATATCTTCCTATGACATTGTCCCTGCCTTTGCTTCCCCAAGCTGATCTCAGTTTGCCTCTTGGGCTCCTGACCTGCC
Source organism: Mastomys coucha (assembly GCF_008632895.1). Classification (NCBI taxonomy): domain Eukaryota; kingdom Metazoa; phylum Chordata; class Mammalia; order Rodentia; family Muridae; genus Mastomys; species Mastomys coucha. The sequence continues at coordinate 5,588,409 of NC_045030.1, read as the reverse complement.
AGCTATTAGTGAGTAGCTCTGCACTCCTCCTCTCAGTTTCTCTCTTGGCAGACTTGGTGCTCACAGCTGCTCTGAGGTATATATCCTCCTCACAGTGGCAGAGGCAGTAAAGTAAAGGTGGGCTTTACTGGTTTGTGTGGCAACTCAGCACTGGAGCCCAATTTCAGTTGTGAGAACAGTAACCACATGCATACACGCCAAAATGCTCATGCTCAGACACAGATATGCTCACACACATGCATTTTGATAGGCACACTAACAAAAGTACTCTGACTTGCCCTGAAGACTGCTGGGAACACCATAGTAGCTTTAGAAGAAGATACTCCATCACTTCTAATACAGGGAGTGATTTATGGAGGATTTCAAAAGCTTCACCATCTCCACCCAATTCCCAAAGAATATTCTAGTTCCACAGCTCCCTGTGGGATTGGTCAAGTCCTAGAACCCAGGCAGCTTGCTCATTCCCTCTCTCTTTCTCTTGCTCTCTCTGCTCCCTCCACATACTTCTATTTAATTTTCTTCTCTTGCTGATGCTTAAGTCTCCACTTTCTCCTTGGATCTCTCCTTTGTTACGTACTGAAACCTTGATCCCTGTGCAGCTCATCATGCCCATGTTTCTTGCCCCCACAGGTCCTGACAGTCTGCTTTAGACCTTGTAATTGTCTCTTTGGCAGTTCCTCACTTGGAGAATTCTTCATCAGAACAGTAAAAGAACATGGATTTAGGAGGGGGAGAGGCTCCCTGGGAAAACCATTCTCACACCCTGCAAGTCAGTTACCTGGTTTGGGAGGAAATTCCCATGAAGACTACCTCATAGCATGAGAGGTGGGGCCTGTGTTTCTGCCGCAGCAGGCTGCAGAATTCAGAGTGCTTTTAAATCTATTAGGTGGATTATTTACTCGATTTCTCTTAGCTTTTTGCTTTTAGTTCTTCTGCTGCTGCCTCTTCCTCCTCTTTCCGTCTTCCTTCTCCTCTTGCCCCCTCCACCTCCTCCTTCTCTTCCGTCCTCTTTTCTTCTCCCTCCTCTGGTCCCCTGGCTGTTGTGTAGTGAGAAGACTAGAACTAAGTTCCCTAGAAAGTAATAAAAACATTGTCCCTTTCCTAGAGTTTCCAGGAGTCATACCTATGGATCAGCACCATCCCATGGTACTATAATCCTGCCATCCAAGAAATTTATCTTTTCTTGGGCTTTGGGCCTGAGCAAACTCGGGTTTGGATCTCACAGGCTGTGTGACCTTGAATAAATTCTCAACGTGCAGGGTGGATTTCTGAGCTCCTCACTGGAGGGGAGGCCAAAAGAACCATCTTGCCAGGATGGCTGTGGGAAAGAAATGAGGCATTCAAAAGGCGAGCCATTTGAGGGCTCAGGAAATAGTCGGAGCACTGCTTTGCTTTGAGGTCTTTTGTAATGGAGAGATCTAATCCAAGCTCTGCTGAACTGATTGGAGGACTTGGACAAATCTCTTAAATGCAGGAGGTTTTCATTTCCTCCTGAGATGAATAGCTCTTGATTTCGAAGTTCTTTTCTGCCTCTCAAATGCAGATCTCTCACTGCGTGGCCAGCTAAGAGGTGCGTGGAAAGTCACTGACTTCTGTGGACCACTGCAGCTAGTGCCAGGGAGTCCTGTGGGGGGCACTGGAGAGCATGACTCAGAGTCACCTCACCCCAACATGAGCAAGATAGGCTTTTATGCACAAGGTTTTAGTTTGTTTTCTGTTACTGCAACAGACTACCAGAGTCTGGGTAATTTATAAAGGGAAGACAGATTTGATTGGGCTCTGGGTAATGAAGAATAAATAGCATTGGGATCTTCTTGCTACATAATTTTATGAGAGGGAAGCAGAGAGGGAAAGTGGATGCATGTGGGAGAAGCATGTGTACAACAAAGGAGGAAAAGAGAGGAGACAAAGAAGCTGCTTCACTCCCAGCACGTGGGAGGCAGAGGCAGCGGATTTCCGAGTTCTGGTCTACAGAGTGAGTTCCAGGACAGCCAGGGCTATACAGAGAAACCTTGTCTCGAAAAAACCAAAATTTAAAAAAAAAAAAAGCTGCTTCACTTTATAGCTCTGTGCTATTATGAGACAAATTCATGCCTGGAGAATCTTTTCCTAGTCTAAGGAATATGATTTGAATCCCACTATCTGCCTAACACTTCTATGTAAGATACAAAGCTTCAGCATGAGTTTTGGTGAGGACAAACTGTATCAGACCAGAGCAGGCACCATCCTTCTGTCTGACATTGGTTTGAGAGCTGTTTCCTTTGCCCACTTAAATTGTTCAGGATTCTGGCACCAAGCCACAAATCTCTCTAGAGCAGAGTCCTTGCCTGACCTCGTTTGTAAGAGTACATTCAGGCGCTGGGGACATGAGATGGCTCGGTGGGCTCTGATTTGAGTTCACATTTCCCAGAACTCACCTAAAAAGCTGGGCATGGCAGCGTATGCCTGTAATCACATCTCTAGGGAGATAAAGACAGGAGGGTTTCAGAGGTTTGCTAGCCAGCAGTCTGAGCCAGCACAGTCCTCAGGCTCCCAAGCAGCTGGAAACAGCAGTCTGTCTGTGCCTGTGGCCTCTGAATCCCAGTAGTTCTGAACAGCAGGCACTCAAGGAGAGCAAGGTAAAGCTCCAGTGTGAGTGTAGCCAGGCAGCTCCAGTTGTTACCTCCCAGGGCTCTGAGCGAGTAAAAGCAGACCCACTGGGATCTAGAGGGCGTGCTCCTAACACACTACCCTCTCCTCTGCATGGAACTTGACAGGTGTTCTTGTTCATCCATAGAACACATAGATGGTGATGGTGCCTTGCTCAAGTGAACAGAAAAACACCAGCATCCACCTCCTGTGTACATCGTAATCTAGACACCTGGTGGCAGGCAGGGTGTGGGGAAGGGGGGCATGGACAGCTGAGTTCTTTCTCTAGTCAGTAAAATTTTCCTGACCTTGGATCTTGTTTGTCAAAGCTTGGCAGAGGCATTGGGGGGAGTAGAGGAGGGAAGCAAGAAGGGAGGAAAATTGGGAGAAGGAGGGAAGGGAAGAAAGAAGCAGAAGGAGGAGAAGGAAGGACATAGAAGCATAGCTTATAGCCCTAAAGGGTTCAGGGGAGTATTAGCCTTCCTCAATTTAAAGGCATAGCTGAGAAAGGGCACAGACACAGTTATCCTCTTGGCTTTTGAAAAAGTCTCTCAGCTATATCTGATTCCTGTACCCCAAGGACATCTGAGAATGAGCTGGAGACAGTGGCTGCATGTGTGGTTATAATAAGGACACTTGCGTATTTGGACAGAGGCAAAGGAAGCACAGAGTATAGTCCTCTGGGTGTGCTCTATTGCTAGATCTTAATCGAACACAGGAAATGGCCCTAGCCACAAGGATACCATCAATACCAAGGCAGCCACGGAACTTGGGGTTTGGTGTAACTTAGGACCACAGGACAGCTTGATGGCTCTCTTGGCAGACAGCGGAGGAGGCTGCCACCATCTCTCTCTGTTTCTAGCCTGCATTTAAACAAAGAGTTTTATCCTCTACTTAGTCTACTGGTGGAACACTATGGGGTCTCTTCTGAGAGGGAGATGTTAGGCTAAGCCCAGGGCTAGACACAGAAATCTGTGGATGCCTTGGAGGCCTGTCTGTCTTAGTTTGCTTTGGGTTGTTGTACTAAACACTATGCCCTAAAGTAACTTGGGGAGGAAAGAGTTTATTTCCTCTTACAGTTTGGAGTCTAAGCCAAAGGGAGAAGACAGGAACCTGGAGGCAGGAACTAAAGAAGAAACTACGGAGGAGTACTGCTTACTGGCTTGCTCCCCCTGGCTTATTCAGATTGCTCTCTTATACAACTCAGGGCCACTTGCCCAGGGGTAGGTGTCACCAGTCAGAATGGACTGGACACTCCTATACTAACCATTAATCAAAAAAAAAAAGAAAAAGTACCCAACAGGCTTGCCTAAAGGCCAATGTGATGGAGGTGTTTATTTATTTATTTCTGAGGTTTTCTCCTGCCAGATGATCCTAGTGTGTACTGAATTGACAATAAAACTGACCAGCACAAGGGCAAATGGCAATATGTTCAGAAGGAACAGTTTCTTAGAGACAAGAGTTTCTGCATTACTATGACGTGTGCTTTGTAAGTGTGGAGACATCATTTCCAAAGAACATGCAGACAATTTAGTATCAATACCCAGAGGCACAGAAGATGCATACTGCTGGACTAGGAGGCCTTTGGCACAATTGTGCTGTTTCAGGAGGCCTTAGAGGGTCTAGCACTACATGAACTTTCAAAGGGAGTAGGTTGAGACGTTTTTGCATTCATAGAGAGCCCACAGTCCTTTGGCAATCAACTGCTAGACATAATAGTTTTGGAGGTAGCTGAAGCCTACCACGGTTGGTAGGTCGTGGGTATCTTGGACACAGTAGTCATTGGTATCCAAGGGCCTCTGATGTAGTCATTGGGATCCAGGAACCTCTGATGGTGGTGTTTTGGGGGGCACAGGAAAATACCCAAGCAGCTCCCCTCCCCACTCTAGTCTCCATGTCACCGCCTGAAAAAATGTAAGAGAAATATCTCACTTCAGCTTCAAAAACAAAAGTCCTTTTATCTATTGAGGCTCCACTTCAATCTTCAAGGTGAGCATTTATGCTAGCCTGTTGCCCACATTTGCTCCCTGGGTACCTGGGTTCTGTCCAAGTACCCCATTTGCTGCCGAGGGAATGTTTTGGGAAATAACACCGCCAGGAGACATATAGTGGCATTAGTCATTCCTTACACCTTCTTTCAAAGGTGGTGGGGAGGAACAGAGGGGCAGCTTTTGTATTACAGGGAAGACAATGGCCCCTGGCCTTGACTATCGTTGCCTCTGCTTTGATGTACTTTTAAGAGGGTCTTGCAGAGGATGTGCTGGATGACAGGTCCTTTCTGTGTTTTTAGACACAGGTGACTCATGTCTTCCCAGTGTTGAAAGAAAGCAGGGCACCAGCTCCTGGCTGTTCTTTCAGGAAGGAACATCCTCATTTTCATGGCAGGTGCAGGGCAGGGTGGAGCCGGTTGTTTAGACAAAGGCTGTTTTCCTTAGTTCCTTGGTAACAGAAACATAGTTTGCTCAGTAGCAACGAGCTCCAGGGGTAAATCATGCTTACACCAAGGCAACTAGAGTAATCCTGCTTTCCTTTGCAATTGACTGATACCTTGTGACATGGTTCTGAGCAAATAGCTGTAAGAAAATTCACGGTGGAGGGATACTACAAAGTACTAACTTGTAGAAGACAGTGGCCCACAAGAAAAAGAGAGCCCATTTTCCTTTCCCTGTTTCCAGTGTTGGATGTTAGCAGGAATGAGTGAACTCTGAAGCTTCAGATCGTGAGGCAGCAAAAGCAAGGATAACAGTGTTAGGCTGAGGATTATGTAATTGGAAAGTGTTTGCTGGTTTTCTTAAGCAGTTTAGCGGACCCTGCAACTGCCCATCTTCAGATTACTTGTGAAGTAAAAGATAGGCGGATTCATGGTAAAGGCCACTGTTAGGCAAGTTTTTCAGCTGTACTGCAATACATCTTCACTGCTACTCTATCCTAATGATGGAAATTAGACACCAGAGGTGTGAATAAGCTGAGGGTGCATATGACGAATTACACCAGGAGGTGAATACAAATCATTAGAAGCTGAATGGAGCACTGAACTGTCCTGACACTGCACCTCTTTGTGTACTAATTTGTAACCCAATGGCTTATTGTGAATGTAGATGTCCAGAGATGCTAGTGTTCATCTTGACTCTGTGATCTGGGGCATCAGTCTCCTCTCTTTATAAGAGAGATCAGGAAAGATTGAATAGATTCAAGGTCTTCTGACATTAAGTTGGCATTGCTTCAGGACAATGGTTTGGATTACTTATTTTTTTTTTTTTTTTTTTGTCACTGAAAACCTCTATGCCTTAAAATCTATAAAATTCATTTTTAAATAAAATGTCTATATTACGAACTAACATTTTACTGCAATGGAAAGAGAAATGAATGAGAGTTTAAAAAGGGTTCTACTGTTTCATCAAAAACTTTAATAACCGTGTATTACATCTATATGATTTTAATTGATTCTTTGTGGAGAATTTAGAGCTTCTTCCTTTAGCAGTGTTTGTGGTGAGAAACACCAAACTAGATAGAGCTTTAAGATTTCTTCCGGAATTAACATTCTGATCCTAAGTAGGAAATGCCTTGAAGTGCTTTGCCAATACAAAGAGCCAAGATGGTGGCCTCCACTGGTGGTGGTCTCATCTTAGGGAGCCATAGCAGTAGCATTCACATCTAGAATTGAAATGCCATCTCATTCTGGCTTCCTGAGTATTTTGAAACCCATACATTGACTTTCTGGACTAGGCAGGGAGGTTGGTTCTATTTGCCAACATCATACCTCATTCATAACTGTGAATGGAAAGCAGAACATGTTGTTCTTGTTCTTTGGGAATATAACAGAAAGCTCCAAGTTAAGAAGCCTGTGAGATCCTGGCCTATGTCGAACCTTTTCTGTGGCCTTCAGAAGAACAGGCTGAATGGCTGAGGATTAGATTCTCCAGGAACCAAGAATTATTTAGCCAGTTCTGCTATAGTCTCTGTGCTGCATAGAGATATACTCCTGTTTTTCCAGGATTTCTATGTACCCATACTATAGAGCAGTTGGTATTATAACAGGCAAATCTTAGGTTCTTTTGGACGGGGAAAAGCATATGACACATAAATACACAGACATAATTATTTTCCTCTGGAGTAGGACTGCTCTCTGATTTGATTAAAGCAGGCATGATTAGCCCATCTCAATAACTATTGAGGCTTCTCCCTTTCAGTGTGGCCTTAGAGAGCCTTTCAGATTGAATTGTCTTGACATAAAACCACAGCCGAGTTTTGAAAATGGAGCCCAAAGTCTCCAATGTATTTCAGGAAAGTCCTAGGACTATCTTTCTTTAAATATAGAAAGCCAAGAATTCGGCACATTATGATTTTTTATTACAGAGCCAGCTATCTGCAGCCAGCCAACCTAGAGTTCCACTGAATGATCTGCATGTTTAACCCAGGACAACTACTCTGTAGAGGAGAAGTTGACATTTCTGCCCTTATTTAAGTTTGCAAAGTGTTTGAGCATCCTCCAAAGCTTCATGGAATGGCAGCATGTCTCCAGTATAATAGTTGATGGTTCCCAAAGAAATGATTAAGTAATGGGAAAACCATTCTCTGAAAGGGTTAATATAGTTCTCAAAAGTCTGGGTTAATTCACTCACAAATGGACTATTACAAAAGACTGAGCTGTCCCTTTCTTGGTCTCTTCCTTGTTCACACACACACCCATTGGGCATGTAGCCATTTTCTTTTCTACTTTTCTGCTGTGTTGTGACACAGCCAAGGGGGTCCTTGCCAAACATCTGCCAAGCTGTTTGGACTTTCCAGCCACCTGAATCACGAGCCAAACAAACTTCTTTTCTCTATGCATTACTCATGTACATGAGTTTTGTTATAGCAACACAATAAAACTGAGGCATCTGTCTGACTCTCATTAAGGAGATGGAGCAAGGAGACAAGGCTGGCCGAATACACCTGCGCTGTTCCCGATGAGGGCTATCTTAAGAGGCAAGGGAGAAGGATAAGAAGTAGAAACAGTCTCTAAGAGTACTGAGAGCAACAGAAAGTCAGCCCAGTACTCTTCTGCAAAGGAAAAGACTACCAGGTACTGAAGCTAATGCCAATGAAAACAAAAGGGGGTGGGAGAGAGGAAGCAGATTCCCCCCAGGTTCACACAAAGCCTTATGTTTACAAGGTCTATAAACCACTAGATTCCACTTTTTCATTAAAATAAAAAAACATACAAAGTCAAGTAGACCAGATATGGCCTCCAAAGTCTAGCTTATTTTGCAAGAAGATAGGCAGCAATGCAAAACCTAGAATTTTCAGGAAGGTCAACTAAGAAAACAAAACAAAAACAAAAACAAAAACAAAAACAAACAAAACCAAACAAAAAACTGGGCTTAGGGATTAAGAAACATAGTGATGGTAATAAAACGGTTCTAGAGGTACAGGGTGCTCTGGAGTTTCTGAACCTTCACCACCTCACAAAAGCACACAATGTGTGCTTTAATGTGCTCTCAGGCACAGAGTGCTATGGAGCTGATGATGCAAACTCAGATGTGAGTACTGTTTGTTTATGAATCCAATCGAAGATGGCACTAACTTGGTCGTGGGTGGTATATCCTATTACAAAGAACCTCATTGCCATGAGTTTCCACGGATTTAGTAGGTTAGATATTTTTTTTTAAATATTTTTTTTCAAATTTACATTTATTTAGTTTTTCATGTGACACAGGGTACACATGCTAGTGCATGTGTGCATGCCTGTGTGTGCATGTGGTGTGTTTCTGTTTGTAGAAGTTCCTTTCTATATATTTTTCTGCTTCCCAAAGAATTAGAATAATACACACACATATATACACATGTATAAGTACACACACATTCATATATAGAGTATATATGTTCTAACTCTCTGGAGAGAGAAAAAGAGTGGGTATGTGTGGTGTTCATGTGTATGTATGTACGCATGAATGTATGTATGTATGTATGTATGTATGCATGTATGCATGTATGTGTAGATACTATAGGCATAAACAGAAAGGTAGGGATGGAGAGAGAAACAGAAAGAGATTGATTTATTTTAAACAATTTTCTTGAATAGCCAAGGAGGTTGAAAATTCCCAAATGTACGGGGTAGGTTGGCAAGCTGAAAACCCACAAGCTAGCTCATTTTCTGGAATGAATTCCCTCTTGCTTGGTTGTTGTTTTGTTCTATGAAGACCCTCAACTGATTGGATGCAGCTCAGATATATTAGAGAGGGAAATCTGCTTTAGATAAGTCTATCGTCTCAAATGGTAATCCAGTTCCCAAGATATTATGGACCTTTCCAACTTGGCGAGAATCAATCATCTCAATATTTAAGTTGTAATAGGAAATAAGGAAATGAGGTTACAGGATCACAAAGTTTCCTCTTGGTGTTTCTAGGGATTTGCAGAGAAAGTCTTGACTGTGTCTTGGAACAAGTACAATCAAGTTTTCTAACCTTCACATCTTGGTGGAAGGACACCACTAGAAACTACTGAACTTTGTCCCAGGGCCTCATAAAAGACATGGTTCCCTGGAGAGCTGTGGTTACACCCACAGTTCTACCACAAAGTACTTATTTCTTGGCAATTCCAGATTTGAACTTCTAGGGTACCACAGTTGCCTTGAGCTCTGTGATGAAGACAGATGGAGGAAGAGAGTCCCACACTTGGGGACTGTTTATCCCTTGGCTCTTGGATAGCTCCACTTGCTGTCATTGCATGTAGTCTTGGTATGAAATCAGCTTTCCTTGTGTGGATCTTTATCCAAATGGACTGAAAACTTCATTTAAAGCAGATGACCAAGAACATCAAAAAGGCATGCTGACCATATGGCAAGCTTCCCTTTGAAGCTTGTTATCTGCCCTTAGATAAAGGTACTTCACAATTTATCCTCTTTCTGAAAACTTACATTTTTCCCACTTTTTACTTGCAAGTGTGTGCTTTCATCTTGTTCTTTGTTAAGAAGGAGAAAATAATAACAGGGATATTTTTAACACTAGAGCAATACATTTATTTGCCTTCTCTTCCTTCCATGTCAGTGCCAAATTCAATGGACTCTCTCCCAATGATTCCTCTTGTTGGTTCTTGGAGAAGCATTTCTTGGTTCTTAAAAGTACTTTTGTACAGCAAAGGAAACAAGTGCCAGAGTGAAGAGACACCCTGTAGAATGAGAGAAAACCTTTGTCAGCTATGTGTCTGACAGTGGTTAACACAATACTAAAATTAAAAACATTAGACACCCCTATACAAATCATGCAATCCATAAATAAGCAAGTGAATTAATTGGACAGGCAGGTTTCAAATTAACATGTACAAATGGCCAATAAACATATGAAAAATGTTCAAGGCCCTTAAATGTCAGAGAAATGAACATCAAAACTATACTGAGGTCTCATCCTCCTCCAGTTAGAATGGCCATCATCAAAGAGATAAACAAGAAGTGATGGTGAAGGTGTAGCAGAAAAAGAAGCCCATATATACTGCTAGCTGGGAAGTAAATTAGGGCATCCAGTATGGCACTCAGTATGAAGTTTCCTCTGATCCTAAAAGTGGAGCTAATATATGACCCAGATGTACCTTTTCTTAATATCTAAGTCCTTGGACCACAGAGATGCTAGTGCGTCCATGCTTATTGCTGCCCTAGTCATAATATTGAAGACATAGAACCAGCCTAGAGAGCCTTCAACAGATAAATGCATAAATAACATATTATAGTTTTATTCAATAGGGTTTCATCCCATCATTAAGAAAAAGGAAATTGTGTCATTGATAGGAAAATACAACTGGAGATCATTATATTAAACAAATAAGCTGCAATTGCAAAGATAAATATCACAAGTTTTATCTGATACATGGACTCTGGACTCTACACTTTAAAATGTATATGAAATATGAGAGCAGAAGGAAGACTCTTTAGGAAGAGAAAGATGACAAATTTTAGGGAGGTATAAGAGAGGACAATAGGGTGAATATGAGCAAAGCACATTGCAGCCATGTATGAAAATGAAAGTGAAATATATCATGTACAATCAACTTAAGCTAGGATTACTAATCAAAAACCCCTTCACCTTTCTGTTTCCATGCCCCTGATTTTTTTCTGTGTCCTCTATACAACTGCAATAAAGAAAACCTCAGTGTTTAGTCTCAACATAATCTACATTTATTTGTCCCCATACTTTCTAGGTGATATCACCTAGGCTCATGACTTAATATTTAGAACCACCTATAGTTCAGATTTTTATCATTAATTCAACTAAGACCTCTCTCCTCACCCCAGGCTCACTATCCACCACTAAGTGGTACTTTCTTAGGTCCTTTAAGAAACAGACTGAATTAGATATACAGGAAGTTACCTGTGAAGTGGAGCAACCTACCCAAGAGGTGGAAGCAGGCAAAATGTGCCTCCAAACTGCAAAGGAGGTCTGATGCCATGGGAGGGACAGGGCTGAAGGAGAAGGGGAAATAGGCAGGAGAATGGGAAATGGGTTGAAGAGTCCCAGACCACAGCAGAACAGTTCTAGAAAATGTCTATGCTTGTGCTAGGAAGTCCCTTAGCCAAAGTTACCTGCCAAATCATTCCCCATATCTTGTAGGAATGAGCCTTTGGAACAATCAGGGTCTAGGAGCAGACTATTGATAATGTGGTCTCAGTGCAAAGTGTAGATTCTCATCTCATAAATCCATTTTGCTTCCTACAGCATGAAATCTTAGTTTCACATTTTCACACCCTCCAAATTAGCTGATGGTTTAGACTAGCTCTTGACCATTTAACAAGCATGCCAAACGTAAAACAATAGAACTCTTTATTGTCCATACCATGTAGATGTGAAGTTTGTTCTATATTGGTAAATGCTCTCAGTTTTGTCTAGATACTATCCAGATATTATCCAGTTCTCTCCAAGGGCATAGAACTCATTCTAGACTCTAGGATCTGGAGTTTGCTCCCTACCTGTTATGTTTGGTCCACCAGTCAGTCCTGCTGGCCTTACCTCAGAAAGCTCAAATCCATTTACTCTTCTCCATTTTCACTGTCACCATCACATCCCAAGCCTCCATGTGCTCTCATGTACCATCCTCAATGGCATCCCCATTGTCACTCTTGTCAACTTCTAGCTACCTTTGTGACACCCAAAGTATCCTTTATGAAGTCATTTGGAACCCCTCTTCTCCAGTGACCTTTTACTGTATACCTACCAAACCCCAAGCACATTAGCATACCGTCCCCATGTCTTTTCACCTCATAAATATAAGCACTGTGAAAGCAGAAGCTTTGCCTGTTCTCTTTAGTATAATTGCTGTTGCCCAACATAGACCTAGAAATGATAGTAGGAGCATATAGCTCATTTGTTGACTGTTAAGTAGGTGAATCTCTTTTTCACAAGGCCTCAGAACTTAACTATTAAGTGCTGTTGATGGCTATGTTACATAGAAATATGTTTACAGTACTTAATGTTGGTTTTGTCAAAGTGTGATGTTTTAATTTTTGTGGACCAAGAAATCCAGAGCTAGTCTACCAGTGCAGGAATGTCTGGAGTTCCACAATGCAGCGGGATCCAGAAGATGTTCTTTTGTATTTTCACGAGTGCTCCCAAGCTCCCTAGTGGGTGCCTTCCATCCAGATGCATTTTTTTTATGGTCACAAGATGGCTGCTCTGCCATCCATAGAACTAGCATCTGTGCTCCAGGAAGGAAAAATAAGGATGCCAAAGACAGATGTTATAAATCGAATGAGTCTTGCCCTTTCAAGAGCTGTTGTGGGTTGCCTACCCAAGGATTCAGACTCTTCAAAGAAGATTAGTGTGTTGAGAGGGAGTGCTGTCAAGATGAAGGCACACAGAAGGGAGTCAGAAGAAACGTGATTGTGCAGAGGGGCATGTAAGGCCATGAATCCATCTCAACTTCATTGGAAATCTAGAGCATGGGGGAGGGGTCAGCTATATAGACTCCATGCTGACAGGTCATTGAAGGCCAATAAGTAGGTGATTTCTTTAGCCAAGGCAAACATATAGATGTTAACACCCAAAAGGCTGTCAGCAGTATTCTCAACAATTGAGGCCACAAGCTGTTCTTTCCTAAACCTCGGCATCACAAAAGCACCACACAGGCTTCCCTGAAGACCTTACACTCCAACATTTACTTGTATCTTAGTGATCAGAGCCATGACATGCAGCTGTCTTTAGCTACAAGGCAGCTGGGATGTGTGGATTTTAGCTGGGCATATTGCCACTCCGAATAAAACAAAGGTTCCATTAATAAGAAAAAGAGGTAGAATGTTTAGAACATTCAGGCAGGCCACCAGCAGTCTTTGGCAGATCGCCTGTTCTCCACTTTCTTGTCTCTCTTCACTCTACTTTCCTAGTGCCTGATCATTAAAATAAATTAAGCAAGCAAAGAAAGCAAACACATAAACAAAACAAACATGAATAAATCTCTTTCCTCCTTCATTAACCAATAAACAAAAGCTTATGAAAATCTCATTACAAAAGCACATACAAATCCATGCATATAGCTCTCATGCAGAGGATGGCTACTACCATGCTAAGCATACTTTGGTCTTCACTGGGCCTAGAGGAGCCTGTGTAGACATGTAGACTCTATCCTTTGGATACTCATAAATAGAACAAGGAAACTGACTTTTATAGAAATAACCTGATGGAAAACAAACACCTAACTGGTGTGTGTGGGTGGAGGGTGGGGGTGACCTCTGAAGAAAGGGGACTGAAACAGATATACACTCTTGTCTGTGGCAAAGCTTCATAGAAGGTTGGAGAAACAAGTAAGTGCTGGAGATAGTATATTGAAGTGAAAAGACTAGATATTTTCTAGGAGATGGATGGGTAGGGAGCATCGAGCAGCTAGAATCACAGTATAGGGAGGCAGCTTGAGGGACAAGGGAAGGTAAATGCAGCAAACAACAACAAAGGAACCATAGTCCTTTAACTGGCTCCTGACTCCCATTGCCTAGTTTAGAGGTGTTCTGCTGAGCAGGCCTCCATGCTATGGTAAATATGGCATCTGACAGTACTGCAGGAATGAGAACTGAGGATACCTCAAGCAGGTAGGCAATGCCTACGAATGGCTTCTCACAAGTAACCCTTTCCTAATAGTCTAGACAGGAAATGGAGAAGGTTGGCTCAGTGGAAAACATCAGTTGTGCCCACACAACCAGCTGCTCTGGTAACATGAAAGTCACAGCACTTGGAAATACTGAAAGTGGGCATGGCAGGGAAGAAATGGCAGTGAGTCTGAGCGACAGCTGGAGCACAGACCAAAGGCATGGCCACTCCTTCTCTAAGCTTGCTTTCCTCTTCATTCTCATGGGATGCAGAGGATCCGGTCACCTGCCTCTTCACTGACTACTTACCTTCTTCATCCTTTCCTGAAAACCCTGATGGTGTTATGGGCTTTCTCTTGTTTAGTGAAGATGTATGCTGCAAAGGAAGTAGGTCCCAGTTCTGAACTAACAAGGTAGACAGCTAGTGATCCCTGTATATTAACTGATGTGGTTCCATTCCCTTTGCTCGTGACATGAGCATATGATTTAACTCTGACCAATGCTATGACAAGACATGTCTTTGGTAAAGCTCCTGAAAGAGATTTCAACATTAAACATGATGAGTAAAGATTTCAAACCTCTCCTATCATCTCTCTGACTTTGTGTTCATTCTCTGCAGATGAATTTCATCCTTGCCACCATAAGACAATCTTGCCAAGGACAAGACAATACACCACAGACACACAAGGAGAGATGAAAGGAAATGAGAGCCGGACCCCAGGTCCACATCACTGAATTACCAACTCCAGTGCCCCTGCACTTTGAAACTCCTCATCATGTAAGACAATGAATCCTTTTTCAGTTACATAAAGTGCATGGAGATTTTTCTGTTATTTCCAGCTATGGCAAATCCAGTTTATAAAGAACTTCTGACAAAAAAGGGCCAAACACAATGGCATGGCATGAGAATGTATAACATACTAGGTCAATATTCTATATTACAAATCTGAATTTTCATATACAAATATATGGAAATTCATCTATCTATCTATCTATATCTATATATATATATAAACATTGGAGTTTCTTTTTGTTATAATTTCTTTCATAATTCCACTTGATGCATGGAGAAAAACCTTGAAAATTTTCCAGTCTTTGGCTCTGTCTGGGGGTCATCACCAATCTGGACACTTATCCAGCCAATTCAATATTTGACCTGCTTCCTAATAACTTCCAACTGTTGACCCCGAAGTACCTTCCAGAGTGGGCACCCCAGCCAGAACCCACAGCATGGGGCTTGGAACATAAAGACAGAGTTTTCAATTTTTGGCCTTAGAGTTATTCTTCCAGGAAAGAACCAAGGCCTCTTAAAAAGGAACATTCCTTTTAGAAAATAAGAATTTAGGAAAATTGGGGCTTACTTTGCTTAGGGATTGGTTTTATGTCCACATTAGGGATCTCCAAAAGCAGCCCTGAATTTACAATTTCAAGACTATTGTTTGTCCAACTTGGAAATTAGTGCATGGACTCCAGATGAAACAATTGAACAACACAGAAGCAATGTACAGCATAAATATTCTTATTTCCTAACTACTTGTCAGCTATTTCCAGTGAGTAAATATTTACACATTTTCCTCTCCCCCTGCAGAAAGCAGTACTCACATATATGGACATAAATATTTTGGTGTATGTAAATATTTACTTGCACGCACAATATATTTCTTTTTTCCAGTCCCCCTTGTAAGTTCTTTAATAACAGAACAATTCCTGCTTACAAATAAGTTCTGATCTTGCAGTCCTCCTGGAATGTTCTGCAAAGGAGAGACGTTTTATGAGACCAGTGATTGCTGCTTAGCCAGAACAGTTGGGCTCAAATTAGAACTCAGCATCCTACTGGCTGTGTGACCCAGAGCAAGTTGTTTAGTCTTTCTGAGCCCTGAATCTCCTCATGTGTGAGGCTAACAGCAGCATCTACTGTGCAGCATTGCTAAGAAGATGGAGTGATTTCTTGTAGATGAAGTACCTCAGACATAATCTAGCACATTGTCAAGCTTAATAAATAATATTAAAATATTTTCCTGTTGTCAATCACTGGAAATAAGTATATCGCTCTTTTCTAGATGATATTGTGGATACATCTTAATTTTATCTAAGTATCCCTTTTATATCATTCACAAAATTTCAAATGCTAACAATATGAGCAAATTGCTTCACACTGGCTTTTGATTACTTTCTACCCTCCACTGGGTGAGTGGCTATCAGTTTTAAGCGTTTTCTTTGTGCCAGGCACTTTGCAATACCAAAGATTATGCTGCATTTTGTTATGACAGCAACCTTATGAGGGAAATAATATTTGAGTCTCCATTTCTCAACCTGAAATTGAGACTCAGTGTGCATAATTAATGTACCTTCAGTTAAATAATGTGGAAATGATGGAGATGAGACTCGAACCCAGGTATTTTGAATGTGAAAGGTTCTGCTCTAAATCACTAAGCTATTGTGGAGTTTCCAATGTTTACACACAAGCATCCCATGCAGGCAGTGATCAGAATGAATCAGCTGCTTCCCTGCTCCTTCTCTCTCCCCTTCCCTGTAGTCAGAAAAATGGATTAGATTCCATTGTACTTTCTGTCCCTGGGGGTGTGGAAATACGCTATTGACAAACCAACGTGTCTCTCTTCAATCCTTATGAGTACCATATTGTGAAATGTGGCTGATTGGATCGTGTGAAACACACCATACCCAATTTTGGGAATTTGAGCCTGGATTCAATTTATAACTCTTGTCTAGGTACAGAGTTTCTCTGCTCTGCCTCTGGTATTGCATTCATGTTGTTCAACTCTTCAAGATGCTATGTTGAGTTGAAACCTTGGGCCTTGCTATCAGGACTCCTACCCCAAGACATCCTCTGAATATCTCCTTATTACAAGAGGTTATCACATCTTTCAGCCATACTCTTTCTTGTTTAAAGCCTTCTCTTGTAATTGATTTCCAGGCCCCTCAGCAATCATTAAACAAAGGTCACTGGAATTTTCAGTTCTGCAGGATCTTGGAGCATCTTTCTCTACATAGTTATAACCCAGAGATTAGGTAATTTTTGTTCTCACTGCCTACCTTATTACATACATCTATTAGAAACTGATGACTAGACAGACTGGAGTCCACATGCTACCAGCATTCGTGGCCAGTCTACCTGGCTATGTCAATTTCCTTAGGCAGATGGACTCTGCTTCTCTTTCCTCTTTCAAATCACTTAGGATTACAGCACTTTAGCAGAACCCTTGTTCTAAGGACGTCTTCAAAATGTGGTTCTCATCTTGTTGATATCTCCACATAGAAGGAGCTTCAACTAGAGTTTGAGAAAAGTGAATCCAATTACCCAGCACAGTTCCCTCACACAGAACTGCTCTAAATCATATTTACAAATTTTTAGGTGGGAAACACACCTTCTTATTCCCTTGCATTCTCTCTATCTCTATCTCTCTTGAATGAAAGCCATATTTCTGTTTGTGAACCAATTAGAAACAATGACTGATTGCTTCAGAAAGTATTTTGAAGCACCCACTACTTATGCATTTAGTATGGACAACACTGAAGGGAACAAGGCTTGGTTCAAGTGCATAATAACTGTTTAGTCCTTAAAGGCAAAGGGATGGGAATGTAAATGATGGATCTAAAGTGAGAAATGGCAAAGCAGATGTGTGTTTAGGATTGTATGGGATCTGAGAAAAGCATCAAATTAAAAGGTTCCTAACCATGCTAGGAGAACTGTATTAGTTACGTTCTATGATGAAAACGCTGTACAGAAGCAAGTTAACATGGTAGAATGGCATGGTCTGTGACAATAGGAACTTCTGGCACATTCACATCATGACAATTCAGAAAGCAGAGAGCAAGACTGGAGGTGGAGCTGTGTCATAACCCTCAATGCCAGCTTCGAGTGCCCTATTTCTGCTTCGTAGGCCCTCTAAGGTTCCACAACCCCCCCCCCCCCATAACACTATCAGTTGAAGACCAAACATTCAAACATTAGCTTATGGGTCATTTTATATTCAAACCATAACAAGGAGGATAGAGAAGTAGAGGGAAGAACAAGGAGATTATGTTCAAGGTCAGCACGGAACTTGAAGGACATTTCCTCATGTTTCTACTGCTGCCTAACAAATCACCCCAAATTAGTGGCTTGAAACAGCATTTTATTTGCTAAACTTTCTTCAGCCAAGGCTGAGATCAGCAGGGTGACTCTTCTGCTGGCCTTTCTGGTAATCCCTCTTGTAGCTAAATTCAGCTGGCAATTTTTCTGGAGAGTAGATTCACCTGAGCTTTTCTTTCTCCAAGTGGTCTTGGAGTCTCTCTGCCTTTCCACATAGTGATGTCATGTTTTTTTTTTGTTGTTTTTTTTTTGTTGTTGTTGTTGTTTTGTTTTTTTGGTTTTTTTTGTTTTTTTTTAGAGCAAGGCAGCCAAACTTCTTAAATGGAGACTCAGAATCCCAGGAACACAAGAGCAGAAGCTGTCAGGTGGTCTTAGGAATTAGGCCTGGGACTGTTTGCTTGCCACCACTACTGCATTCTGGTGATTAAATCTAGCTGTGGAACCAGCCCCGATTGAAAAGGAGTGGACTTTCCAAAGGCCTGAATATCAGAAGACTAGGTTCACTGGGGCAGACATATGGTGGACCAGCTAAATGAAACTGGAAAAGGCACTGGGTAAAAGCAATTGAAGCAAAGACACAGAAGCAGGTCAACCCATGGCTTTGGGAAAACCAATAGTGAGTTGCTGGCTATGGTCTCTGTGTGTTCTTTTGGTTTTCTTTGTTTGCTTTTTTAGTGTTTTGTTTTGTTTGCTTATTTGATTATTAACTTATTTTTTTTTTTGCTCCTTGACTTGACTCGATGTAGGGAAGTGCTTTCTGGTTTATTGAATGCCCATGTGATCCAATCCATCTCTTCTTTGATTTGTTATTTAATGTTTTGGTTATTATGACAAAGTATTTGAGATCATCAACTCAAGATGAGGAAGGATGTAGTTTTAATGACTGTTTTACATAGACATGACCAATCTGTGGGGCCAGAGGCCACATGTGCCCCAAGAAAGCCATGAATGTTGCTCAACACATTTGGACATGACACTTTACCACAATGTCAAAAGGTTAGACATTTTTAAAGATTTCAGTCAATGACTGATGGTTCCCCTTGCTCTGGGATTGTGGCAAGGCAGAGCAGCATAGGGGAGGGTGTATGTGTTAAAGCAGAGCTCATGGAAGCTGGTAAGCGGGCGTGGAGTGGATGGAGGCTGCAGTTACAGTAGCTCCTTGAAGAATATGACCTCAATGACATAACTTTTTCTCACTACCCTCCACATTCTAAGGGTTCCAGCCCTACCAGCAGCACCATAACCTGATAACCAGCATAAGAACCTTGGGGAGACATTGCAGATCCAAACTCTAACAATTGATCATATGAATTTAAAGGTTATGGCAGTGTTACTATCTAGTCACTATTGCTATTTTCTATCTTCTCTGGTCACTAAGGTAGTGCACCATTCTCAGTTTCCTTTGTAGTTAAAGATGGCCATGTCAACTGAGTTCTGGAATATATGGTAACATACAGTCACTCAAGACTTTGTCCATATTCTAATGTTTGATCTTTCACATTCTTGCCCCTTTCCAATCGACTGAAAATAGGAAACTCCAGCAAAGAATTTCAGATTGAAGATGACAATGGTGTGCAATGGAAGATACCTGGATTCTTGGATCACTGTAGTGGTATGTGTTCAATACAATTAGGTTTGAGGTGTCAGTTTGTCACATAAGAATGAAACCATTTTTATCATTAATAAGCCCAGACTTGTGAAGGTCTGTAAGTTACGTCAGCCAGCATTACCCTAACTAGCATGAGTAGGGACTAAGGGGGCAGAAAACTTGTTAGTATCACCCTGAGGAAATGGGGGCTATGTGAGGAAGGAGGTTGAGAAGAGGGGAGATGAGTAATCGAGGTTTAAGTAGGGTCAGCCAAGTATAGGAGGAATTCTTTGAATGAGATCATGATAATCTTTCTTTGCATGAGGCCCAATTTACCTGGAGGAACATCAGGAGCCTATTACAGGTGGACTCATTGACATATTCTCATCTGAAAGTGTACTGTACTTTTAGCTTTTCAAGGGCCTTTGACAGCTTGTAGCCTTGGAAACTCTCCATGGAGACTATATTGACAGCAAAGCAATGAAGTAGCTTTTTGGACAAGTTAAAGGACCAGAATATCATAGTAACATAAAACACTGTGTATTTGGTTCTCTGTTGTAATCTGATTACCCCAAGCAATCTTTCTACATTTCATGGACAGAATTCCCCCTCTTTTTTTTTTTTCTGAGTGGACAAAAATGAGGTTGAGTTGACATAGATCATAGAGTTAAGTGCAAGAGACCTGGAATCCACATCTTCTAATTCTAGGCCATTTGTAATACTATATATATATATGTATATATATATACATATATATATATATATATCTCACAAATATTATATATAACATTTGTAATACATATATTATATATGTATATATGTATGTATGTATGTATGTATATATACATATGATGTGTTTAGGCCACACTCATGGTCTACAGAACCATTCTAGCTCAAAGCTTCTGATTGGACAGCTCTAGAAGGTACTGCATCTCCTCCCCTTCTAAGACCTGTGTCTCTCAGCTTGCCCACTTGAAGGCTGGTTCTAGCACCCTGGAAGCTTACTTAGCTCGACACAGGCACAATTTGGAAATGTTAGGAAGTATATAGGTCAAGGGCAACACAATTTACTAGGGGATAAAATATAGGAGTAAATATTCTACTTTCCTATTGCCTTTCAGAGGTTTCCCCAAGGAACAAATGCCTGAGCCCCAGAAAATGTCTACAGCTCTTTAGTGCAGACTTTCCTCCCTGACCCTGCTCAGTTTCCAAGCAACCTCACCTCTGCTTTGCAGGACCATCTCCCAAAACTAACTGGCTGCTTGTGCTAGTCTCAGTCTGTCTGCTGCAGTACCCTTAGACTAGGGGAGTAAGAAACACGGGGAAAGGAGGAAGTTATTTTGGTTTCCTTTGTTCTCCCTGAACTGGCCTCAGACAACCTGTCCTAGCAGCAAGGAAGGATAATGACCATGTGCTTCTTTTACTAGACATGTTCTGTCAGACTCTCTGTTCTGTTCCAGGCAGTTGGTGGCCCCTGAGGGTCTGGACTCACCTATGCATTGGTGACTTTGCTCTGCTGCCCAGCTGGCATCAAGAATGACAATGAGCAGCTTTGGTTCCAAACAGCAGCAGATGCTGCCAGCATAACAACTTCTGCCAGCAAATTGGGGGTTGGGACTGTGCAAGAAAGTGTGATCACTTGCTCCGGCTGCCACAGTCCCCAGTGTCCTCTGGATCCAATAGTCACCAGGGAGGCCAGGATGATAGAGATGTCAGCTCAGCAGTGTCTGCTTGTTGAGACAAGTTTAGGATGGCATGGTGCCACGGAGAGGAACAGAGGGACCTTCACCAGATGCCAAAGGGTCCATAGGCCCAGGTCTGATATGCTGAACCATGGTGGCCAGTTATGCAAAAATGCCACCTGTGGACTCTCTCCCAGAACAGCTGTGTTTATTTATCCTCAAATTCATTCATTCACCCATATAGTGATGCTCCTTATGTATCTGGTGCTGTGTTATGAACTGGGCATGCAACAAGGAACAATGACAATATATTTTCCCAGTCATTTGAATGTATAATATGGAATGGAGACATTGTTTGACCAAATCTTTGTTGTTTTTGAGACAAGGGCTCCCTATGTGGCCCTGGATGACCTGGAACTTGCTATATAGACCCGGCTAGCTTCAAACTCACAAACATATCTGCCCGTTTCTGTCTCCCCAAGCACTGCAATTAAGGCATGCACCACCCATACCTAGCTTGATGAAACCTAATACATCTCTAATCATATGGCAGCAGGTGTTTTTTCTCTTACTTTATCTGAAACCCATGAGTGTATCACAGTATGCTGAGACTTGCATGTGTAATTCTAGTACTTGAGAGGTACAGGCAGGAGGATCAAGGGTTTAAAGTCATCCTCAAGTGCATATTAAGTTCAATGCTAGCCTGGGCTACATAGACCCAAAAATCAAACAAGAATACTGTTCTTTAGTGTGGTATAAGCTCCAGAGTTATGTATAACCCACACTTGTCAATAATACAACAGGCATAAATAACTGCCAGTATCCAATATCCAGCAGTTTTTCTCTGTAGGCCAGGGAGACACAAGTCAATCTACGGTGACTCCTAGAAAGGTTATAGGAGTGTTCTTCCTGGGGTGGTGATGATGGCTCTTTGCTTCCCTGAGTTCATCTCATCATAGTCTGCTGCTCCTGAGTACAAGCAGGCAGGGTTTTGCAAATGGGTTTTTCCCTCTTTGGAGGTAGAGAGGCATGGTGTGGGGCGGATAATCCCTCCAGCATCTTATATGTGCTTCTTGCCTGGGCTGCCATGTGTCTGGGAGTGCTGGGGTTGGGGCTTGGACTTCCTGCTTGTCTAGGAAATGGCCAGATCCCAGCTTCAGTTATTGTTGGTCTCCAGGGTTATTCCAGCTCTGGTTCTTGCAGATACTATTTGGAGCAGCTCCCAAGCCATTAAAGCCTTCCTCCTGGGGAACTCCACAGCTGTGGGAGAGGAGGAGGAGAGGGGGTGGAACAGCCAGTTCAGATTCACTTCAAAGCAGAAGTGGAACAATCCCCGTTACATTATTAATCCCCGGAGCCATGTAAAGTTTCATCTGTTTTCTCTCAACGAGTTTTTACAAGCTATATTTCCTAAAAGCTGCAAGACCTACAACCAAATGGTATCTTTCACATGTGTGTGAAAATCTTGGGATAACTCCTGTAGGGCAGAGGACAGGGCCACAGGTTCTAATCTTCCTTTTGACATAAAAAGCCAGGTGTGTGAAAATGGGTGAGCTATGATTCCTCTCTGGGTTGCCATATCTATAAGGGTTAGCTGTGGCAGCAAAATCAGTACTCAAAGTATCAGCAATAATACAATAATAATAAATAGTACAACATATCTGGTGGGTGGCAAGGATATGGCTGAAAAATCATACCTGGGCTTCTGGTATCAGAAACAATTCTACACCACCTATTATTACCTTAGACCAATAGGCCAGGTAGGCATGGTTTAAATGTCCAGCTAGCCCTTTCCTAAATTCACAAGCTAGAAACTATATCACCTAATTGGCAGTGCTGGGAGTTGGGGCCCTCTGGGGAGTGGACTCCTCTCTTAAATGCTCATGGGAGTGATTTCACTGTTTTGTTGTTGTTGCTGTTGCTGTTGCTGCTGTTGCTGTTGCTGTTGCTGCTGCTGTTCTGCAATAATGAGGACAATTTGCCTCTCTTACCTTTCTTTCTTCTGCCAGTGCAGAAGCACACAACAGAGGTTAGAGCTTCCATTTTGGACTTCTCAGTTTTCAGAGCTATAAGAGAACTAGATCCCAGTTTTTCTACAAGACTCAGTCTCAAATATTCTGTCATATCAGCTCCAATGGTTGAAGACAACTGTCTTATATGATATCAGAGGCACCATGAAGGAGAAGAAAGGTCCAAGGCCCTGCCGTCAGCAGAAGAAGGTTCCATGTCATGCCTTACCTGAAAGGCAGGGGAACATACTCCATCTATGACATGGAGCTTTCACTGCAAAGTGGGATGAAGGATCTGGAGCCTGGATGCCATTGGCCATAGTCTCCTCACTTATAAGAGAAGGAATTCCCCAGGTCATAAGTTCCTCTGGTGCCCCCTGCCTGTAAGGACAAATAATGAGCTGGAAACCAAGAAGTAGAAAATGGATGACTAGTGGATGACAGCAAGCAAGAAATCAGCCTGTTCTCGCTTTATAAAATGTCTCTGACAGGAAGGAAGGAGCAAACAATAGTGACAAAGATGCAGTTCTTGACATCTGCTCAGCTTCCCCACATAGGGGAAGTTCTTTGCACAAGCTCAGGATATGTGGCCATTGGAACAAAAATGCAAGTAAGTCCTGCTCTGAATTCCCATGCCTGTCCTGGCCTTCCTTATGCCAAGAATCACCATGGTGAGTAGACCTGCAGCAGAGATCAAATGCTCAGAGCTCTCTGTGTACATGTTTTCTGCTTTAGAGGCAAAAGAAGCAGCTTCCTGCCAGAGAATATGCAATTAAAAAAAAAACAAATTATATCAGCAGGACTCTCTTTGCTGGAAGTGTGAACTTGATAGAAATCAGAAATGCAAATGGTATTCAAGTGCGGTTAAAACTTCCGCTTTCCAAAAAGGGGAAAATTAATTGCTTTTATACTTACCGTAGTGATAAGCCGGAGGCACATGCTATACACAGGGAACAGCATCCAGAAACCTTCCAAAAGGAGGAGGGAAGGAAGGCAATAAATCTCCCCTAGAATGCCTCATGTTCCTTGCTGCAGATGTGCATGGCATGTAATTTTCTAGCCATGCAGTTCAGGAACCTGCCAAAGAGTTTCAACTTCACTGACTCGTGTAAGGAAGGTCTCAGGAAGGTTGGGGAGAATAGTCACATATGAGGTAATTGCTAGTAACCCATCATTGCTAGGAAAGGGTTTTAGTTTATGCTAGGAAAGGGTTTTAGCTTATGGGTTTTAGTTGACAGGGTATCAGAAGAATTTCTACTTCCTAGAATGCATGTTCTTGCAAGAATGTCCCTCCAATCCTTAAATGTGAGCCGCTTTCCTCCCATAGTTAGGCCTTTGCAGGGAATGGCCAGGGCTACAAAACTGCATGTCTCTCAAAAATGCAGAGACAGATTATCCTGGGGTTGTCCATTTTTAGTTTTGTTACTGGGATATGTAGTTTGCAAAATAGGCAACCCCACTGACTCCCAAAAGGTCTCAGCAGTATATCATTAAACAAACCATTTGCAAGCATCTTCTGAAAGTAAAGGCACATGTTCACCTTGATCTATCTACTCTACTCCCAAGTCTCTACTCAACTGAAACACATGCCTAGGT
>NC_045030.1:5558014-5563759 GCF_008632895.1 Mastomys coucha | reverse complement strand
AGAAAAACCTGGAAATAATTCAAATGCCTATCAGCAGGAGAAGAGATAAATAAGGCATGTCATAGTCGCACAATGGAACAGTATCAGCAATGGGAACCAACAACCTCCAATTAGATGCAACGATACAGATGACTCTCACAAACAGTCTTGAGAGAGAGCAGTCACACATGAAGGAATATGTACTGTATGATTCCACTGATGTAGCATTCTGAATCCAGTAGAATTAACATATGCTGTTAGCAGTACAGCAGTACTGCTGGCCATAAGTAGAGAAAGCAAGAGAATGCGAGGTGATATCTGGAATCACAGTGCTTGATTGGATTTGAAGTGTTCCCCAAACGTCTCTGTTAGGAATGCTTGCTTGGTCCACAGCTGGTAATGCTATTTGCAGAGGCTCTGGAAACATTAGCTGATGAGGCCCAGCTGGAAGAAGCAGGTCACTGGAGGTTACACCAGGTCCCCAGTCCCTTTCTCAGTCTGCTTCTGGACTGCTATGAAGGGAAGGAACTCTTTTGTTGCGTACTTCTGCTGTTATATTCAAGTGTAGGGGCCAAACAACCATGGACAGAATACCTCAAAACTCTGTGGCAGAGTACTTTTCCCTTCATGCTGTTTATATCAGGTGTTTTGTCACTACAAAGAGAACATGAGTCTGCTACAAGTTCGTGGTCTAGGTTCAACTATACAGATAACTAGACATGTGAAGTCAGAGGTGTTGAGCTTGTAAAACCTTGTGAAACTGTACATTTGTGATCTCTGTACTTTTCTGGCTGTTCATCTCAATCTGGTAAGAAGGAAAATGATATGGCCAAATACCTCTTCTCAGTCTCACCAGTCCCATTTCCTTTTCCCATTCCTGCCTTTGTTTCTATTTGATACTTATTTCTAGACTTGGGGAGAGGGAGGCATAGAGCAGTCTAATTTCTATGTGCACCTTTCTCCCTGTCCAAAAATGATCTATATTTTTATGAGGGCCTGAGGGTAGAGTTCTGATGGTTAACCATACCCTTCTAAGAAGAGAAAGAGTGCTCGCTCACTGTGAGCAAGGTCCCAGGGTCAGTCCCTAGCACCATAAGAAAAAAAAGAAATTAATCTGTCTGTCTCTCTGTCTTTCTGTATCTCTGTCTCTCTTTCTTGCTCTTTGTCTCTGCTCTCTCTCTCATGTGTGTGTGTTTGTATGTGTGTGACTTTCTCTCTCTTTGGCCCTCTACCACTCTTCTTTAGGATACAGGGCAAGAAGTAACCATCTGTGAATCAGCAAAAGTGCCTTCACCAAGAGTCTGACCAAATTGGCACCCTGATCTTGGCTGTCCAGACACTAAAAGCATGAGAAATAAATATTTCTCTTCATTTATTTATGTATTAATTATTCCACATTGAGATAATTTGTTACTGTGGGCTGAACTAAGATGCTTGTCCAACGGAGGGTAGCCCACCTTTAATGTCAGTCCTCATAGAGCTCTCCAGATATTGGACATCTCTGGATCTCTTCAAGGAGTTCTAGTAAGCCTGCTTTCAGGTACAAAAACAAAAAAAAACCAAGGCTGTCTAGTCTGGTCATAAGTTTGGCTCAGTGTTTAGTTGCTAAAGCTTTTGGAATACCTTCAGGTTCCTGATTTGAGTACTTCAGAAACTTAATGGTTAATCAAAGTGGACCAACTGTGGCACAGAATCATTTTGTTGCCATTCTTTCTGTAGGCACATACATAGTCTCTCTTTCATAGCCATTATATCAAGGCTGGCTGTCAGATCCATGAATCCATTCAGTTGGCATTTCCTCCCATGGATCTGTGCACCATTTTGATGTCCTCACCAAGAGTCCATGAACCCCTAAATGCAGGATGTGAGTCTCACTGAGATTGTAAGTCCTGGCCTTTTCCATTTTCACTCTTTTAACTTTGTTTCTCCCTTTTATTTCCTGGGCTCTGGTCTGCTAAGCAGTGTTGCCTCCATCCTGGTCTAGGTAATGCTTTTTAACCAGTTCTGCCATGTCCCGTCAAATACCCATCAGTTTTACAACTATACCCTGTCGCATATTAAAGGTGAAGGAACGTTATAACATTAGTAAGCAGTCATATATTCTCAGGAGAGGGTCCTGCTATAAATAAGGACTTCTAGAGCATTCACTCCCTCAGATTCCATATCCTTTTTCATTTAAATGCAAAGAGAGACAATTTCATCTGTATGTAAAATCATAAAAGATAATCTTATAGAAAGAGAGAGGAGAAAGATAGTTACCAAGGGCTAGGAGGAGGAGGGTATGGGGAATGAAAAGATGTTGATCAAAGGGTACAAAGTTTTAGTCAAACTGGAGGAATAGCTTTTGGTAATGTGTCATACTGCGTCCTGACTACAGTTAATAAAACCATTGTATATTTCAAAATTATTAAAAGAGATGTTTGACATTCTCATCACATAAGATGATGAATTGGAGAGGTGATAGATATGTTAATTAGCTTGATTGACTCTTTTTATACTATAGACATAGATCAAAACATCACATTGTAGCCCATAAACATACAAGATTATCTGTCATTTAATAATAAATAATAAAAATGAGATACTTTATCAAAGTTCAAGGTTCACAAAGTTTAAGATTCTATTTCAGAGACAAAAATAGTCTAAAATGTAGAGATACTAGCTAAATAGTCATCATACACATTTTACTTTAGTCCTGGACATTCATTTAGGCTACATTTCCCAGCTGCCCTTCGGGTAAAGTATGGCCATACAGCAGACTTTTGGCTGATTAAATATAGTCAAATGTGATGTAAAGAACTTTGATGTGTGCCTCATACTTACTTTTTACATGGTCTTTGGATTGATTTCTTCCATTGCTCATCCCTGTTGGTTGGACATTAATGTAATAGAGTGATGTTGAAGGACTAAATAGTATCAGCATGACTGCCCACTAGTGACACCAGGGAAGCGTAAAACAAAATTCTATGCCCATGTCCCATGTTCAGTCAATTAAGTTAGAATTTCTGCTGTTAAAGAAACAGAGCTCCCCACTGGTTTGGAACCCTCAGTGAGTGTGTAAAGCTAAGGCCCTTCTATCATATCATGGTTTGAATCTGAAATGTCTCCCACAGGCATGTGTGTTGAAGGTTTGGTTCCCAACCGGTGATGCTACTTTGAAAGATTCTGGAAATATTTGGATTTAGGTTCTTGCTTGGAGGAACTAGGTCATTGGGAATGAATCTTTGAAAGTCATACCAGACCCCAAAGTACCTTTCCTACTCTCTGCTCTCTACTTCAACTCTTTGGCATGAGTTGAAGAGCTTCTTCCACCTTCATACCACCATAAAATTCTGCCCAAGTGCATGAGGTCAAACAATCATGAACTCAACCTTTTGAAACTCTGAGCCCCAAATTATCCTTCTTCCCTTAAATTGTTTCCTCAGATAGTTTGGTTACAGTTGTGCAAAGTAACAAGCATCTGCCTTAAACTGTACTTTTCCTGAAAAAGAAATAAAATTGCATTCTGTGACACCAGAGTTAGCTTTACTGTAATTAAAAAAAAAAAAAAAAAAACTGGACAGCTTTGTAACTGTCCATAGGCTAGTCATGTCCTAACTAGCTCCTGGCTGACAAGAGACTGTTGGTAGAAAGTGAGTAATGAAGTTTACATGAGGACAAGGGATATAGACCTTGGCTTGAGCATCTAGGAAGTGCCTGCGAATCTAGGTTCAGGAAAAGCAAAGAGATGATAGCAGTATGGTGAGGAACAGATGCTCTTCTCCACTTTTCTGTTCCTAGATGCTCAAGCAGAGGTCTATATCCTTTGTCCTTATATAAACCTCATTGCTCACTTCCTACCAACAGTCTTTTGTCAGCCATCAAAGTTCTATGTGAGTCTGATCTGAGAGAGCAAGTGTGAATGCGTATAGGGGAGTTTGTTTGGGTGGACTGATAACTACGGAATAAATCTGCAATCTTCCTGATTTAGGAATTGCATTACTTGGATTGTAGTATCTTTCAACTGGATAGCAAAATCTTGGACTTATGTGATCTTGCTCCTACACGTGGAGACATGTTTCGCTTAAGTAATAGAATTTGGCTTGCTAGGAAGGTTTTGTATTCTTGTTGGTCAAACAAGAATCATTGTTTAAGGATAACAACAAAGGAAGCCCATGAACTGGATGCTCTTGGCTTGACTAATGACTTTTCTTTCTCAACTGTAGTGACAATTTTGGAATTTTAGTCCCTTTAAAAATCACAGAAATATTATAACAATATGTTTTCATTTTAATTCCAGGTGTGGACTATGGGGCGGCTTCAGAATGTTCACTGCAGCTGACTATGATTTGCCTCATGCTCTAGCAGAGGCATAATTTTGCCAGCTGCAGATAGTTTCTGTGACTGTAATGTTTGGAATTCTGTAAACTTTTCAGAGGGTGTATAAATGCTAGAGCCCCAGTAGGCAAATTTCATGGTTGTCCATGGGTTGTTGGTTGGTTATTGTTAGTTGGGGTTTGTCAAGTATTCATGCACAAAGAGACAAGAAGAACTAATTAGGTATCCTGACTGTGAAGATGAAACTTGCCCCAAGGAACTTAAAGTCCCCAATCAGTAGGAAGTAGTCAATAGTGCTCTCCCTTTCCAGCCCCTGACTTTACTAAGGGATCTCTTTCCTTTTCTCTCTGTCCTTTTTTCTTTCTCTTCTACTGGTAGGAGTTGAAAGGGTAGAAGAAAAATGTTGGAGAAGGATAGGAGAAAGAAGAACCCACAAAGTAGCTAAAGATGACACACACAACAGCCATCACCTTCTTTCCCTGTCCCCCCCTTTCCCACCTGCTCCTCCTTATTACCTTCCCTTTTTGGATGAACATCTTCTTTCTCCTCACCTTCTTTCCCCCATCTCTCTTTGACCTTCACCCTGTTCCTTCCTCAATCCTTGTTTCTATACACACCTTCTTTCTCTCGTGTCTACCCTTCCTTTAACCATTCCCCTTACCCTTCCTCTACTGCTCAAAAATTTCAGCAAAATGTAGCTTTCCACTCCTGTCACACCTCTAGAAATTGTGAGCAGATAAGTTATGGGGTGATGGTGGATTTGCTCATCATTCATTTATTTAACATTGTTAGCATGATGTACACGATCAAGTAATGGGCTACAAGTGGGAGCAAAGAAGCAAATCATTTGATTTTTGTAGTAGAAATTCTGCCTCGTGGAGGATGAAAGCAGAGAGTTGTTGATGAAGATGGTGGAATCTTTAAGAGTTAGCAGCTGTTTCATGTCTAGCAGAGAGTGCCTAGTATCCCTAGGGAACAGATACTTTTGTCTGTGAGGAAATCATCACTGAAGCTAGACATTTAGTCTCTGAGATAAATAGGGCCCCATGCTGTAGAGAAGGATCAGCAAAGACTGTCCATTGCTGAAGATGCTAGAGGAAGAACTTAATGTATGTGTGGCAAATGTCCATTAAGGGGAAGAAATCTCAAAGGAGAAAGATTGTAACTCAGACTCTTCTCTTTGATGGGGGATGGATGATTTTAGAGAACCCTGATGGACCAAGGGCATCATGAGATTCAGGAGGCAATGTTGATCCATAAAGACCCAGTGTTGATCCATAAAGAGGAAAAGAGGAGACTACAATGCTGAGCTAGCTGAGTTGGACACTCGACTTGACCCAGCCCTCTGAAACCTCACGTGTGCCTACCTATGAGGTTATCTACTGTACTGACAATTTAAAAAGAGAGTTTAGGCTGGGCAGTGGTGGCGCTTGCCTTTAATCCCAGGAC
>NC_045030.1:5546115-5557531 GCF_008632895.1 Mastomys coucha | reverse complement strand
GAGGGAGAGGGAGAGGGGGAGAGGGAGAGGGAGAGGGAGAACAATGCATAGTCCACAAACATTTTAGCTCAGAGAATTACTACAGAGCAAGAATCACTCCAGTAAAGACCTATCTCCCCCAAGGTCTCCTTCATGCCTTCTTTCACTCACACCCTTCCCTGAACTCACCACATCTTTTCTTAATACCACATTTTCCCTTTGTCTGCTTCTGAAACATGTGCATCAATAGATGCCTGTGGACTCTTTGATATCTGGCTTCTTTTACTCAGCATGATATGTGTGAGATAGATACATGCTGCTACTCCTTTGCTGTGCCATGCATATGTATATGCCCTGGTTCTTTACTTTGCTCTCAATGGACATAGGTTACTTCTGCTTTGGCTGCACCCAATCAAGCTGCAGTGAGTACTCTGGAACACATTTCTCAGTGCATTTGAAAACTGTTTGCTGAATGATGGGAACTGGATCATAACTGAAAAACATTCCTTGGATTTGCAGGCTCCTTGACCAAGTGAGCTCAGATGCCTTTTTGACTTATAGAATGAAGGCAAACAGAAAAGGGACACAGCAGGAATTAGAAAAGATACATTGCAAGATAAAAGATTGGAATTCAAGAAGGTAGAACATTGAAAGAGACATACTTCAGACTAAGTTGTCAAATAATATATTTTGTCCTGCACTGTGCTAGAGTCTGAATAAGAGAAGGCTGGATTGTAGACATGTATGACATTGTCAAAGGACAAAGATAATGAGGAACAGAAAAGGCCCCCAGTAACACGAGTAACATTTGTCCTGGTCCCTTCAGAGAAATTTATGACACTTTGGTTTGAAGTTTGGCTTGTATACATTTACTCTGGCCCCACTTCCATGTCTCTTGTCGAGACATAGCTTTGCTCCACCTACTCATCCAATGAGACGTAGTTTGTTCCACTCAGTTCAGACACTCCTCTCCCTATAGCCAACACCTCAATTCTTCCTCCTGCAGTCACTCATAGTTTATTCCATGGTGACCCCATCGCTGGCTTTGCTTTGAGCTGCTTTCAACTCTCTCCTCCGGCATTCATTCACTCACTTCACAAATGGCCATGATAGGCACCCAGGGAAAGGACTGGCACTTAGCTTCCAAGCCAGAACCTGGGAGTAAATTCAACTTAAGAGGAAACCTGAGATTGCCATTCAACTCCTCACTATACATCATGGCTCTGACGAACACTTGCTTTCTCAATGTCTCCCCAGCCATTCTCTTTCTCCACTCTGGAGCCCCTCTTTGAAAACCAGGACAGTAAAATCATTTCAGAGCAGTGAACCCCACAGTGTAGGACCACTGATAGATACACTGCTCCTGAAGGTAGTAGGTGGCCTGGCTTTCTTCCTTCATCCATCAGTAGAAGAAGAAATCTTTTAGCAGTTCCAGAAGAAGGAAAATGAGTGTTCTGTTCTCTTTGTTGTTGGCCTCCTAGAGATCCCAGTCTGGTGTTAGAAGGCTGGAAACTCAAATATGTTTAGGGAGAGAGGTGGGAGCAGTTCTAATTGGCTTAAAGCAATGTAGATGCTGCACACAATCTGACATCGGATGGGTTTGCCCAGAGCCTGGCTGCAGAGGAGGCATTGAATCCCATGTGAAAGTCAGGGATTCTTTTGATGAACATAAGGCAGATGAGCACAGATGTTCACAGGGAATGATTAAGATGGCCTGGTTTGTAGGTATGGAGGAGAGGCAGTAAAGAATGACAGAATCTGGCATTTCTTTTTTGTTCTCTCTATGCCCACCCCTGAGCCAGGCCAACTCTGACTCTGTCTTCATGTGGGGAGCCTTCTCTCACCTTGTGTATTTCTGGTAGAAGGGAGTGGGAAATGGACAGTATTAATTTCTCTTCTCCATGACAAATAGGTGGGTAAAAACTTAAAGGGAAGAATTACTACAATGGCTCACAGTTTTAGAGGGTTCAGTCTCTGCTTGCCTGGCACCATTGCATCTGTGTGTAGTGAATCAGAACAGAATGATGGAAGGACATGGATGAGCATACACGCTCACTTCATGATCTCCAGGGTAAGGGTGATACAAGAGATAGTCCTCAAGGGCATGTCTTCAGTAATTCACTTCCTCTAGCTAAGCCTCACTTCTTAAAACTTCCAGAACCTTCTTGACAGTACCTCCAGCTGGGAAGCAAGCTCCCAGTACATAAGTCTTTTTTCAGAGTGTTCATACCTAAATCATAGATTGGTGTGTGCATGATGAATGCCTATGTGTTCATGAACAAGCTTGTATTGATGCTTACTCAGAGGGACTGAAGAGTAAAGTAGGCAAATTACTAAGTCCAACTCCCTTGCTTCTCTGAGCTAAATTGATATCCAGAGAGATGATGTATACTGTTTAGTCCCTTAAGTCCTTACAATAGTAGTGATCAACCTTGTTTGCTAGAAAATATCTGGAGGAGCTTTTAAGAAGGAAAGAAGTCTGGCTTCCTCACTTAGGGATTGCCATTCTGGATCTCAGCTTCTTTCATGGGCAGTTAAGGCTGAGGATCACTGGTCAAGAGTCTGAAGCCCAGGGTGACACCTCCCCCACCACCATCATGATCATGGGGAGTAGAGACACAGAATTTGTGAGCTGGATACAAAGACTCACAGTCCCTTCTGACTCCCACTCAGAGGAGACTGGCTCCCAGTGCCCAGTGGAAATCCCAGGCTGTTCCAAAGTTCCTTTGTGAAAACCCATTCAAATGCCTCTCCCAGAGGTCATCCTTTGGAGGGTGTGACAGCCCTGGGAGTTTGGGATGTAGTAGCATGGGATGTAGGAATACAGAGAGAAGGGTATTGTATTAGCAAGGTACTTCTTTCCAAATGGTCCCTTAAGGAAAGACACAGGACATGGGACTGGGGTTCAGGAGAAGACAGCAAACACATTTACTGACGCCCTCACCCATGGATTAAAATCCATTGCCTCTGGGTCATTCCTTTAGGACAAGGAGATAGACTCTTTAGCAGAAAAAAAAAAAAAAGGCAATAGCCTGCCTCCTGTTCTTTTAGGCTGGGCATGAAAATAAGCCGGGGACAATGATCCAATGTTCCTTTCTCTGTTCCCCTGCGGGTCACCTTTCTTTGCTCTTATCTAATCTGTTTCTGCTCACATTTTCACTCTTGGACTCTGGATAGTATACAGGTTGTGCACCGTGCAATCCCTCCTCCTCCAATCCCTGCTGTGTTTTCACTGCCTGCCTTTCCCCACCCTCTCACCACACAGATCTCTTCTTTTTACTTAATTTCCTGCAAGTTCCTCTTCCCTGACTGCCTCAAGAGAGAAGAAACCTGGCCTCTGTAGGTTCTGACCCACATCCATCACCCTTGACAGGGTGGGGCAGGGCCAGGGCCAGGTGTCTACTTCTCATGAGAGGCAAGGGGCCCCCTTTCCAAGTGAGCTGCCCTAAAGAGTTCACAAGCCCCCAATCTCTTGCTTACCACAGTTTTGCCTTGCCAGATGGAAATTGTTCTCTAGGTTCACCAAAAGGCCAGAGACGCTGTTTCATAAATAAGCTTAGCTCTACTTTTGTGTATATCCTTTAACTTGGCAGGCTCCCCCTCCCCCAGTACCATTTTGCTGGCACTTCATAAATACCTCCTTATGGCCCCCTTACACAGCTCACAGCCTCAAGCACTTTTGAAAAAAGCAAACCTCTGTGCTCTTCCCACTCCAAATCAATCCTACGCTATAGGCAGTGGCCACTTCTGTGGGAAAGAAAATTGAGGCTTAGGGAACAGGTCTGAAGCAGAATCGGATTTGAACTGAAGTCTGGGGGTCCCCTCGCCAGGGTTCCTAGATCTTTGCTCCCAGAAAGCCCTCCCAGGCCCCTCCCTCTCCTTTACCCGCTGCGTTCAGCATCTGCATCAGTGTTCGCTGCTTCTTCCCCAGCGGGGTACTTGGATGCCTGCCTTCCCTCTTGGACCCCGCCTCACGTTGGTTCCCTGGACTCTTGAAAACCACTCTTGATCTGACAGTACAGCTTGGCCTGGCACTGCCAGGGCACCTACAATGGTGTAATATGTCTACATGTTGGTATTCTTGATGGCATTGCCTTCTATCTCACAGGCAGATCATGAATATTCGGCCTCTTCCCCTTTCTTCCCTCTCCTGTCAGGCCCCATTATTCAAATATTCACTTGATTTAGGCCACAACATCCCATTTAGTTACACACCAGCCATTGGCCACAAAATTCCCTATAGCTTGAGTAGGGCCTTAACAAACCCCCATCAACAATGCAAGGCCCAGTGGCTACTGGCCTCCTCTCCATCTCCGGCCTCCCCCTGCCTTCCCCTCCTCCCTCAGCCCTCAGGGACCACAATGAGGAAATTGTCCTGTAATCGCATTTTACATGCACGTGGATCGAGTCACTTCTCTCATCTGGTTATCTTTGGAAACACTGGGAGGGAAGAGGATATTAAAGAAAATCCTCCTTTGCTTCCATCTTGAAAAAAAAAAAAGGCAGCCCATTTTGAGTCACTACCTTATCTTTAAAGAAACCTGACATGGAAAAGGCAGGGCGATACGATCTATGACTTCATCAGCTTGTCCTCTGAAGTTGTTTTAAGCTTTCCCATCCCCCTATAGGCCCCTTCATTTCCTGTTTTCAATCTCTAATAGCAAGGAATACACAGGCTTTCAGAGCTAAGTGAGCATTGGTGGTGGTAGTGGTGGGAGGCAGGGGGGCAAGCGGGGGTTGGGGAGGCAGTCGGGATGCTGCTTCAGTGCAGGAAGCTGACCAGAGAGGAAGCTTTTAAAGTCCAAACTGGAATCTGGCCACAAGTTAGGAAATCGTTTGAATTCACATTTTATTTTTACCTTCACTTTGTGGTCAGTGACTCTGCATGCATGCTTTGTGGTCTCAGAAGAGCTGCTGATTGGAAAGACCTTAACTGCAATTTAAAAACTCCAAAGGTTTCAAGTGAAAAGGAAAGGAAGACTTTTGAATTTCATAACAGGAATTTTCAGCTACTTCTTTCAAGATGCTCCAAATGCCTCCCAGACGCTCTTGCGTCAGCTCTTGCCTCCTCCCACGGTGGAGGCCATGGAACTGGTACCATCTGAATCATTACATACAGGGGAAAACAGAGACACCCACTTGTTCCTGCTTACCCAGCAAGTCAGCACAACATTGTGACAGTTGTTTTCCCAGGCCTAACCAGCTTTGAGTGGTGTGTGTGTGTGTGTGTGTGTGTGTGTGTGTTTGTGTGTGTGTGTGTGTGCGTGCCACCCAAGTATTTGTATGAGTACATGCATAGGATATGGGTAATAATTACAGTGTCAAGAGGAAGAAAAGCCACCTACCTTTGGCTTTGGTTGTCTTCTGTGGAAGTAGAGTTCCTGAGTTTTGGTTTGTGCTCCATCTTTTCTGTCAGTAGAAGGGTCTTTGGGTGGGCTGTTATTGGTTGCCATGGTAATAGTGCCAGCCATTCTCTTGTCAGTCAGAGAATGGCATCTACTAAAGGGGCATCGCACAAAGATGTTCCCATCTGCCAAGCTCATTTGAGGGGCTCAGCACATGGGGCTTTCCCTGAAAACCAATTCTCTGGGGCTCCTAAGTTCTTTCGAAACCCTCAACTGGCTTCCTGTTTCTTAGTTCTCATCTTCACTACATCTGTGTGGGGCCTGTGAATACACATACAGACCTCAGGTTAGAGAGCAAAGCTGCCACCTGCTGCTGAAGGGTAGACTTCTCTGGCATGTGTCTGAGGCCAGAGTTTGAGTCTCCTTGCCTGAAAGGCTGATGTGGGACAGGACTGGTCCCTTGTTCTAAGGAATGTAGTAGGCATTGTCAATCTACTGCTCATATGCCCTTGCCCTTCCCACTTTAGTGAATGTGAGGAGAGGAGAAGAAGAGAGGGGAGAGGCAGAAGACCAAGAGTGGCTGCCAAAAGGCCTAAAGGTCCGCATAACCAAAATGGCTGGATTATATAGAAATCTGAGAAGCTGGTGGAATGCAAAGTCAGGCACAGTCCCTGGGCTGGAGAGGTTTAGGATAGGGGTAGGGTATGCCAGCCAGAAGGATTCTGTAACCAGGTAGGAACTGAGGGATACTGGGAGAACATGATGGCCAACATTCACTTTGATATGTTAATAGGTACCTCAGTTAGCTATTTGAGACCTACCAGTGAGTGCCTCTTGCCATAGTTTGGATGAGTGTCCCTTAAAAGTCCATAAGTAAAAGCGTGGTTTCCAGTATGGAGATATTGGGAGGTAATGGGCACCTTTAAGAGGTGAAACCTAAAGGGAGGTCCTTATGTCGTTGTGGCTGTAACCTATCCCTATGCTTCTCAGATGGAGACATGAGCATCTCCTGAATGTCTTCCAGACAGACCTTCCTGCTCTTATGTGTTTGCTTCTCTCACCTTTGGTCAAACTAATTGGGCTACCCAGTTTTAGACACAAACATCTACAACCATGAGCCTAAATAAACCTCTCTGTTCTAGCTTGCTTCCCATTGTTGTGATAAACATCACAACCAATAGCAACATGGAGAAGAAAGGGTTTATTTAAGTTTACAGCTTACAGTCCATCATGAGGGAAAGTCAGGGCAGGAGCTCAAGGCTGGAGCCTAGAGGCAGGGACTGAGGTAGAGACTGTGGCTTATGGCTTATGCTTTCTATGGCTGCCTTAATTTGATTCCTTATACAACCCAGCACCATCAACCTAGGTGTGGTACTACCCATAGTAGGGTGGACCCTCCCACAGCAATAATCATTAGGAAAATGCCCAACATACATAGCTACAGGCCAATCTGATGTAACTCCTCAATTGAGGTTTCCTCTTCCTGTATGATTCTAGTTTGTGTAGAGTTGATCAAAATTAACCAACACACTCTCTTTACTTCATAAACAGTCTTTGTTAGTTTCTTTCTTATGTGTGTGTGTCTGCATACATGCTCACAAATGTGTAGTTACATATGTGGATATGAATGTGCATACACATGTACATGCAGATGGATAGAGACCCAATGTTAATGCAAGTGAATGCTAGTCCTTCTGCCTTATTCTTTGAGCAGGTTCTCTCAATAAAACCCAGATCTCACTGATATGGCTAGTCTCACTAGTCAGCGTGTTCTAGAGAGCTCTTGTCTCTGCCTTCTAAGGCACGATTACCAATGGCACCCTTGCCTACCCAGCATGCATGTGGGTTTGGGGCATCCAAACTCTAGTCTTTCTATTTGCTTGGCAAGTGCTTTAAGTGTTTTGGTTTTGAGTCATTTCTCCAGTCATGTCAGGCCTTTTGTGTTAGTGACAAGACATGGCCCAATTTCTAGCCAACAGTCCTTTTACCTTTGCCTCAAACCAACTCCTTTACCTCAGATCTTTATTAAGAAGTAAAGTGTACCAGTGCTGTTGCTAAGGGCCAGACCACCAGGGCAAGTGACACTTTTCCCATCTCAGCAGAGATACCCTCAGCCACTGACCAACAGGCTTTCTGAGACTCAGGTGGACCCAATAGGGTTCAGCTCTTGGGGATCACTAGTAGCAGGTGACTGGGCAAGGCCCTGTCTCATTTTCCCATGCTCCTCACTAATGTTTTCTCAGATTACTTCCCAAAGAAACCATGTGTGTTTCTGGAAACCCAAACCTTCTGCCATCATAGCCATGGGGCAGTACCTTCTAAGGCTATGACAGAAGTTTCTAGAAATTGTTCTCAACTGCTCAATAGTTAAGGCTGAGAGCATGTCTGACATCATCGTAACTTTTTCCACATCTTGTCCCTTTATTGCATAGTTTTCGAAGTCTTGGACATAACCCATTACTTACATAGTGCTAATGCTTGCTTACATTTTGCAGAAGAAAAAAAAATCTATGGTGCAGAGTTTGGCCACAGCTCACTTGACTTCATCTGATCTTAGGTAAAGCAGGGACCAAAACACATGTGTTTGGATTCATGTTTCAAAGTACTTTCCTGTACAAATATGAATGTATAAGTGTGTGCTATGGACTTTTTTTCTCCTCAACTTTTCTCTGTTTTCATTATAACAAAGAGTTGGGTACCAAAAAGAAGTGTCCTTCGAGGTGACTACAGCAGCTATCACTCATGTGTACCAGTAAATGTAAACCAGATTGTCTACTGAGCCAGAGATATGTGTGGGTCAGCACCTTCAAGGACAGAGCCCCACAAAAGTCTATTGCTAAAGCTCAAAGACCTGTCTGCCTTAAAGCAGAGAGATAAGTGGTCATGTGAACCAGGTTCTGTTGGTCGTGAGGCAGCTCAATCGGGTAGCAAGGACCTCTTCAGATCAGGGCAGGCTTCTGACTCTCACTTTGTTCTTCTTCCAGATAATCATATAACTCAGTTCCCCCACTTGCTTTTGGCCCATGCTCAGTGACCATCTCATGAGACCTCCCCTACCTACTGTGGAAATATAACCCTCACCGCCTCATTTTTTTTGCCTTGTAACCTGCATTCCTGTTGTCATAGAACATCTCTGGTTATTTCTGGCCTTCCTTGCCTCCCTTCACTAGAGCATGCACGCCTATGAGGAGAAGGAATTCTGATTTGTTTATCACTCTACCCTTAGCGCCTAAAACAACATTGGTACATTCCAGAACCTTGATAAATGCTGCATGAATTAGTGAAGCAGTGAATCACAGGCAGGAAACTCAGGCTCTGGCAGGGCAGGTTTCTTACCTGAGCCTAGGGAGGATGGCAGCAAAGTGGGACAGAGGAGGGAAGGAGCCCCAAGCAAGCTCAACTCCGAGGCCTCTGGCCCATTTCTCTACTCCATGCTGTGCTCATTAAATCTCCGAGTAACATGGGACTCATAAAGCAGAAAACAAGGGGAAGAGAGATGGATTCTCAGTGGAGATAGGACATCGCTCCCCTCCCCCTTCCTCCTTCCTGTCTTATCCCAAGAAGCTCCTTAGAAAGAAAGCAGTCGAATGCTCTCCCAGAAACTGCTCTCGGAATACTCGGATGCACAATCAACCAATTGTTAAGTCCTCGACAATACCTCATCAGCGAGCACAGCACTATAATTAAAAGTAAATCCAGCTCAAGCTCTTTAAAATAGGATCTAATTTAATTGGTGCGTTTAATCTATCACTGTCACTCCAAGCCAACCGGGGGAGAATCTCATCGCAGCAGTAGGTGACAGGAAGACTTAAGCGGCCCCTCTGCAGGGTCTCCCTGTCGCCCCAGGCCTTGTGAACAGCTGGGAAGGGACAGACTTCAGTAATTCTGGAAAAGGGAGAGGCCACAGAAATTGAGAACTACATCATCACCCAATAGAACTTGGGTGTGGCTGCCGTGGGCCTCTGTCCAGATTTTCTACCATGCTTCCAGTGGGAAGTAGGTGTTTTAGACAAAGGCCTATCCCTGCCACCTGCTTCACCTTAAAAACAAACAAACAAACAAACAAAACCAAAAAAACAAAACAAAACAAAACAAAACTTATTAGACCACACAGAGAAACTCTGAAAGAACTAAGCTTCTATTCACAAGGCTGGCGTCAGTGGATGAAAGCTTTCTGCCAGAGTCACTGTGTGTCTCTGCTTTATATCAACATTAGCTTGGGACCAAACTCTGAAACAAAATCCCATCTTTTAAGAGTAAGATAAGAAAAAAAACATGTATTAGTCAGGCAGTATTAAATTTTGTGGTTAAGGCTTAAAATCATTTAACAACAAGTTCAGATCTTGGATAAGCCATTTACTAATTTATCAATTTGAGGAGGTTTTTCAAACACCCCTTCCCAAGGGAAAAACCTACACTCCTTATCAGAAAGAGGAATGTATTAGGTACTTGGTAGCTTTATGGTGAGTTTCAAGTGTCACATCTTGGGGCCATTATGAGGTCTGAGTGATTTGTTACTACCCCTCTACTTACCCTACAAATTAACTGCAATTAGTCTATTTCTCATCCTGCATCCTTCTGATAGACTCTGCTCTTGAGCCAGAGGCATCTTTATTCACTGGAAGGCTGGAGTGGTAGAATAAAGTTCCATTGAGGTGTGTGTGTGTGTGTGTGTGTGTGTGTGTGTGTGTGTGTGTGTGTCTACATGCTTTATAAATACATGCTTGTGCATGCATGTGAGATGTATGACATGCATGTGGGTTAGCATATATGCAGAGGCCAATGATCCAGTGTCTTCCTCAGTCACTTCTACCTTAATTTTTTTTTTGAGGCTAAGTCTCCCAGGGAACCTGGCTAGACTGGATAACTAGGGAGATCCAGGGGTCTGTCCTCTTTTGTCTCCCCAGCACTGAGATTAGAGATGCATACTGCCCATGCCTAACTTTTGACATGCTTGCTGGGGAGCCAAACTGAGGTTCTCATGCTTGTATAGCAAGCACTTCATTGACCAAGTAATTTCTCTAGCTCCTAAAGGATCAAGACTGACACTGCAGCATATTTTATATTCCGCCAGTGTCCCTGGGAAGCCTCCCAGAAGACTGTGCTCATTGCAATAACAGTTTCCATTGGTTTTCTTCCCTTTGAACAATTCAATAGCCCTCATTCTGTCTCCTTGACCACTCCCAAACTAATGATGGTACTATAAATTTCAGTCTGCCTTTTAGGGTGTGGGTCATTGAACTTATATCTTTGAGTCTGCTGGTTCTTAATAAAATTTGTGTCATAATGGTGATTTCCAGGTATCCAAGTTCAATAATGAATCTGTAGGCCAGCATTTTGTGCCTATTTTTAAAATCCCCTTAGTAGGATTGAGGAAGGATACCTCTCCCTGTGGACTGTTGTCCACCTACAACATTTGGGAGGATCACTCTGCTAATTACCTAAACTGTGAGTCTATTAATCTAACTCCGTGGATCCATACAAAGATTGATCTAATAAAGAAAAGACCATATCCCCTCTATGTGAGTGCTGGGAAATATTACCATCCCTCTCCAAAATATATCCTCATCTTGAATTCCTTAAAATGTGATCTTATTTTAAAGCAAGGACT
The DNA here is from genome assembly GCF_008632895.1 of Mastomys coucha. Taxonomy (NCBI): domain Eukaryota; kingdom Metazoa; phylum Chordata; class Mammalia; order Rodentia; family Muridae; genus Mastomys; species Mastomys coucha. The sequence goes on along the minus strand of NC_045030.1, from coordinate 5,546,596 downwards.
TTTTAGATGATCAAGTTGAATCTATTAGTGTGGGCCCTCATCTAAAATGACTGCTATTTTTGGAAGATATTTAGGACTGGAGAGATAGCCTAGCTGGTCAAATATTTGCCTTGTATCTTACCTACTTTTCTATTAATGTGGTAAACCACCATGACCAAGGCAGCTTATAAAAGAATGCATTTAATTTGGGGTTCACAGTTGTAGAAGATTAGAGTCAATGATTATCATTTCAGGGAGAATGGCCTGCTCCAACAAGGCCTCTCCTTCTAATCCTTCCCAAGGAATACCACCAACTAGAGACTAAGCTTTTAACTATGTTAGTCTATAGGAACCATTCTCATTCAAATGACCACACCTTTCAAACATGAGGATATGAATTTGATCCCTTGAACTAACACACAAAACAAAACAAAACAGAATAAAAACAAACAAAAAACCCAGGGCATGGCTTGTAAACCTAACACGCATAGGCAGAGACAGC
>NC_045030.1:5533601-5545497 GCF_008632895.1 Mastomys coucha | reverse complement strand
CCCAGTAGGCCAGTGGGGGTAAATTCAGACACCAATTACATTCACACAGCAAATTATGCTATCAGGAGCCAAAGAACTCTCAGAAGCCAAGAAGGAGGCTTGGAATGATTGTCTCTAGTGCCTCTAGAGGCTACATAGCCTTTTCAATACCTTGCTTTGGGCCTCTTAGCCTCCAGGAACATGAAGCCAGGAATGTCTTTTTGCTTAAGCCACTCAGTTTGGAGAACTGTCTTTATGTAATGTGCTTATACATGGAAGCAAGTACTGTGACTGCCCAGCAGCAACACCTATATGACAGACTCTTGGATATGATCAGACCTTGCATAGGCTGCCAAAGCTAGACTTTTCTCTCTGGTATCTGCAAGCATGAGATAGAGAGGGCTAATTTACAGTGGCAAGGTTCTTGAAACTTCTATTATCTACAGTAAAAGAAAGAAGCACTTTCTTTTCTTAGCCTTTGTCCCCACAGATATTCTCTCTGCCTTCCCTTCCAGTGGCATTTGTGGCTACCAACATCCTACATGGCCCCGTAAGGACCTACACCCCATCTCTCTCTCCACAAGAACCTTTCCCCAAATGAGTCATTCAGACTTTGCTCTTGCTTTCTACCAATAACCTAGTTAACGACTGATGACAAACGAAGCTTCACCCCTTGCTATGAGTTGACTAGAATGTTTTCCCTTGAAAATCTATGTTGAGATTTGATTCCCAATATGAAGATATTGGGATAGTTAAAGAGTGACAGGCATTCTGAAAGGCTTAATTAGTTATTGCAAGAGCCAGTTGCCATGCATCCACGCTGACCTTCTTGTATTTATTTTTAAAAAATTATTTATTTTGTTTTAACTATGTGTATGTGTCTCTGTGTGATGTGACCTTCAATGCAAGTATCCAGAGAGGTCAGAAGATGGCTTCATATCCCTGGAAGCTAGAGTTACAGCTAGTCATGAGGAGGTTGTGAGTCACCTCACAACCTGGGGACTAAATTTTAATCTTATTTTTTGCAAGAGCAATACATATTCTTAGCTGCTGATCCATCTCTCCAGCCTCTTGTCTATGTTTTATCTTATCTGCACACAACTGATTGCTCTCACATCTACTGCCATACCATAATATAGCATAATATAGCTCTTTCCAGATACAGCCACTCAATCCTGGACTTCTAGCCTCCACAGTTGTGAAGTAAATTATTTTCTTCATCATCATCCTCCTCCCCTCCTCCTCCTCCTCTCCCCTCCTCTTCTCCTCCTTTTCTTCTTCTTCCTCTCCCTCCTCTTCTTCCTCCTCCTCTCCCTCCTCTTCTTCCTCCTCCTTTCCCTCCTCCTCTCTCTCCTCCTCCTCTTCTATTACCTCATCTCAGACATTTTATTATAGCAACAAAAGATGAACTAAGAAACCCACTCAGATATGTTTATTAGAACAAGACAAATACCCAAGAAACTTTCTTCAATTGTATTTAAGCATGATTTCAGATCACTTCTCATCTTCATCAGTAGGGCCTCCCTCAGGCTCTTCCAACTCCATGGTCTGAACAGAGAATTCACCTGCTGTCACCTCTGGGATTGGCAACTGCAGCAGCCCTCCCCAACCTAGGTTTTTATGTTTCTCTACCCTACTCTGAGCTCCAAAAGCCCAGGATTTGTGGGATGTATCAACTGGAAGCACTGCCATTTGGTTTCTAAATAAATATTGACCAATGGAAATTTCTGGCAGGAGTTGAGAAGGTGGAAAGGGGGAAAGGTCAGGGTGTTTGTTCCTGTGTAGGCTGAGGTTGCTTCTGGATGCTTTCCTCTACCCAAGGTCCCAGGTTCTGTTGAGTGGTCATCTCTTCAAGCCATAGGATTCTCTGATGTCTGGGAACTCTTCTACTCCTTTTGAGAGTGCCATCTGTTTCCTGACCAGAGACTAACTGGCATAGCTCCTAATCGTGATCCTTGGGCTCCAATTCACCATTCACCATCCAACCCACCCCGCAAGCTATGCTGAGTGAGCATTCTAAAGCTCAGAATGTGACACTGATGCACACCCCCCCCATTGCCACCTGGGGACTGAGATGGAAATGCTTGCTTTGGGTGGGCCACACTCCTGCACAATGTAGCTGCAGTTAACACTGTGCAATCTCCCACTGCTCCCTAGAAAATAGCCAATGCTTTGGCTACATCAGGCAGCCTCTGCTTTACTACACACAAACCTTGCAGGCTTAGAGCTCCCCAAATTTCATTGCTCCTTTCCCTGTGCATAAAACATATATATCCTTTGAGGATCATCCCAAATCTCTGGGAAGATATCAGTCACTTCCCACTTTTCCCAGCTTAGTCTGAATCCCACGTCCCATGCAGGCTGTGAGTAACTCAGAACCAGGAATTATCCTATCATCTGATGGTGAGGTTCTTGGCTTGTTTGTCTTTCCCCATGTGACATTGACTTCTCCAAGGGCAGCGGGACTGTGACTAATTCATCTTTCCATCTGTCACAGACCCTGTGGATACTCTATCTGTATAACCTCAGCTCATATCTCTTTAGTTCACCAGAGTTAACTAAAATCCCAAGCGGTGGTTCAGAACACACTGACAACTTCCTACCTCAACAGATTGCCTCTTGCAGCTTCTGTGCCTCAGGGTTTTCTTGGAACCCTAGGAGCTTAGCTTCATGTAGATAGACATAATTCTGAAGTGCAGTAGAGTTAATACCTCTGGGGCCAAAGAATTAATGTCCTTAGGGATGAGAGTCAGGAGATTGATGCCCCAGGCATTCAGTCTTCTGTTGAGAGGATTCCCAGCATGTTCTACATGGAGCCTTAGAGTGTCCTTAGGGAGAATCTGCCCCAGTTGCCCATAGCAGTAACCTGCCATTGGCTTTTCTTCCCTCCCTGAATAATTTTCCTCGATTCCTTGTGTGTGTGTGTGTGTGTGTGTGTCTTCTAGGTATTCTTAGTCAACTATCCAGGTCTTAGACTTTGTCTATAGGAGCTACTTTAAGGATAGCCAAACTAAGACAGTGCCCTCAGCACCCAAAGCATCCCTGATACATAGTAAGTGCCCATAAATGAAACACGAGTGAGTGACTCAGGACATAAAGCCTGCTGACCCAAGTGAGCAGTTTGGGGACTTTACTGGTATTCAGTAACCATGTTGTTTTGAGCAGCCATGTGCCCACCCATCCCAGAAGTTGCCATTCACATTTAACCTGGTGACCTGAACCTTCTCCATAGTAAGCTGCATTCTGGGGAGACTAGTACAGACAGGCAGTTCTGATTATATATGCAAATGAAGGTCTAGCCCCACAGCTTACTGGAGAGCCACATAGCTCAGCTAAGCTACCCTGGAGAGAGAATCTTACAAAGAATACTAAGGAGCATCCAAGTGTAAAGAATAAAACATACACGAGTTTTCATTTAAAAAAATGGAAATCAAATTGTACTTTCCTTTTGGCTTTCTCACAAGTCGACAGCCTTCAAATAAACCCTAAAAAAGATGTTCTCCAGGTTTCTGGCCTGGATTTAGATCAAACATCACTCTCATTAGAATGACTCTTGCAGAATATTATAGGTCTATTCCTGGAGATCAGTCCCAAGAGGATGAGAAAGGAGTCAGCTGGTAGGATCTGGCTCTTATCTACTGTCAAGGGGAGTCTAACCAGGCATGGTCCAGAGAAGCCAGAAAGACTTACTTACACAACCAAGGACTTGGAAATAACGAATACAGGGACTAGGGATGGCATTTCAAGTAGAAAGAAGAGCATGCATGACATTATAGGGAGGCAAATGAGCAACAGTTTACCTAACTACTGTGTAGAGTGTGTAGGGTGAGGCAAAACAAATAAAAGTGGGAAACAGCCAAGGGCTCAGTACCAAAAGATCCTGTATATATTGCAAGGGACAGTACACACACACACACACACACACACACACACACACACACACACAGACAAACTTGCACATGGTTTAACTCTGCAGTGATAAGAGTCTTGCAACTGTCTCCAGTTGCAGGAATGCAAGAAGGTGGCATTTGAAAAGAGGGCTGGGAAGTGACAGTGTTAACCAGGTGGAAAATGGGGCCCTTTTATGAGTTATTGTATCTAAGGGAGAGAGAACTTAAATAGACTCGTTTAATGGTCATGTTGATAGGCTGGGCTGGTGAGTTGGGTTTTACTTTTCTGATTATTTTTTAAGTTCTGATGAAGCTCCCCAAAGGAAAGTCTCTTGGCGTTTAACTGGAGTTGGGAGGGAAGCAGGTTGGGGACATAGCTCAGTTGGTAGAGAGTTTGTCTAACATGTATAACACTCTGGAGTTAAGCCTCAGCACCACATACAATAGGTGGAGTCTACATGCCTGGAATCCTGGCACTTGGAAGGTAGAAGCATGAGGATCAAGTGTTCAAGGTCAATCTTGGCTACATAGTAAGTTTGAAGTTAGCCTGGGTTATAGGACCAATGTTGACTCAAAAAAACAAACAAACAAACAAAACAAAACAAAACAAAAGAATAGGGAATAGCAATACACATGTGATAACTAAAACCATGACCCCATATGAACTCACTAGAGAAAACAGTATGAGGAGAAACAAGGGAAGTTGATGAACTAAACCCAAGAAAAATAAGCATTGAAGAGGCAGAGTCAAGAAAGGATAGTGAGGAATGCTAGAAAGAGTTGAGAAGACAGCAGGAGAAGCAAAGTGGGAGGGCAAGGGACCAGAAGGTTTCCTAAATTGGGCAATGGTGTCAATGAATCAGAAAACTCCAGAAAGGGAAGACTAAAAGATATTCTATGGGCTCTCCTACTATCTCAGTGGGTTCTTGATTTGATGGCAATGTCTGGGAGAAATAGACTTATTGATCTGTTCATGGGCCACTCAAGATCCCATGCCTTCTCTTTGAGTTCACTTCATTCAGTTGAACAAGAAAAAGAAATTTTCTTCAATTGATACCATTACCCGCTATGCATTATTTGGATCTATAGCAGAGAAAATAATTTGGATACTGTTACTTTCTGTTTGCTATCATTGGATTGCCCTGAATGTCAGCTTTCAAGCTATGGCTGGGGGGAGGGCAGTCTCCTTTCAAGTCAACCATTTCCTGATCCCCTTTCACCCGTATACATAAAATAAGTAGCTCATGGGTTAAAGAGAATTTGAAAACAGGTATGTAGTAAGAAAACCAGAAGGAAATATATTTAGAAGGCTTCTTTAAGGACATTAACCTTCTATATGATGAAATAACAGAAAACACAAGAAAAGACAAACCAGTTTAGCTTTTTACATTAACACATGCATGCATGTGTGTGTGTGTGTGTGTGTGTGTGTGTGTGTGTGTACAGGTTCATGAAAGACAGAGGTCGGTGTTAGGTATCTTCTGTAGTTGCTGTCTACTTGAACAGAGTTTCTTTGAACCCGAGCTTTCAGTTTGAATGGATTGGCTGGGTAGTGAACCCTTTATACCCTCTGATCTCTGCTTCCCAATTGCTGAAGCTACTCGTAAGTACTGGGTTGGTTTGTTTGTTTGTTTTTAATGTGGCTGCTGGAGATCTGATCTCAGAGCCAATAAGTTGAATTTTGTACCTGTCTGAAGTTTAAAATATTTGAATACATATATGATACATGTGTGCACAATCTTTATAAAGCCCTACAGTGAACTTCCCTCTTCTACAGAGATTAAAAAAATGTGGAAAAGCAAAAGTAGTTGATTGCTAATATTTCGATGGGCAAAGAGCAAGAGCAGATAATTCACCAAAGAGAAAACATGAGTTCACAAACATTCTGAAGAATGTCATGCCTCATTAGTAAGAAAATAATTGCAAATTAAAATAATGAGGTGCCATTTCCTCCAATAAAATCGCCTAAAAACTTACCTAGTTGCTGCTGAAGGCGTGGTGAAATTATTGCTTACAAGGATGTCAATTAATACAGCAATGTTGGGAAAGCACTTGGTAAATACAAATTAAGATCCATAAAAATGTTCATATGCATAGACTCAGCAATTCCACTTCTATCCAAAGAAATCTAGTCTAAAGACATGATCATAAATCTGGCAAACACTGTATGCATGACAATGTCATGGCAAATACCCAAATCTCAACTTTCAGCTACAAGGGACTGATAGAATAAATTGTGGCACATTTACCAGATGAAACCTTATGAATCTTTCCAGCATAATGATTGGGAAGACTGGATAGTGCCAGGGGAAGAGGAAAGCTGTACAATGCTAACTGGAAAGGGGAGGAAAATACGCTCAAAGCAGTACGTGATAATTATATAGATTCATACTCACAAACACACACAAATTAAAACACGACAAGAGGCAAGCGAAAACATATCCAAACACAGTGTCAGAGTGCTGCTTTGGGAAAATTTGTCTTTTCCAAAATTTCCTCATGTTACACTTATAATAAACATGGGTTTAGAGAACAGAATAATCTTAGGTTCCAACGCTCATATCACTTACTTTGTGATCTTGTAATCTGATCTTTAAGTTTCCCCTGATAAATAGAGAATTATAACACTTACATATTATAAGGAATAAATGGTAAAGTGCGGAAGCCTGCTTGCCATTGTGCTTAGAGCATAGTAAGCTCTCAATAAACGAGCATTTCCATGAGTGTAGTTATTATCACATAATGCAATGAATCTACTGTTAGACAGTCACTGAGCTCTGTGGAGCACAAAGAATGCTCTGAACCCAAGTGATGCTGTTTTTCACTTCCTGCTCTCTCTTCTTCATTCAAATACTGGGCAAAAATCAGCAGAGTTAATTTTCTTGGGGGAAATGCTATTCTTAATGAATGTGAGCATCCTTGTTTTTTTCTGGTTTGTTCTGCTTTCAGGTTGTTTTTATATCAATACAACCATCAGCATCACCAAGGCAAGACTGTGGGAAACAACTCTCTCCCCATTTCACACATTGAGATGTGAGATTCCAGAAGCCCCAAGTTACCCTAAGTCACTCAAAAGCTCAGTAGTTTTTGGAACCTTAGCCCTGGGTATCTCTTTGATTGCTTTCTACATTCATGCTAGCCTTTCTCTCTCCATAGAAACACAAGGATTAGAGGACTGGAGTAAGTAAGGCTGTGTGTGTGTGTGTGCATGCACACTAGGACATGGGCACACTCATATCCTAGAGTGTGTGCTTTTGTCTCATTCTGTCTGTCTGTCACAAAGATGCTGAGTAGGTAAAAAGCATTATGGGAAGTGCCAGTTATGATGTATGCAAAGGCAGAACTTCAAAGGATAGTCAAGAGTCAGTTTTTCTCCAGTCAGGTTCTGTATGAGTGAATGGCTGTGAGCTCAGAAACATTCTTTCTCAGCCACCATCTTCTATCGTCTCCCTTTCTCATTCTTCTTACCTAAGCCGTGTCCATCCAGCCACTGTCTCTCCTTACTCCTCAGTCAATACTCTCTTCTCTTTACTTGCAGTCTTGGATCACATTGCTAGTCATAAGCTTCATGGCATTGCCAGTATCTTTAGTATTTTGCCCATCAGACTTCTACTTTCTGCTTCCTGATACCTGGCCACTCTGCTGGATAGCTCAGTTTGTAAGATCCGAGTAAACAGGGACATCTCAGAAAAACACCAGGAGGCCAATAATTTCCTTAATAAGATAAGCCCAGGAACTTTAAGAAATGAATCAGAACTCTCTGGAAGGTAAAGGCTAATTAACATTTCTCAGATCACAGGGTGAGAACCAACCTGTGGGTGGGGGCACATTCCACATCTTCAGACAAGGGAAGTCCTTGCCACCTCATTCCCTAAAGATCAATCAGTTTAAAAAGTCACACTGTTCTACCAATCACATCATGTCTAATGGCTGCTGCCCTGAAATTTGTATAAAAGCTCACTGAACAAGCTGTGCATCATTGCCTCCTTTTCTGAGGGTCAGGGACGGCCCCAGTGCACTGAAATAAAAGTCCTCATTCTCTTGGCATTGATCAGGCTCCATGTGACTCACTCAGGGGGTCTCTAGTAAGTTAAGGCTCAACAGGGTCTTACAAGTACTGTCCCTGTGTTACTCAGTTTTTTTTAAACCATTATGACAAAATACCTAAGCGAAATACTATATATATATAAAAGTAGGAAGGATTTATTTCATTTATGATAGTGATGAGGGACCAGTGGAGCAGAAGTTGCATCACTGTTACTAGGAAGCAAGGAGAATACTTGCATTTGCCAATGCTCTCCTTTTTCCTCTTTAATTCCATCTGAGCCCTCAGCCTGTGGGAAAGGGCCATCTACATCCAGGGCATGTCTTTCCCTCTTAGTTAACAGTCTTTGGAAATGCCCTCCCTCACAGACACACCCAGAAGTATTATTTATTCATCTCATAGGTACTTTGCTATCCAGTCAGGTTGCCATTCAGGGCTAACCATCATAGTTTACAGGAAAGGGAGATTAAGTCACCTCGGGAGAACAATTGCCAAGGAGTGACCACCTCTAACTGTTCCTAGGGTGTTCCTTGGCTTTGCACTATATATCCCTTCCCAATACATCCCTTTTCTTGAAGTGCCTGCTGCTGAACTACCTTCCCTCCCCAAACCTACAGCTCACCTATAGCTCTTTCAGTCCTGGTAGATACCATACTCTCCTAACTCAATGGTAAAAAAAAACAGGGCATGCTAATATACAAATTCTCTAGCTTGCACCTTCCTGTTGAGCATTATACTTTCCCATTTTCCATTCTTTCTCAGAAAAAAGCTTCCTCTTTTCTTAATAAGAACCTCTCTTTTCTGTATTCAGACTAGAACTGACCTTTCTTTCACTGTTAGCCACGTGCAGCTAGTGTGCCTAAACAATTTCCTCTCTACAAGGCACAGATCCAACATCTTAATTTATTGAAGACTGAGAACAACTCTAAATGGTTTGCTAGGTACCTTCTTTCATTGTAGAATTGGGGAAATAGAGATGAGAAATAACTTACCCAAAGCCACTCAGTAGAGACTGACAGAGGAAGGACTTGATCCTGGACTGTCTGGTTCAAGGGCCTATTGTTTTAGTGACTGTGTGATGATGTCCTTCTTGGTTTTCCCAAAGAACTTGTTTCATCAATTCTTTCTTTCTTTAATCTCTTTGCTCTAACCTTCCTTACATACTTAAACTATCTCTCCAACATAAATACTCTTTTCCTATGCTCCCTCTTCCATGTTCTCCATGTCCTTATAATACCAACTGACTCTCAAAAACAACATGCAGTGGGGTATCTCCATTTTTCTGTTATTCTTAATCTGTGGCTTCTTAGTAGGACTTCCATCCACAGCATACCTGAAGCCTGAAGACTTTGTAGTACATTAGACACTCACAGCATCACTATCCTACTGCTCTTCTTATAACTGGAAACTGACACTTCTTTCATTAAGATGGGATTTATATCCTCTGGTCTTGACTTGCAGAAGTGTTAATATGTGACTTCCCAGGGTACTCCATTAAAGATGATGCGGCTTTCACATTCTGAGATACTAACTGTTAGAATGGAGTCAGGATACTTTGAAACAACCCAGTAGGCACATAGAGTCCATAAGTAGGTACCTAACTGACAGCTCAACAAAGGTTTCAGCCAAGAAGTGGTATCAACTGCCAGACAAGATAGTGACAACACTTCTGGGTGACTCTAAACCCAGAGTTTTAACCCTTCTGCTGAGACCCTGAGATTGTAGAGTTGACAAAAACTATCTCTGACATGCCTTGTTCTAAGCAATAAAAGACAAGAAAATTATTATTGGGTCTTTGTTTTTGTTTGTCTTTTTGAGACAGGGTTTCTCTGTGTAGCCGTGTATGTCCTAAAACTCACTCTGTAGACCAGGCTGGACTCAAACTCAGAGATCTGTCTGCCTCTGCCTCCCAAGTGCTAGGATAAAAGGCATGTGCCACAACTACTCTCGCCTGGTATGATTATTGTTTTAAAGCACCAAACTTTGGGTCGATTCTTTATGCAGCAAGAATAATTGGAAGAGACCTCAGCAATTAAAAAGCTAATGATATCTTGATGCTTGCCCCTTCTTTGTCTTCATCTTTTGACTTGAGACATTCATTTCTCTTCACATTCCTCTTATCAATGACTAGAAGAGACTAGAGAGACACAGCTAGATACAGCATAGGATCAAACATTAGATCCTAGACCTGATAGAAAGAAACACTTGTAGGAAAGCTGGGAACTATGCACGAATTCGGGTAGTTTACTAAGTTAAAGGAATTAGATTGGTTAGCAGCACTGCACTGATATTAATTTCCTGGTGCTAAGAAGTATAGCATGCTTATGTAAATCAATAAAACTGTGTAAATTGGAGTGAGGATACATGGGAATGGGTAGTTTTGAAACTTTTTAATAAATCAAAACAATACCACACTAAAAAGTTTAACACCAACAAGAACAGGGTACACAGTAGGGATGATATTTATGAAAACCCATTTTTCTCTTGACATCTGGGACTTCTGTGACCATGTTCTCATTGTTTTGGATTGTCCTTTCTCAGTGTTCATTGATGGATATCCTCTGTTGCTACCCTAAGGACTCATGTTATCTAACATTATTTTTTTGTCCTTTTTTACTTTCTGCATCCCTTTCTTGCTTAGATAGATGCCCAAACCATTCAATGACTCTTCATCTGAGATCTGCACTGAATGCCCGTCTGTTTCCAACATTCCTGATGCACCTGAGTGTCACCCTGGCCATCTCTAGCTGATTGCCTCTCTTTTCCTCTCCCATATTATCTCATCTAATACTAACACAGCTCCCCATCTCAGCAAGTCCCCTCACTGTCAACCCTGAGGCCCCCTGTAGAAACCTCAGTTCCACTAATGTAAATGACTCAACCACCTTAATCTTTTTCAAATTTTGTCATCTCTTTTCTACCCCTACAGCCAGATCCCTGTCATCTCTTATCTAGATTAATTCAATAGCCTTCTAACTGGTTTTTCTGCCTCTGGTCTCCTTCCTCTGTCTCAGCTTAATGACTGGTGCCAGATAGTATTCCAAAGCACAAATTAAGATGACGGCATTTTAATAACTCTGGCTTTTGGAATGAAATCTAACTTCATGACATGGGACAAAAGGTCTTTTTCAAAGCTAGTTCTAGATAATCCATTCAAACTTATCTGTGCCAGACTGTCCACTATTTCCAACACCATAGGTACTAGCTTCTCATGAGTATTTCCAAGATAAATAGAAGAGTGCTCCTTCATAAAGACATACCCTCACATAGACTGTTCCCTTTGCCAAAAATAACTGACATCTTCCAGATCCAGGTAAAAAAATCCTCTCCCTTTGCCAATTCTTCTCCAATGCCACCTGTTTGTAATTATTAATTATTCCTCTTCTATTTCCCTAGTAAAGTATTTATCATATGCTATTATTTTCATTTATTAAATTAAGAGGCTATAGTATAGTATAGTACAGTGAGAGGCTATAGTATAGGACTTGCTATTGCATATCTCAATAAAGGATAAAAAATAAAGAATCTAATTGATATGCAGATAGATGGATGGGTGCTAAGAAAATGGTATGGGCATATCTCAATAAAGGATAAAAATAAAGAATCTAATTGATATGCAGATAGATGGATGGGTACTAAGAAAATGGTATGTGGATGGAAGCATGGTTTAGATCATTGGCCAGGAAGATTGATGAGTGGGAAGACCAGTGTCTGGATTTGATTTCTGTGTTGTGATAAACAACATCAGCAAAAGCAATTTGGGGAGGAAAGGGTTTATTTTGGTTACACTTCCACATTGCTATCCATCATGAAGGGATACTAAGGCTGGAATTCATGGCAGAAAACTGGTGGTCAGAACTGTATCACAGACTATGGAGGAGTTCTTCTTACTCATTTGCTTCTTTTGACTTTCTTAATTCACTGGTATATACAAACCAGGACAACCTGCCCAGGTGTGGTACCATCTCCAGAGAACTGAGCC
>NC_045030.1:5522012-5531418 GCF_008632895.1 Mastomys coucha | reverse complement strand
TTCATTGCTGGTGGGATTGCAAACTGGTACAACCACTCTGGAAATCAGTTTGGCAGTTTCTCCGGAAACTGGACATAGTTCTACCGGAGGACCCAGCTATACCACTCCTGGGCATATACCCAAAAGAATGCCTTTAAAGGCCCTATCTCATTCCTCTCTCCCTGCTTCATGGCCATCATAAGGTAAGCAAGTTTCTTACACCATGTCCTTTAACCACAATGGCTGTGTCTAAAAGCAGTAGAACATCTAATCATGGGTTGAAATCTCTGAAACCATGAGCACAAATAAACCTTTCCTTGTTTATGTTAATTTTATCAGGTAGTTTGTCATTCAGTGGATTGATTAGGGCAGTCTCTCTCTCTCTCTCTCTCTCTCTCTCTCTCTCTCTCTCTCTCTCTCCATACACACACACACACACACACACACACACGGATGTGGATGAGAGATAGGTGAAATCAAAGAGTGGAACTTTGCTTGCTATCAAGAAAAACGTAGACAAAAATAGAAAGCCTCATCAAAGGATGTTGAATCCTGAGTGGTTGAAGGCAGGTTCAATACCAACTCAAGCTGTTTAGTTTTTGTCAACTTGACAGAAACTGAGTCATATGGGAAGAGGAAACCTCAATTGAAGAATTGCCTCCATCAGACTGGTCTGTGGGCATTTTCTTGATTAGTGATTGACATAGGGAGGCACAGCTCATTGTCAGTGATACCACTACTAGGAAGGTGTTCTGGGGTTGTATATAAGTAAGCAAGCAAGCCAGTGATCAGCATTCTTCTGTGGTCTCCACATCAGTTCCTGACTCCTGTTCCTACCTAGACTTCCACTGATGATAGATTGTGACCTGCAAGATGAAATGATTCACTTCCATCCCAAATTGTATTTTGGTTATTATTTCACCACATCAACAGAGAAGCAAACCAGAACACTAGCCTATCCCAGAAGTCTTAAAAGCAGAAGACCTGTGCTGCTCACCAATCCCTTCTAGAGTCTTACATAGTCCCTGCATCACTCAAAGCAGAGGTTTGACTGTCTCACTCAAAGCAGAGGTTTGATTCATGCCTATTGGATGGAATTCAGTTATTTTCAACACAATTATCTATAAGAAATCTACCAGGCAACTCACAAGTCAAATATCATGGTTTTGAGCTGGAATTATATTCTCTTTGGCAAAAACAGGGGAAACACTTCAGGCTGTGCTGATTACAAGCCCCAATCCAGTGTTTTACAGTCCTTTGTTGAATGAAAGTGGGAGAGAAAATAAATTATTCTGTAATAGCTATAGCTTGGTTACAAATTCCTTCACAAATGGTGATCACATGGGAAACATCTATCTCCTTATGGTCTTTCAATTCAGCTAGCCCACCCTCACTGCCTAGACCACCCACCCATTTCAGGTCATGGGTGGGTGGCCTGCTTTACTGCATCCTCTGTTCTGCCACGGATCCCAGCTTTGCCAGTAAAGCACACAGATTCATGATGTGTTGTTTACACCTGATAGGAGTCCATGTGGCATTTAGAAATTTCCATGCTATCCTCTCTTTTCACATGCAAAAAGTACTCTCTACAACCTCCTTAGTTGAGAGATTACATTTTTTCCTCCTCTCCTCAGCTCATCTTAGCCCAAGTTTGCCCTCTCTCTTCCCTCTATCCTGTATGGAAGACAGATTGTGTAGACACTGAAGTCTCCAAAGTGTGAGGGACTTCACAAGTGAAAGAGCACTTGGAGCCAGTGAGAATTGAATACCTGGAATCATCCTGAAGTAAAAGCATGTTGTCTAGGCTTTTACTCCTCAAAGGATTACCTTGTCCAGTAGTATCAACATGTACTTGAGATTATTAGAAATTCAGAATGTCATGTTTTACCTAGACTTTCTAAGTGAGAATCTATATTCTAACAAGGTCCTCAGAGAATTCATATGCCCCATAAAATTTTTGAAGACCTGGGGACCAGATGACTTAGCCAGTAAGTAAAGTCCTTACCAGCTCTCTACAATGTATTACTATCTTTCTACCAACAAAACTTACCTCACACTCCATTAAATTACCAGACTGATAAGTTTCTTTATTGTAAAAACACAGTATAGTTTATTCAGCCATTTATACCCTCATATTATTTAGTTTTCAGCCATAAACAAAGTAAGCATGTAGCATAGGGAGTACAGAGGAGATGGGATGATAAAAAAGATCAACATTGATGGGGTTGGGGGCACAGAAATGAGGAACGTGATGAGTATATGTCTAGGAGATAGAAGGGAATGGAATGTAGGAAGAAAGAAGAGCTGAGAGTGTAAAGACAGACCTTTTGGGAAGAAATGAAGCCATGACTCTCCCCCAAGACTCTTACATTGAAGCACTAACATCCAGCACCTTAGAATATGACCGACCGTGTTTGGACATAGGGTCTTTAAAGATGTGAGCAAATGAAGATGAGGCTGCTAATGTTGATCTCTAAACCCAAAAAGCAAGTTCAGACATTTGGAAAGGCACTAGGGATGTGCATGCTAACAAAAGATCATGCACAGACTCTGAAAGAAGGTGGTCACCTGTGAGCAATGGGGAGAGGCCTCAGGAGGAAGCACCTTGACTGGCATCATGGTCTCAAACTTCTAGAGTAGTAGGAAAATCCTTTTCTGTTCTTTAAGCCTTTGGTCAGTGGTATTTTGCTATGGTGTCTCCAGAATAGCAATTTGTCATCTTTGCCTGCTCGGTTGTTTTACTTAGAGCTAGCTACCAGGAAGGGTGCCACCTCTGTTAATGGGTGTTCCCTCCTGCACACAGGAAGCCTGCTTTCCCTCACAAGGAGTATGGAGAACAAATGTAGGGCTGGCTGAACCCAGAACAAAAGCCTCGCACTTCTCAGCATCCCCTCTCACACACTTTTTGCACACGCCCCATAAAATTGCCTACACTGCTATTGCTAGCTGCAAGGGTCTTGTAAATGGGGAGAAGTCAAAGTGCTTCACAATAAAAATACCTAACACTTCCACAGCACCTACTTTGTTCTGACACAGCTTTGAGTACTGTATGTGCATTAAGCCACCCAAACTTGGGAAGTAGGCCCCTGCATTGATTTTCTGCAATGGAAACTGTGATGCCTCCCCCAGTTGAGGAATGCAACAACTCTCTTCTCTGCCTACTTCCTTCAAGGGCTGTTTGCAGAGTGCTCTGGGATCTAGGTCCCTTCAGGAATGGGTCAGTTCATGAAAGTCAAGAACACAAGGATTGATCAAGACAGGGCCACCCTCAGCATCCCAATTCTGTGTAAGCCCAGTGTCAAGACGCTGCTCTTGATGAAGATTCAGTTGAGACATTTCCCTTGGTGAGGCTTGTCTTTGTTGTCACAGGAACACTGATCCCAAGAACACACAGTCTGACAACCTTCCTGGCTGCTTTTCAGTGAGCAGCCCAAGCAGAGGAGCCTTCCACACAACACTCTTAAAATGAAGAGGTCCAGAGAGTGATTACATAATTGGCTTAAGGTCACACCATTAGCAAGTAATGAAGCTGATACCTGAGCCTGGCAGATTGGTCACAGAATTCATACTTCTTATCACAAAATCTTGCCCAGTGAGTAGCTGAATGCCCAACTACTCTTTGATGAAATGAGACCCAGAGGAAGGACAAACTGGTCTTACTCTTCCTGTCTCCCTGCTAGTCTGTTAGGAGCAAGTGAAATGGATTTCCTCAGGGGTCCAGCAGGGATTGCTTTCCTGGGAGACTATCATAGGGACCACCGATGGAGGCTTGCCCAGCACTTACAGCCCAGGCAGTTCTTTGTGGGCCAGAAGATGGGAAGGTGGTCCCCTTCTCTCTCTGATCCCTCCTTGCTGCTGCCCATCTCATGTTCCTACACAGAATAATTGCACTTCTGCAGAAACAATTTGAATCAGCATCCCTCTGCTGAGAGTGTCAGTGACAGGTGATTGCATCAGGACGCTGAAGCAACAGCCAGGGCCCGGATGCCTACGTTATTTACTGGTCTATCATGTATAATTTCCAGGTTTAATTTTATCTTCACAAACTTACAGGTGCAAAATGCAGGATAAAGTTCTTTAAGGGGCCCCAGTGAGAAGCCAGGCTCCACTTGTCCTTCCTCCTCACACCCCCAAGAGCTCTCAGAGTGGCTCACTCAAATTAAATCATTATTGAGGGGGAATAATCCTGGTAGGTTCAGAAAATCAGTTTTAAATTCAGCCTGCTAGCAAAATTCTGAATGTATTTACTTTCTAGATTTCATTTCTCCATCCATATTAAAGCTCCGTGGCATTATCAATTATGGGTTTATTGCAAAGCACAATAGGATTCAATCTGGAAGATGCCTCGGGCTATGTCTTAGGAGGACGATAAAGCTAATAGTAATGGGTCTACAACTTCTAAGGCTAATTTCCACAGTTACAAATTTTAAAAATAAATAGAAGGCATGTCAGTTTTCAGTCACCCAGCTTGAGGTCGCTCAGACTGATAACAGGACCTGCCACCAAGCTTAGATCTGAGCTCCTGTTAGAAGCTTGTTGTGATGATGGTCTGCGGTTTCTTGGATCATTCAAAGAGGCAGAAAGATGAGTAGTACAGATAGAACCTTCGTGAATGCCCCTGCTGTTCCTGTTTCTGTCACCTGGCTGTCAGTTGATTTGGGGTGAGAATAGATGCGAAAACACAGCCCGCCCTGGAGTCTGCATATGCAAGAGCTCAGAATTCAGCCAAAATCTGTGACAAGGTGGGGTGACTGGCTTGTGTTACTTCTTCCCTATTGAAGGTATGTTTCAGGACACCCAGGGAGGTTGGAGCTGTGTCTGGTACAGGCTAGGAACTCTACTGTCATCTGAGAAAGTGATGGAAAAAAAAAACAGTAAAAAAAAATGGTGGTAGATGGAAACAGGTTCTTGCATCCTAACTCCAGGCTACTTTCAGCAAGTGTCTCATTCACGGCTCCTCTCTCTTCAGTGCTGGTGCTGGTGCCCATCATGCCTGACCTAACCCTTCTATGTGCTTTCAGACACACAAGGACAAAGTTGCCTGCTCTGGCATACTTTGTTTAGTGGTTCTGTTTCCTGTAAACTCATGTGTATTTGGAGCTGGCAGCATCCTAGCTCCAGTATTGGATCTTTCTACTTTCCACATCAGGACCTCTCTGGAAAGGCAGTATCTTCCTTGGCCACAGAAGAACCATGATTTAGAAATGCAAAGTTATCACCTACAGGCTCAATTTTCCACCAGTGAAGACCAGAGATAAATGTGCCTGCTTCTCTTCTTTCAGGTGGAAAAATCCAGAAGCATTTTGAATACTGTGAGCCCTAGCAGGTTGAGTCCTAAGTGCCTATAGCAGTCCTTTATGCTTACATCACCTTTCTTTCTCCCTCTCTGCTCCCTCCTTCTGGGGTCCAGGGATCACTTGTCAAATGAATGCTCCGTGCCCAAGTCCTGGTCTTAGGTTCTGCTTCCCAAAGAAAGAAACTAAGACAAATGCACATCATGGGATTTGTTCCTTTGAGTAAGATAAAGGCAGGGCATCTTCCAATAACTCTTGTTAAATGCACACATATAACTTGGCGGGGGAGTGTAAGTTCTTTCCTCTTTCTTAGTCACATGGAAGTTATACCAGGGGAGGTATTTGTCACCTGGGAAGGCAGAAAGAGGAAAGCTAAGAGATGAAAGATTATTGATGGTGGGTGGGTGTTTGGGAACAGGGCAAAAGAGACTCTGGGGAGCCAGGACTCAACAGGAGTGACAGGAGCAAGGGCAGGCAGCAGGCAGCAGGCACCAAAGTTTTGTGAGTGAGTGAACTGCAGGGGGTCATGTTATGCTCACTGGTATAAAGGCACCCAGTTCCCAGGCATCATGAAGATACAGCCCCAGACTCAAACAGCTTGGCTTCTAGGGCAATGGGCTGGCATGAAACCTCAGTGACAGCAATTCTGTCTTGGACTTGACTTGCCATGTGGACTTTACTGGATATAGTTTCTGTCCTCAAAATTGACTTCTGAATACCCACAGGGGTCAAGCAACTACACAGTCACTGCTTTCTCCACTGGGGCAGATAAACAACAAAAGAACACAGAGAATATTCATTAGACACCCTGGAAGCCTTTCAAAAGTCAATTCAGTCTGAAAACAGCATCTAGTAATAATGGCTGACATTTCTTAAGATCTTACAGCATGTCAGGAACTGTTCAAAAATTTTTGCTGTGCATTATCTAGTTAATAGTCTTGATGATCGTATGCAGTAGGTACTGTGTCATCTGTCCACAGATGAGGTACGCTGTGGTTGAGTTGGTTAAAGGCACACAAATAGTAAGGACTATGCCAGGATTTGATAGTATATAAAGAGATGAACAACACAGGTGTTTGTTTGATGCTTTAGATATGTAGATGCCATATGAGACACATTTCTGGCATTCAAGGATTGTTATAACATTTATTGAGGGAGACAGACATTTACATTCATAACAAAAATATGAAGCCAAATGAAGTAAACCCCCTAATAGCCTCAAAGGCAACATCTTCTGCTTGATAGTCACTGATTCTATGCCTTGTGTCTCATTCCAGTTTGGAAACTTGGAGGCTCCTGGGTGGAGGTACATGGGGTCCCCAAGAGTCAACAGAGTTAGGTGATGTCTTAATTCAGTTAAAGTTGCCCCCTTTCAATCTTTCTGTAGACTGGTCTATGATTCTAATTTAAGGCTTCCCGCTGAATCATACCTCATCATTCCTGCTTTTCTTGTAGACATGTTCATTCTTTCACTCAGCATTCATTTTGCTTCCCCCAATTTCTATCTGCATTGTGGAAGACAGTATAGGTGACCTGGCCAAGTCTATATGCTTGGACCCCACTATGCCAACATCAAGCCAAATTAGCCGCAGCCTACTTTGCAGCTTAGGGTTGAATAGGTCACCTTTCTTAAAGTGGTAGTGTAAACTGCATTGGTAAGTTTGCTAAACCAACCAGAGCCCCTCTTTAGGAAATCTGAAGCAAAAGGAGTAGTTTTGTTTCCATCTGCAGTCAACAAAGAAACCTGCCAGGGTCATGTAGATTTGGAATTGAGTACTTCTGATAGGTTATACATAATGGATTGAATAAAATCCTTGAATTAAAGAAGGTATATGTCCCCTATTTATTGGTTATTTTTCTGTTGCTGTGATAAAATATCGTGAACAGGTAACTTAAGGAAGATTTTTTTTTTTTTTTGGTGTATGGTTCCTATGGGCTAACACTCCATGATGACAGAAAGGAGACACGGCAGCTGGAACAGGAAGTTGCCAGATCATATCTTCAAACCATAAGTACTAGGCAGAGAGAGAAAACTGCAAGTAGGATGAGGGCTTAAGCTTTCAAAGCTCACCCCTAGTGATGTACCTTCCTCCCGAAAGATGACATCTCATAAGCTTTCCTAAAGAGCACCACCAACTGTAGGCCCAGCTTTCAAAAATATGAACCTATGGGACACATTCTTATCCAAACCACTACAATCCCTAAGAGATGGGATGGGTTCCTCTGTTCCTCAATTTTCATTCTGTGTTCTGCATTCCCTGCTCTTTTCAAGACAGAAAGAGAGATCTATGTATGCAAAAAAACAAGATCTAGTTCAAGTACATTTCTTTCCCTTACAAATAGAATTACAGGATATTATGCTTTAGACTAAAATAATAAACTGTTACATTATGATAACCAAACAAATGATAAGGAAACATTAAAGAAGAAGACAATAGGATGTGCTTAATAAATATGTGGATGGGATTTTTTTCTAAGATATACAAAGAAAAGATAAAAACACAGAGGGTTTATAATAGAATGGGTCAAGGGACATTAACCAAAAAAATTCACACAAGCAAATACTAATTGTAAAAGTCATGCCTAGGAAAACATTGAATTTTACATTTTACAATTGAATTTACTCACTCAAACATGTAAAAAAAATATTTACTTTGTACCCACTATCTGCCAGATTTGGGACTATGGAATTGAATCTGTCATAGATGATACCCTCAAAGTGCTTAAGGCCTAGACATGGGGAGAATAAATTAAGTAGGTAATAACAATAGCACCTAGACAGTTGGGGGAAATGTAGCAATATAATATTACAAAAATTAGTACAAGCTGGAAATGAAACTCCTGAGGTGCCAGAATCAAATAAAAAAGTTAAACCAGAATAATAAACTCATGAATTGATACTGTACCATCCAGGGTGTCTGTCAGAAAGACTATAGGCCTTAGGCAGTTGATGTCAACTTAAAAGCAGGGGTGTGGAGTCAGAAAGTGCTTTGGGGGACTCATCAAAATGGAAGGTATCAAACTAGTGTTTGACTGAAGTTTGATGTGGGGCCAGGTAGGAAATCTTCTGGGGTTTTATGAGGCAGAGGCTGCCCTGGAAGAAAATCATGAGATCTAGTTTATATACCTGCCATCTCTCCTCTTACTGTGATGTTTGTGTACGTGTACATGCACATGCACATTCATATATGTAACATATATATTTATATGTATGTATGTTACATACGTGGAGGTGGCAGGTTACGTTGTGTGTTTACATGTAATTGTGGAGACCAGAGGTCTATGTCAGCTATATTTCTTGATCACTTTCCCCTTTGGTTTGTGAGACTGTCTTTTACTGACTCTGGGGCTCATTAATGTGCTAGGCTGGCTGACCAATGAGCACCAGGAATTCAGCTGTCTCCACCTTCCCCATGCCTGGCTTTTACAGGGAATTTGAGCTCAGGTTCTCATGCTTGTTCTCTTCCTCCTCTTCTTTGCATTCCTGCCATAAGTTGAACAGCTTAGCTCGGTTATATGTTCCTCAGTATGATGTACTTTCTGTCTTGAAAGAATGAGATCATCCAATCAGGGACTGCAACTTCCAAAACTGTAAGCCCAAATGAATCTTTTTCCTTGATCAGTGTATTATCCCAGATATTTGTTCCAGTAACATAATGCTGCCTAATGCACATTATCAGGGTGACAAAAGATCGGCTTTCATCTGAGAGCTTGTCATTAGTCTTTGATAGTGGCAAGTGTCCTCTTTTCTTAGGGCTATAAATAGTAAGTAAAAAGCCTCTGTAAGAATTCTTAACCCTGTGGTTCCTGAATTCACACAACTTTTTAAATACAGGAATTTCCCAAGCCACAAAATGCTTACATGTGTTATGAAATAGACAACATCGTCTATGAAGTATACATTTCAAGTGTGTTTAACATGAAAAAAAAAAACGAATAGGGAGACTTTTTCAGATTCTGTGGGATTTAAAAGAAATAAATACATTTCTTTAGGTGCTTCTCAGCAATTCAGTATTTCTCAGTTGAGAATTCTTTGTT
The DNA here is from genome assembly GCF_008632895.1 of Mastomys coucha. Classification (NCBI taxonomy): domain Eukaryota; kingdom Metazoa; phylum Chordata; class Mammalia; order Rodentia; family Muridae; genus Mastomys; species Mastomys coucha. The sequence continues at coordinate 5,522,107 of NC_045030.1, read as the reverse complement.
TAGCACTGTACCCCATTTTTTAATAGAGTTATTTGGTTCTCTGGAGTCTAACTTCTTGAGTTCTTTGTATAAATTGGATATTAGCCCTCTATCAG
>NC_045030.1:5520745-5521237 GCF_008632895.1 Mastomys coucha | reverse complement strand
GGAGGACCCAGCTATACCACTCCTGGGCATATACCCAGAAGATGCTCCAATATGTAATAAGGACACATACTCCACAATGTTCATAGCAGCCTTATTTATAAGAGACAGGCACTGGAAACAACCCAGATGCCCCTCAAGAGAGGAATGGATACAGAAATTGTGGTACATCTATACAATGAAGTACTACTCAGCTATTAAAAACAATGAATTTATGAAATTCGTAGAGAAATGGGTGGATCTGGAGAATATCATCCTGAGTGAGGTAACACAATCACAAAAGAACACACATGGTATGCACTCTCTGATAAGGGGTTATTAACCCAGAAGTTTGGAATACAGGAAGAACAAACCACAAACCACAAGAAACTCAAGAAAAAGGAAGACCAAAATGTGGACATTTCATTTCTTCTCAAAAGGGGGAACAAAATACCCACGGAAGGAGTTGCAGAGACTAACTATGGAATAGAGACTGAAGGAAGGACAAGCCAGCCT
>NC_045030.1:5507342-5520420 GCF_008632895.1 Mastomys coucha | reverse complement strand
GGAGGGGAAACTGGGAAAAGAAAAATCATATGACATGTAAATAAAGAAAATATCTAATAAAAAAAATTAAAAAAAGCAGTATGTGCTCCTTGGATTGTGTTCTGATTTGAGCAAAAATCTCAAAAACAAACAAACAAAAACCCACTTTTAAGAAAATAATGCAAAAAAAAAAAACTGGAGTGTTAAAGAATTACTCTTAATTTTGTTAATTTGTGTGATAACAGAAATATGTTCATGTTTTATTTTTATTATATAAAATCACACTAAAAGTTTTAAAATTATTTTAAGAGATGCATACCAAAGTAGAGTCATGTATCACTTATTGATGAGGATATGACTTGGGAAAGAGATTTTGATGCGACTTTACCATCATATAAACATCATGGAGTCTACCCACACAAACTTAGGTCATATAGAACAATCACTGAATGCATGTGACCTTTTCATGCAGTCAAGAAACTCAGTATATACAAGAAGACATATGATGCTGTTGCCAGAGTAACAAGACATCTTGCTTTTCAGCACACTTCCTTTATACAAAGAGATGGAGTACACCTTAAATTAATTAAAGAAGCAATCATATAGTAAACACACAATTGAGTAATGTAGCTACTTATTACTTATTGTGTAATTTTGTGTGACTGGGAGTGCAGTAGACCTGTTTACTCTTATGCCCCCAGAAACATAAGCAATGGATGATGACATTATGATGGAGAAAACATTGGCAGCTAATAGAAGTTAAGTTTTGGCTATTTTATTTACTGTATTTTTAAAGATCTACTTATTTTATTTTATATGTATAAGTGTTTACTAAAATGCAAGAATGTGTGCCAAGTGCATGCCTGGTGTCCATAGAAGTTAGAAGAGGGGTTCAGGTCCCCTGGACCTGGAGCTAGAAACAGTTTTGAGCTGTCATGTGGGTGCTGGGAATGGGATGTAGATCCTCTGGAAGAACAATAAAGTCTCTGAACATTGAGCCATGTCTCTAGCCACCTTTAACATATATTTATAAAAATGCATTATGTTTCCCATCATGGTACTGCCAAGAATATATGATATACTTTGATTATATCTACTCCCTACTACCCTGGTCTCTCTCTCCACACTGTTAAACCCATTTCTCTTCTCAATTTAGTTCCCTTCAACTTAAAACAAAAATCCAGATTGCACATATGAGAGAAAACAGGTGATATTTGTTTTCTGAGTCTGGCTTATTTCTGGTAACAAAATGATCTGCAGTTTGGTCTCTTTCCCAAAAAGCATGATTTCTTTCTTCTTTATGGTTGAATAATTTTCCTTTGTATATAGCTACTAGTTTCCTGATCTATTCATCCACTGAAGGACACCTTATCTGACTCTGAAACTTGCCTATTGTGAATAGTGCCACGGTAAATATAAGTGTTTAGGTATCTCTATTATAAAAAAATTTCACCTCTATTATAATCTTCTGGGACCATGTAATATGTACTTGTTGTTGGCAATTTTTTTGCATGATGTATGACTGTACTTAAGAATGTATATAATTCCGGGCCAGGTGAGATACTACAGGAGGGTTTAATAAGAGAGACAATTTATAGAGTATAGTCAGAGTGTAAGGAAAGCAATAAAATATTTTGAAGCACCCCAGATCTGCATGTGTTTCCAGTCTCCAGGGTCTTAAGGGACAGAGGGTGGAGCAGTTACTAGAATTTGAAGAGTGGTGTCTATAGCTATAGAAGTTGTCCTGATAGAAGCTGAGGGCTTCAGTGGCAAAACCAGTTACTGCCAATTTTGGGCTCATTTGATCTTCTGTTAGATCATCCCATAGTCCAAATCTAACTGAGAGCCAGAGATCTCACATTCTCAAGAAAATAGGAGAGGGAAAGCGACAGGGCCAAAAGAAAATGATTCTGCACAGGATAAAATACGAGGATGCCTGGAATCTATTTTAAAGTACCTTAGGAAAAAAGCAGATGAGGCGAACATGACATATGTTAACAATTGTTAAATCCAGATGGGAGAGCATGCACGTTTGCTATATTAGTTTTTTTACTTTCCTTTATATTTGAATTTTCATAACAAAAAGTAAAAAGAAAGTGAGAGTAAAATAAATATAGACGTTTTAGAACAAAGTCTGAAAGAATTTACACTTACGATCCTAACTGAAAGAATTATTAGAGGATTTACTTCAGAGATGAAACTTAGAAATGAAACCCAGAAGGCAGCTGTAGGAGACGAAAAGCAAGGATGAGTGATGAACCTGGGTAAACATGCGAGTAAATCTAAATGAGCATTAGCCATAAAATAGCTAGAGACGACTGGAGATTACAGGTCAGCGTGGAAGGCTCTACTGTAATAAAGACACAGAAAAGAGGACAGAGGAGGAAGGTAGGGGAGGAAGGCTTCTTGAGAAAGGGGACAACAGATGAGCTGAAATTTAAAGGACTGAAAGGATTGATTGGAGAGGAATCTGAGAGTAGGGTGAACTCAGGATGAAGGCATAGCAGCAGTAGGCAGGGACAATTCTAAGACTACACTTTTGATACATCTAGCAGTGGGAGGTCCCTTTGGGGCATGGGGAAGGGAAACACAAGAGGGCCATACTCAATGAGTCTGTGAAATGGTAGCTCTGAGGGGTCTTCTGTCAAGGTTGGAAGACAATGCAGGATTTTAGGCAGGGAAATGACCTGATCAGATTTGCATTTTAGGAATGCAACCCCGAACTCACATTTGGACTGATTGAAGAGTTCAGAGGGGAAGTAGCTCGCAGTCAGAAGGCACTGTAGCAATCAAGGTGAGGCAAGAGCAGATATGATCTAAGGCAGCAGCACTGGAAATGGAGAGGAAACTGATTCAAGAGATAGTGAAGAGGTCAAATGATGAAGACCCAGTGATTGATTGGAGGTAGGGTGGTGAGGTGTGGCTATTGCCTTTGCCTGGGCATAGGTGAAATCATGGGACTGGCAACCTGTGCAAAGAGACGATTGGGAGAAAAGATGATAACTCAGTTTTGTTCATATATAAATGCCGGGTTCTGAAGCTATGAATCAGGATAAAGCCATATACATCATGCCTACATGGAAAAAAACAGAGGAGGACCAGGTAAACCTTGCCTAAACTTACATGGGGAACGAAAAGCATTTCCAGAGCATTCTTCATCATGGTCTTCCATCATCTTGTCTTGAATGAATTAGACCCTAGTGACATTCAGGACTTGGAGGCAGGGGTTGGGGGAGAATGGAGAAGGAAATTGTAATTGGCCTATGCAAATTGTTGTTCCATTCCTGAGGACGGTGTCCTGCTCCCAAATAAAATTGGATTTCCAGTAGCAAGGAAAGGGTGGAGACAGGTGAGCTACACAAACTATAAAGCCTGCTGTTATCACATAATTACACCAACTAGGGCTGTGGTCTGTGGGGCCATGGAACTAGCCTACCGTCAGATATTTGACCCTGAAGCCTAGAGGTCAGAACCAGGAGAATTCCTACCTCCTAGCCAGCCCAAGAAAATGCCCAGGGTCTGATGCCAGAGTAGGCCTTGTGTGATGGGGAATAAAAGCCAAGATTTACTGAAAGCTTCTGGCCTCCATAGGTTGTGTTGGGACCCAGGACCCAGACTTAATGTGTGTATGGGGACTTGATGGGCTTCCCTGGACCGATTTGGCAAGGCAGAAGACATCAATGAAAGAAAGCAAGGTCAACATTAGGAATTCTTCTTGGACTTGGCTAAAAGAAAGCATTTTTGATAGAACTTAATTTCATTCTTGGTTTCAGAAGACTTGGGTACATCTGTAGGGATAGCAGAGCTGCATGAATGGCTTTGTACCTATTTGTGGGAAAGTGAGACAATTGGTCACTTCTTGTCAGTCAGGAAGCAGAGGACTCAGCTGGAATTAGAACTTACATCTAGTAACCCACTTCTACCAACTAAGGTCCTATGTCCCAAGCCTCCATAACTTCCAAATAGTGTCCCCAACTGGGAATAAGGCCTTCAAATACATAACTTTGTTGGAGATAATTCATACATGCATACACAAGCACACACACATGTATAAACATATATCTAACATTTTATATGGAGGTACTGATGACTGCCATGTGGCTCTATAGATTATGTGAAAATTCTCAAGAACTGAAAAAAATATTCTGATACTTATATAGAAAATGAAGTATTGTTTAAACATTCAGAAATAACCTTTACTGAAGATAAACCTTGGTGTCTTTCTTTTCCTCCTTAAACAGGCTTGAGTTCAGTTTCTGTTGCCTGAAACCAAAGTATTCTTGACTTATGAGTGCAAATGAGTCAACCTTTTGGGTTGGGGGGAGGATGTAATACATACTAAGAAATCATCCCTAAAGGATGTAATTCCAGCTTTAGTCTCCTTTTGAGTGTCAATGTCAATAACTCATCCTGTCCCCAGCTTCTCACTTTTATCCCTGCAAAGCCTTAGGTCTCTGTTGTATATGCTCATCCAGGACAGCAGTCTGATCCCCAAGCCAGATGCCTGCAGCTACTCTTTCTGAGAATCAATTTCATGGCTGCTACCTGCCTGCCTTGAGTGCTCTGCACAGCTGTCTCAAGGTCCCTCCCAGCACTGGCTGGCTGGTCTTCATTATAGCAGAAATTCTTCAAGGAAGAGTAAAGATGGTATCCTTCATCCATCTTTCCAACTTCCACAGTGCCTCTTACAAAGTTCCCCTCAAAGTGTTAGTTTCAATTCTATTAACTTGAGGAGGAGTATAATTTAGTGGTCAAGAGACTAGCCAACAGAGTAAGACATCCCAGGTTCAAGTCCCAGCTTTGCCACTATTAGCTCTAAGACCCTGTGCAAGTGCTGCTCAGCATCCTTAAAGGGGATAATAATAGTGCTTTACCAACCTAAAGATCACTTTGAGAGCACAAAACACTTAAATTGATGTGTGGCTCACAGATAGCACTAGGTGCTTGTTCTTTTTATTTAGGTTGAGATAGTAAAGGCTGCACCTGGGGAAAGCAGGCCTTGTTTGGCTCATTACTCCACCTTATCCTTAATTTCTTTCTGGTTTCTTTAATGGAAACCTCCATTATTCTACAACCTTACTTTAGTATCCCACCTTTTTTTACCTTCTATGTCTGTTCTACATTGGTCCCTCTCTACTCTTCATCTTTCAAATCCTTTTTTTTCTTTTTTTCTCAAAGTCTGATTATTTATTTGCTCTTCTTAAAAACCTATTTTTGACTGGACTCAGACTTAGAAGTAGAAGCCCCTCAGCAAGAACAACCTCTGTCTCTTGGCAATCTGTTTCTGGTATTTTTCATTGGCTTCCTTCATTCTCTTGGACAAAAGTTTAGCACATTCTAGGTGAGAGGTAGAGCTCTTCCCTATCATCCTCTTCTCCCTTCCTTGCAAGGGGATAGGTAGCCTAACAATTAGTGCATTATTTATCCAGAGCAATATGTCTGTGTTTGTGTTGTAGAACATATGGAGTAACATGACATGAAATCTTGGATGCTTTGGCCCTGCCCTTATTACCTTCTGATTCAAGGGCTTTCTGACAACATATTAGTGGACATCATCTTTGTTTTTTTATAAATTTATTATTTTATGTTTACGCATATATGTATAAAGACACTGTAACTGTCTTCAGACATACCAGAAGAGGGTATCGGATCCCATTACAGATGGTTGTGAGCCACCACATGGTTGAACTCAGGACCTCTGGAAGAGCAATCAGTGCTCTTAACCACTGAGCCATCACTCCAGCCCTGGACATCATCTTCTTTAGAGAGACTGAAGTTTTTAGATTCTACTAGCTCTCTTGGTCCTGAACCACTGAAGCCCAGTAGTATCTGTCGATCTAAGAATAGCCTCCTCTCTCTCTCTTTTTTTTTTTTTTTACACAATGACCAAGTTGAGAACACTCAGACTGCCATCCACAATGCATCCTGAACAGACTGGCGCTTCCTCCCGCTAGTTCTCCTTGATTTATAACAAGAATGCCCCTTACTTGAAAGCAGGCTGTTGTGAAGACCACTTGCATATGGGAAAACCTTGATTCTCATTCCCACCACTGATTTAGACCATATAACCCTTCCACTCTTCACCTAGAGCATCAGAGCATCAGTACTACTTTCGTGGCCATGCTCTTCTCCTAGAAAGTATGAAGCTTGCATTCCTTGTCCATGTCACTGAGTTTCTGGTAGCCAGAGGCTGGGAAGGAGGTGTTCAGCTTCAGCTTGGCACAGCCTACCCCTAGGATGTGCCACAAAAATGAGCCTGAACTTTGTTTCTTATGAGATAACTATGTAGGGCAACTACAGGGCACTAACCCCATTCCTTTGGGTGTTACCCTTATGCCCTAACTACCTCTCAAATTTGCAAGCAACAGAGATTAGATTACATCATATGAAGTTTGGGAGGACATACACATTCAATCCTAAGCAGTGCTTTCCATTTTGGGAGAAACTAATTTCATCTACAAAACAACTTTATAATTTAGAGCTTTAAAAGTGCTTTTGAATAGGTTTTTCTAGTTATCTTTATAGTAACTCTATGAAGTAGGTACAAGAGGGGAGCTGAGTGTTGCAATAACCTATTGTAGTCAGGTTAGCTGCCTTAATAAATGATCACCCAAATTCAGTACCTTAATACATCTTTCCCCACTCCTTAACATTATAGTGCTGACCAGCATAAAAGAACTAGAATACAGGCTGTGATTCCATGATTTTCAACTTTTGGATGAAGTTATAGTAGTTTTTTTTATTTAAGCACTTTGAATCAAGAACCCTAACTCTGGTGGCTGACAAGCTTCATGTGTGTGTGCCCACGTGTGTGTGTGTGTGGAGGGATTATCTAATATTGAGCACTGCCATTTGCTACTAAAGCCTGTGATGGGTAACACTTATGTCTAACCTTGCATGAGTAGGGCATCAAGTCTCCTGCCCTGGTCCTCCCATCCTTGCCATCTGTCTTAGTCAGAGTTTGCATTCTTGCACAAACATCATGACCAAGAAGCAAGTTGGGGAGGAAAGGGTTTATTCAGCTTACACTTCCATATTGATGTTCATCACCAAAGGAAATCAGTACTGGAACTCAAGCAGGAGCTGATGCAGAGGCCATGGAGGGATGTTACTTACTGGCTTGCTTCCCCTGGCTTGCTCAGCTTGCTTTCTTATAGAACCCAAGACTACCAGCCCAGGGATGGTACCACCCACAATGGACTGGGCCCTCCCACCCTTGATCACTAATTGAGAAAAATGCCTTATAGTTGGATCTTATGGAGGTATTTCTCCAAGGGAGTCTCCTTTCTCTGTGATAACTTCAGCGTGTGTCAAGTTGACACACAAATCCAGCCAGTACACCATTTATCTTAGACCTTGTGGGTTGCCATGACAAAAATACTATATATAGGCGATGACGAGGAACAGAAATCTATTCTGCACAATTCTGAAGGCTGGAAGTCCAAGACCATGGTGCTGAAAGGTCTGATGCCCTTTGAGGGACAGTTTCATAGACAGCTAGCTTTTTATTGTATCTTCATATGTGAGCTATTTCACTGGGGATTCTCTCATAAGGACCCTAATCTTACCCACTTGGATGCTGAATTTGTAGGGAAGGAGAACACAAACATTCAAACAACAGCATCTACCATCTTGCTGGTGTTGTAACCCCTCTCAGTTCTTAACTACACAGTTCTGATTCTCGTTCATTTTCTTTCCCTTCCTTTGGCCATTATTGTGTGTGTGTGTGTGTGAGGGGTAGTTTCTCCTTACCTTCTGGGTATGCCCAACATCTGTCTGGAGCTCTCAGTCCAGCTGTTACCTATGCTACACTGGGGAATTTGGGAATATCTGAATCACTCCCATACTATGTAAGAGCTAGGATGAATCCAAAGTTAACTCTGCCCACCCATGCAATACCCCTATAATTTTCTGCTTTGATACTTCCATGATGGTGCATGACTACCATTGAGGTTGACCCCTTCCAGAGAGTGAATAGTTAGATGGAATAATATCCCCTTAGCTTTTTCGTTTCCTCATATTGATATGTTAGAATCTTGACATTGCCTTCATCCTCTGCAGAACCAGATCCTGGAACTTCACTGCTTCTATGTTCCAACTTCCTTCTCTTGCCTTGTTATCTACTTTTCAAAAAAGAGGTGGGATTCTTTCTTCTAATAGAGTTCATTCTTCCTCAAAGCTGTGAGCCTACTTTCCTGACATCAGTAATGAAGAGGATACAATTTAAACAGAAAACTCACCAGGAAGCAAGGGTGTTCTGTCTCTAGTCCCAGTAAGATATAAGTCCTTATAATGTGTGGCCTATCTATTGTCCACCCAAAAGCCTTTTCTGAAGGGGCCTTCCACTGTTCCATCCCAATCAAATACAACACTCAACCTGATGATGCTCTACTCAGATTTGAACGCCAGGCTAACTAACTATGGCAGCATTACATGTATGCTGTAACTATCAAATGTCCTCTTACTTTAAGCTCTACTTTCCACCCTTTCCTTTCTATGTCTTGTATTGCAAAACACTGAAGCTTCCAGATTCCCTTAATGCTTTGTCTTCCAGCTTAGTTTGGTCAATGAGAGGCAGTGGTGGAAGGTTGCAGAGCAGAATGAAAGGAGAAGTCAGGGTCCTTCAATCCTCCGATCCTCAGCATCCTATGGCATTTCCAACTCCCACAAGGGATTCTCTTCTTTCTTTCCTTGGCCACTGTTTACTCTGGTTCAAGATCTAGACTTTGGACCCAACTCTTCCACTCCTTTCTTATGTTCTTGAACACTCAAGTTGGTAGCAGTTTCTGGCTGCCACCAATCTCTGGATTGTCTCATCATTCTTTGCTTGACTTTGTGTCTCTTCTATTTCCTGTGTATTCAATTTCCTGAATCAATTGGAAAGACTTGGAGAAGTTTCTATTTTCTTTTTGGGATTATAACTGCACATACACAGCAATCCCACAAAACATAAGTCTGAAATTCTTTAGGAAATGGTGAGCCTAACATGGATACGTATCTTTTTGAATCCAGAAAGTTCATGCACAAAACTCATTCATGGATTTGGGTGTTGGTTTGTTCTGAAGTTTTCTAGAGAAGAGCAAACACCCTTGGTATTGTGACTTGCCACTGGATGTGACATGTGGGTCACCCTCTGATCCCACAAGTACAACAGCACCCTGTACAAAAGGCCACAATTAATTTTTATTGCACATACATGTGGAGAGATACCTGCTTGGCCTCCATGTGAGAGCTATAACTCTCTTAAATTGATGTGTCAGTGAACTAAAACTCAATATTTTTTTCACACAGTATATTTTACAGTCAGAGGCCCTTCCCTAATCGGAATAAAGCAATTTGGCTCCCTGTCATTGCTCACTGAAAACATATGAGCTGGTTGGCATTTCTAGCAGCCCAGATTTATCAGGGTCTCTGATCTAGTGCACAGAAGGTTCAGGGCTGTGGCATGGACAAAACTGGATTTTTTATGATGGCATTGTGCTGCATCTGTGCATAGCTAGATTTATCCCTTCATTTCAGAAATATTTTTACTGTCTTTAGTCCCAAACCTACTTCAGTTTGAAAAGATTCCACTCTGTTTGTGAGAGGCTTTGGAGCCATTATCTCTAGACTTTTGAAGTTGGAATTTCCATCCTATAAAAGGTCCCCATGTTGCCTTCTTTTGAATCATGGTATTCTGGGAATTTAAGTTTTATTGTGTTAAGTCTCTAGAGTGTCACTTGTCTGCAGCAATAGTGTGGGCCAAGGACAGGACTTGTGGAGTCCCATTCTTGAGAATCCGTATCAGAACAGAAGAAATACCCACATCAGTGTGACTACCATGCCCTTAGAAAGTAGCAGACACCATGGCCCCTTGAATGCATTGCCTTTTACTATTTCCTTGAGCCCTCCAGCATTATTGTGCTGTACTTCTAACTGCCCACACCTGCTCTCCTCAAAGATCTCCAGGCACTTAGAGCCACTTTGCCCATGTTTGTAGTGAGTGGGAGATGCGTGAAAACTTTGGTCCCTTGGGATGGCTGTTGCTCAATAACTAAGGGATTCGGGTTTATAAAACCCTGCATCCTTGTCTGGAGTCATGACAGTTTTTGAGGTATAATTATACCTCTGATCCTTGGAATCAGGCTGAGGCTGGCACTTTCCCTGACATGGAAACCATCTGTAGCATCCCCTTCCCTTCTTAGTCTTGCCTCTCTAATTCCATTAGAGCCCTGCGAAGGAAGCAGTTCCCCAATAACTTTATTGTGTTGCAATCCCCACTGCAGGGTTTGTTTCCAAGGAACTCCACCTAAGACAGCATCTGAACCGTCCAATCAGCTATCAGATGCTACAACATTCCTTTCAAGGGAATGTCGGGTATCTTTTTAGTAACTTCCACAAGTGGGTAACACATTACCAGCACAGATAGAAAACACACCCTGCAGGAAATTCCATGTACCAGAAAACTCACTAAACATCAGCCACATAGCAGCCTTACAGGACATCTAGACTAGCCTCAATATTGACATGAGGATAATATTGATGCCTTGTCTCATGTCCCTTGGAACTGCTGAAGGCCTGCTTGCTCAGTCTTTGGCACACTAACAACTCCTCACCTCAGGATCTGCCCATTTCCCCTGATTTCACTCCACAAAGCCACTGGTACAAACCAGAAAGACAAGAAAGCCAGCGCCCCTGGATTTAAGCCCTGACTGAGTGAGTAATAAGAATTTGTGCTTTCCTCAAATTCTCCAGAGTGCTCATGCTAAGCTGTGACTCATGTGTTTTTGTGCTCAGCCACTCACAAGATTGAATTCCAGTCTCTGTGAGAGGTGATCCATTCATGAATTCCACCTCCTCCCTTCCCTAACTGAGTCTCTTATCCTCCAAGTCCTGTCTTTGGGTAGTTCTAAGAGAATTCAAATGAAGGTCAGAAAGGCTGAAGATTTAATTTCTGTTCCTTTCCCAAACAACTAAATATACTTCTTGCCCAAAGATACACTGAGCCAAAGAGGTCCTCAGTGAAAGCCTGTGAGTTCAGCTCCTTGAGCTTTCAGGCCAGGACTCACTGTGCGGCACCTCGCTCCGTGCATTCACTTGGTTGGATACACTGTAGTTAGGCTTTCCCCTATATTGCTTTGTTTGGAACTTTGGAACTTCAGGACTTTCCTTAATGCATAAATGCTGTGGCACATTTGCATAAACACACTCTTACATTTATGTTTCTATGATGCATGCTTTCTAGGCATATCTTTTCTGTGCCCCAAATTGGATTTCTGTGTTAGTTTATGTTGTGTTAATAATGAAGAGACCAACTGAATCTCCTAATCCTCAAGTCCACACAACTAGCTCACTGTTCCCACATGCTACCATATTAGGTTTCTTTGAGAGCCCAGCTGAGAGAGTCCTTCAGTTGAGTGTTCCTGTAATTCATAATGTTGTATAGATTTCACTTCAAGATTCATACATTGCATCTCTTATGAAATCCATCATTCTGGAGAGCAGAGACTGAGGTAGCAAGCCACAGGACTCTCCTGGACTAAGGCCCATATCACTGTATGGCCACAACTTTTCCTCTTTCACACAGCTCCTCCTGGATTCTTGGGTATGAAAAGACCCCTATCATGCATCAGCTGCATGGTAGAATTCTTAAATGATTCCATTCCAAGAAAAGGTCAGAAGGACCCCCATCATGCACATACAGGAGCCCTCTGACCTCTAGGGTAGACACAACCAAAGGCCACCAGCCCTATAATGAGCTTCTTACCCTTTGTTCATTTCTACCCCAGTGGCATAAGGCAGAAGACTTGAGCTCCCCCTAGAGGTTATTGTTTCTACATCAAGTATGGGGAGATGCTGAAGAATCAAGACGATTATCTTTTGGAGAATACAGTTATGTAGGGGCTAGATCTATTGGTGGCACAAATTACATGCAGCTCAGAACTGAATATCTAAGTATACTGTGATTAAAACTAAATTATGAATTTTATGATGTACAATAACAATTGTCAAGGGTCTTGTAAGTAAATACTACTAGAATCTCTTGAATAACAAAACTATGTGATCAGAAATTGAAAATAAACTATTATAGATGACTGGGTAATAAAGAGAAATATCACATGATTCATCTCCTATTGATTGTGGCCATCTTCATTCTGCCACCATTCTGAGTTGAAGTGAATGAAAACAGGCAGATGCAGACTACTCTCAGTGCTCATCACAATGCCAAAAAGTACCACAGCATAAGCTGTATAACCACAGGAACAAATGTTGGCTGATCCTGTTGTTTTTATTGGATCTCTACTATGCAATAGTCTCTATGGATAGTATAGCTGTAACATTGCCCAATCTGAGTCCAGAAATCTGAACTAAAGTTACAGTTTAAACACGAGTTAGCTGACTGGCTTCAGGAAATTTTCTCAATGTCTCTGAACCAGAAATTCTTGAATGGTGATGCAGAGCTAATAATAATGGCTCTATGACTCACAAGATGGCCATTGAGTAACATTTGCCAGATCACATGGAGCTGAAAATCATGGACCATTTGTGCTCAGCACAGAATGGGCCTTTTCCACTGAAGGGCAATTACAGATATATAAAAATGTAAAAATTAGTTTGAGGCTTGAGGAGAGGGGTCTTAGCACAGAATGTAGCTAACTTAGGAAATTTCACATAGGAAACTTCACTTAGCTTGAGCTGCTCCTTTAAGGAAAAAAAAATCATACAGATAGGTAAAATCTAAATGCAAGATATGGATGACTGGCTGATAGATAAGTAAAAACTATACCTAGTCTGTAAGACCCACATAGACACACATTTGCTTCTTTCCCCTCACTTCTTTAAGCATGCACCTAACCGAGCAGCTGATTAACGGAGAGTTTTTAAATGAACCCATATGCTATTTCTTCCTGCTTCTTTTTCTATGTCCCACAGTTGGGAAGACCACTTCCAAAAGAGAGACTTTTTCTTCTTTCCAGGAGAAATGACAGCATCCCATGCAGAAGTTGGCACCAAGGATAGGTAGGGTCAGTGCTGTTCTTCGGAGTCCTGGGATTGAGGAAAACAAAACGAAACAGGTCACTGGAAGGAAGAAGGGAGGCAGGGAGAGAGGGCGGGCGGG
>NC_045030.1:5503890-5506574 GCF_008632895.1 Mastomys coucha | reverse complement strand
TCCCCCACTCAGAAACCCCCATCCCATCCCCCTCCTTCTGCTTTTATGAGGGTGTGCCCCCATGCACCCACCCACTCCCACCTCCCTGCTCTCAAATTCCCCTACACTGGGGCTTCGAGCCTTCACAGGACCAAGGGACTCTTCTCCCATTGATGCTCAACAAGGCCTTCCTCTACTACATATATGGCTGGAGCCATGGGTCCCTCCATGTGTACTCCTTGGTTGGTGGTTTAGACCCTGGGAGCTCTAGTTGGTTGATATTGTTGTTCTTCCTATGGGGGTTGCAAACCCCTTTAGTTCCTTCAGCCCTTTCTCTAACTCCTCCATTGGGGACCCTGTGGTCAGTCCAATGTTTGGCTACGAGTATCTGACTCTCTGTATGTCAGGCTCTGGCAGAGCCTCTCAGGAGACAGCTATATCAGGCTCCTATCAGCATGCACTTCTTGGCATTCACAAGAGTTTCTGCATTTGGTGACTGTATTTGCGATGGGTCTCCAGGTGGAGCACTCTCTGGATGGCCTTTCCTTCAGTCTCCACTCCACACTTCGTCTCAGTATTTGCTCCCATGAGTATTTTGTTCCCACTTCTAAGAAGGACTGAAGCACCCACACTTTGGTCTTCCTTCTTCTTGTGTCTCATGTTGTCTGTGAATTGCATCTTGATTATTCCAAGCTTTTGGGCTAATATCCACTTTTCAGTGAGTGCATACCATGTGTGTTCTTTTGTGATTGGAGTACCTCACTCAGGATATTTTTTAGTTCCATTCATTTGCCAGTGCACTAGAGACCAGAGGGGTTCAATGTGGGGAAGTGGGGGTGGAGGTGACAGATGCAGGCTAAAGGCACTTTACCAAAAATGAAAGAGGAGCAAGTAGTAGTAGAAGCTTGTGCTCTGTGAAGGTTTTGCTTTGCTTTTTTTAAAAAAATGGTAAAAGTCACAGTATATTGTTATGCTGATAGAAGAGACCTAGTGAGGAGAATGAAATGGAAGAAGCAGGAGAGGGGGGGCGTTAACCATGGGAAAAATGAGAAGCAGGGCAAGAGCTGCAGTTCTTACTTGGAACAGTTGGCCTACTTCAAAAGAGCTCCAAGTGTAGTCATTTTGTCATGGAAACAGGTAGCGCTGGTCGGTATAGATAGAGGCTATCATCAGAAAAGGAGCTGAGAGAGGAGGGAACTTCTCTTGCCGTTGTTTCTCTTTTCTTTTTCAGGGAATTAAGAAAGAAGTTTGTGTTTAACACACACACACACACACACAGAGAGAGAGAGAGAGAGAGAGAGAGAGAGAGAGAGAGAGAGAGAGCGCTCAGGAAACATCATGGTATAGGAGACAGACAGAATCTAGGTGCTGGGAAGAGCAGCAGGAAGTGCTGGGCATGATGTGGGGGATGGCACACGTATAGGCAGTGTTAATTGAACTTCGTGATATATCAAAAATACATAACAAAAAAGACATTAAATTGGGAGGGAAGTATGTTGGGGTATGAGAGGAGTCATAAGAATAGAAAATGGAGTGGTAGATACAATCATATTTTGTTGTTTATATGTATGAGATTGTTAAGAATAAAGAAAAACATATAAACATAGAAGTTCATCTGCTGAGGAGGAAGAGATGAAATTGCTGGAGGTGGTGGAAAGGTGAAAAACACTATGGAAGCATCATCTCATAGACAGGGGAGAGTGAATTGTGCTGGGAAATGGGATAGGATTGCCTGGCTTCATTGAGGTCTGCCGTCATAAATTTCAAGTGAGACCAGTCAGTGATGGTTGAGTGTTTTCCAGAAGTCACTTTTAGCTGCTTAGCAGCTGGGATGGAATAGGTGGGAGGCCGGAATTAAACAAGGCTGAACATGATTATCAAGGGCAAGCAAAATAACAATAATAATAATACTAATGGAGTCTAGAGAACGCAGGAGTGGTCGACAGTGTGTGCGAGGAGTGGTTATGGGAATAGATAGTGTACTCTTGGGTGTAAAAGTGGAGAGGGGAGGAAAGAAGGGCATGGGAGTATGGTGAAGTGGCAGTACAGTGATAGGACTGGGAGAGCAGAAGTGGACTATGTCAGAGCACCAGAGAAAGCTGGTTGACAGCAAATGGGAATGTGTGCAGGAGGAAAGTAAGGTTTGCTAATGGAGCAGTTCCTGCTAATGGACCCTTGGCAATGGGAATCTCAGATGAGTTGGTAAAGACCAGAGGAAGCCTCCCTTTGTCGAGAAGATGTGAGGCCAGTCTGAAGACTTTTTATATGTGTATCTAAATGGTTAAGAGTTGAGAAAGTTCTAACTGAAAATAAAGACTGATCTTGGGACTCATGTCTTCAGTGACAGATTGTGTGTGTTGAGGGGGTGATTAGAAGGTGAAAGATGACTCTGACAAGAAGACTGTGGCAGTCATGAGAATGTCCTTTCCAGACCCTTAACTGTTGGGAATGCAATTGATTGACAGGACCAGATGCTGTGCCTAGAAATCTATCACTCTTGTATCCACACCCCTACCAGCTGGACAGAGTGCTGCAAGGATCCTAAGGCAGATGTCATACTAGGAGTTGTGCAGCTCTCCTGACCCACAGCTTTGGCTTGAGGATGCCTCAAGAGCTTTGCCAAAAGTTTCTTAGGCACTCGCTAATGCCTTTTTTCTTTCTTTTTTTTTTTAATTACATATTTTCTTTATTTACATTTCAAATGA
>NC_045030.1:5494478-5502620 GCF_008632895.1 Mastomys coucha | reverse complement strand
AGATAGACAGATACAGAGAGACAGAGAGAAAGAGACAGACAAACAAAGACAGATAGACGGACAGACAGACAGACAGACAGACACACACACACACACACACACACACAGACACACACACACAGACACACACACACACGCACACACACAGAGGACCTGAGGAAGCTCAGCTGTAATTTAAATACGGTTTGTTCCTTCTGAGTTTATATGCTGGAGATTCTTTCCTTAGTATAGTAGTATGAGGGTCAGCACCTCATAGAAGGCCAGTGAAACATTGTGGGTGTCACTCTCCTAAGGGATTAACATACCTTTTGGTAAAAACTCCCACCTAGATACCATATTGTAAGTTGTTATAAATAATAAAGTGTGTGTTCCCTTCTTGCTGGCTTCCTGCCTCACCATGTGATCTCTCCCTTTTTCATCTGCTTCTTGCCAAGATGCCACTCTCCATGAGAGCCTCAAATGTTCATCCAAAGGAATGTTTGCCTTTATTATGCAATACCTAAAGCTCCTTTCTTTATATTAGGCCTTGGGTATTATGCGTTAGCAATGGAAAACTAACAACAAGAGCCCCGTCCTCCTTTTTAAGATGTGAGAACATAAGGAAAAAGGCATCATCTATGAGGAATAAATTCTTATCAGATGGCAAAATCTCCTTATGCCTTGATCCTGGATTACCCTGTCTGTAGAACTGTGAAGAAATCAATGTCTGTTGTCAATAAATCATTCCATTTGTGAGATTTTGTTATAGCAGTCTGATGAAAACAATGACATCCCTCTCATTAAGAGAGTCTATTTCCCCTCTTCTTAAATCAGGGTCGACTCATGACGGTTTTTCACCACCAGAATGTGATGGAAGTGACACAGTGTCGACTCCAGGCGAAGATCTTAAAACTTTGCACCTTCTCTTGCTGCCTTAAATCACTACTTGAAGAAGTCCAGGTCACCCAATTATTAAGAAAAATTACAAAAATGGAGCCACACGAAGGAAGACCAAGATCCCAAGTTCACAGACAGAACCAAGGCTGCAAACAAGTTAGTGAGTCCACCTTGGACTTTCTGGCCTTTAAGGAGCTGATGCAGCCATGTGGGCAAGTGTAGCCAATCCTTACATGGACCAGAGATGAACTATGCCTTTTCAGTCTTACTGACTAGATATAATTACCTTTCTCTTCTCCCTCCTACCTGAGCCAGCGAATACAGTATAATAGTATATAGTATGGTACGGTATGGTATGGTATGGTATAGTACAGTTGTAGGCAGGCAGGCCTTCATGATTAAATTACAGTCAGTGGATCAGAAGAGAAATAGTGCTTGGCATCCATGGACCAGATCCTCACCACAGATGCCTATGACCACTTATCTATGATAAGTCTTGTTATCCCAAAACTTAGCTTGATATCAATGAGTGGCTTTAGAACTACATATTGAAACTGGTACAACCACAAGTTATAAAGAGCTTAGTTTTCTGAATTCATATAGAGAAATCTTCCATTCCTTAGAGACACCTGTTTTGGAGCTAGAAATAATTGCCATGTACTACACATGTTGAGTTGTATTTCCACTAATACAATATTGTAGATCTGGCACAAACAATGCATTTTTAGGCTCCTTACATTGGGACTACAAAAGAGTATTATTGGATTATGACTGTCTACACACCATATGTTGGAAACTTTGAGCTTGAATTGGCAGCTAAATTAAGTAAAACCATCATGTAGTTTAAACAGTGCTAGTTCAGGGCTCTCTCCAACACTATCCTCTGTATAACTATCTAATCTACAAGCAGAGAAAGGTCAACTCTAGTCTGCAAATGCCCTGACAGGGGCAAAAAATTACATTGTTTTATCTAGTGGACCTTGACATTCTGTTTTTTGTAGGACCCAGGTATCTCTTCCCCAAGTGCCTTTGACATTGGCCAGGCCTGATGTCCAGATTAGGTGTGAAACCTCTGGGTCATTCCTCTTCTAGGCACTTGAGTCAGCTAGCAGGGCTGGAATCCTGCCCAGGACTCCACCATTATTTTTGGATAGCTGTTATTTCCTATCCATTAACCTACAGACCTCTATCCCAAATGTAAAGTCATACATTTGGAACTATAATAACCTGATTGTCTTTTGCTGTTTTGTATCCCTCTCTAAAGCTGTATCTGTGCCCCCACTTCAATGACTAGCATCTTCACTGATACTAGGTATTCATGAGACACCTTTCTAATGCCTAAGGGTTTTGTAGACTTCTCAGTCTGAGACTCACTAGAAGAGTTCTGAGAGCAGCAGAAGATAGTCCATGGGCTTATTGGATGGCCTTTCTAGGGTAATTTTCTATCTCTTCACATATGTATTCAACCACTTTCAGTGAGCTCAGTGCTTCGGAGTGGTTCATGACCATGCACTACAATTTGCAAATGTCAGTGCTACTGTGCCAGTGCATGGATTGTCTTTGTAGCCTTGTCCTGGGTTTTTCATCGTCTATATCCATTCCTGTATACTTGGAGCAGTCATTTCATGGAGTTGCTATTGATGTCCTTATTCATGCATACACACCATCAACTAGACCACTGGACTAGGAGCTATCAGTCCCTACCTATACATACTATTATACTGTTTCTTCAATGAAAGACCTACAGTTCTCCTTTTCAGGCCTCAGATATTTCATTAGCACCAAATGAGCCTTGCTTAGTGTCATTCACAGGCTCAGGACCTGATACTCTTCTAGGCTACGCAGCCAGTGAAGTATCAAGAGTCTGTGGACCTCATATTTCCACTTCCACAATGAGACATTCTTAAGGGTCACTGTAGTTGATTTAATGGGGACTCACTAAAACATGGGTCCACTTGGAGACTGTGATTGTGACCTTATTTGGAAAAAGGGTCACTGCAGTTGTAATTGAGTTATGGATGTTGGAGATGAGATCATCCTGGATCAGAGTAGACCTTAAATCCAATGGCAACTGTCCTTACCAGAGAAGAAAAAGTAAAGAAAAGAGACAGAGAAAACAATGTGAAGGCAAAGGGAGAAATTGAAGTGTTGTTATCTATAGGTTAAGAAACACACTGGATGACTGGCAACTACCAAGAACCAGAGTGGAGTTTTGGAATAGATTCTTGATCAGATGTTCCAGAAGGCACAAAGTTGCCAACACATTGGTTTTAGGTTTCTAACTTCAGACCTTAGGAAAGAAGATGTTATTGTTTTCATTCATTACCTCTGTGGTAATCCGTTATGACAGCTTTAGGATACTAATACCGGTATTATACACACTTCCTCTGAGGGTTCCTAGAGGAGGGTGCTTGAGTTCCTTACAGGGATTCTCCACTTATTAACATATCTTTGGTTGCCCTCATTGTCCAATTTTACTTTGCTTACTTCCTCACTTGAGCTACCTGGGATCTATTTGCTTTTAGTAGAATAAAAAGAAAAGAAAAGAAAAAAAAACAAACAAAAAGGCAGGTATACTGTGTGGAATATGTCTATCAACTACTCAAGGCATATAGTGCATATCATTAGAATGTATTATCTTTTTTTTTTTTTTTTGAGACAAATGTGAAGCAAGCTTTAATTACACACTGCTCAGGATGATGGACTCTGGCCAGGTCCATTCCTGGGTTTCCAGAAAATGGCGATAAGTCACATTTAGGCTTAAAAGGGCAAACCCATAAAGCCACCGTATTTCCCATCAGGTCCAAACTAGGGGCAAACATATATCCTGATGTATCTCCTGCCCACGTACCTCCCCCTCTACATGTGATCAAGCACACCCAGTGTGGTGTGTCAAACAAAGTTGTTTAGGGGAACGAAAGATGTGGCTTGTTATCTCCCACAGACAGCAGCTCCCAGCCTTTCAGGAACGTGGCCCACAGTAGAAGCATTTTTGTTTAGTGGGTCTCCTAGGCACTGTAATTAAAACTTAAAACATAACTTGGCATCTCACATTCTTTCCTTGAGTTGTATCCTGAGTCAAATCCCTGACTCTGTGATGGGTACCTGTTTACATTGGGATCTAATAACCATCAGCTTCATGGTACCCAGAAATAAATTAATATCTAGTTAAGGCATTAACAAGCAAGATCCAACAGTAGTCAGCAAAAATACAAGGGTCAAAGACCCTGAGGTGGCCGATGGAGTTACTAACTAGGAGGAACGTGAGAATGGGGAACAGCCATTCGCTTCATTGCGGGTCCCCTTTTTTGGAATTTTTTTTTAGTACAGCCAGATTAATCCCTGAGTGGTCTGTATACAAACAATAGTTTTCTCTTAAAGTCACATACCTCCTTGTTCTGCATAAAGCAGATCCCATACATTGGAAATATCAGCTAATAAATCTACTACTTATTGATAGATCTGGGTCTCTTTACGTTTAACAGGTACCTTTTCTGGTATGCCAACAGGTACTGTAGGTAGCCATTTTTTCCCCTATGCCAGGGAATGTCCTTTTGATCTAACATTCCAGCCTCTTGGGGACAAGGGACGACGTACTCTCTTCTGTAACTACTTCCTGCTGAAACAAGGATGTTGCCAGGGCCCAGGAAGGCTGGAATGATAGTCAAAGGCAGGGAGGGGATTCTGGAAATGGGACATGCATCAGAAGCATCCAATTAGGTGACCCAGCTGAAGACACAGGGAGCAATCACATCGGCTGGACTGGTTCACATCAACTTTCATCAAGTCCAGAGCTCAGAGACAGTTTGGAGCAGTTTGCAGTCCATAGTTGATTCCTAGAGTATTATCTTTTCTTAAAAAAAATTCTTTCTGAATTCATTCATTTTCCTCTTTCTCCTTTGTTTCTCTTTCCTTCTATCATTCCAGGCTTCTTCTAGTCAGTGGCTATTGATTCATTCACTCCTGGATATGTGGGTGAAAAGGGGATTCAGCTGTCTTTAAGAAAACTAGACACTGGAAACAGGCAAAGGGTTAGTTTCTAGAAACATTGTCAATTATGCCCTTTCCTTGGGAAACAGTGAAATGGACAGACAGCCTTACTCCTCTCTGTGGTACTGACTCTTCCTTCACACACACACCTTCCAAAAGCACCTGAAAACTCTATATGGTTCAAGAGCAATCCATGATCTCTGGACTCTGGGCCTTTGAATTTGAACTGTTTATCCCACCAAGGTCACACAACTATTCCCCCAAACCATGTATTCTTTTCTCTAGGTCTGTTTGACTGTTGGATCCAAGCCATGTCCACCACTGGTCTGGCCTGCTTCTGTCAGGGTTATGAGTGGGATAAATGTGCTTGTTCCTCTTCATGCATCTGATGCTGTCTTTGAGCACATTTGAAAGCCATAGGATTTGGGCATCAGTTGCTGACCTTCATCATTTGAGCTACCTGCTCCTCTCTGTCAGAACTCATTGTAGATATTTAAAGTGAACTGTTAGTTTCACATGAAAGTGCAGAAAAACACTCAGAGAGAAGTTCAAAGTCTGTTCACCTGTCATCTGCCGTCCATTTTCTCACTCAAGAGAGAAGGATATATTGCTTTCACTTCCATTTTGATCCGTTCCCATTTTAATTTAAAAAGTTTCAAGTATCTCATCTACTCTCATACCATTTTCCTTTCCATATGGCTTCTTGGATGGAGTGGAAACAACCTGGGTAGGAGAAAAGAGAGAGAATAGTGAATGTTAGGAGTTAAAGGGAGAAAGCACTGAGAAGATGACTCAATTCACCTGCCTTGCCATACAGAAAAGCTGGGGCTAAGGAAGGGTGGGGTGATTTCTTCTAAACAAATAATAATCACAGAGTAAACCCTAGAAACCAAGAGGAAGCTCTACTCTCTCAGCACACGTGGTGTTTCCATGAACAAGCTAGTTTGGAGGTTGAAAGCCAGTTCTCTCCCAATAGCTCCAACTGTCAGCCCAGGCTGAGACTGTTGTCTAACTCAGCTTTATTACTTTCTCCTTCCAACTGTGCCTTAAACATCTCTTCTCATGTTCTCATCTCTTAACAGAGCCATTATTCAATTCAGTAGGGGGCTTACTTTCCATTGTCTGAAATCCCTCTGTAAAACATGAAGCAGTCAATATATATATATATATACATATATATATATATATATTCCAGCATTAGATAAACCTACCATTTAATTGAACACTTTCCCTTAGAATTAGTCCAAAATGCTTTAACTATTTTTGCCCAGTGTGGAGACAGTGACTCACACTGGATATTCCATCATCAATATCCCTGTTCACACTGAGGCCAGAAAAGAGGTTTTCATTCCCCCTGAAACATGGAGGTGGCATCCATTTCTTAAGACGAAATAAATGTCCTTAGTAGCCTGGGCTCCCGGGCACTAGACAAGCCAAATAAATGTGGAATTGCTCTTTTTTCCTCCAATTCTATGGTTCCAGACAGAATACAATATCTATCCATTGTCTAACACAGCCCATTAGCCACCTGGCTGACAGAAAATAATCTTAAATGGACACTTTGAAGATGGGTCAGCCCACGGCTTTTTTCTCATAGGTTTCAATCTTAATAGAAAACTATACTTAGCATTTATAGAACCTTGTCAGTCAAAAGTTGGGAGCTGGACTGAGTCACAATCCCTTTTTGCTGAGAGGAAAAGTGGCACTCAGAGCTTCCTATTTATTAGTAGTATTAATATTATTTTTTGGGAACATGGTAAATGTCAACCCAGGACTCTCTCTCTCTCTCTCTCTCTCTCTCTCTCTCTCTCTCTCTCTCTCTCTCTCTCTCTCTCTCTCTCTCTCTCTCTCTCTCTCTCTCTCTCTCTTTCTGTCTCTGTCTCTCTCTTTTTTTTTTGCAATACCATTTTAACTAAAACCTTGCAAAAATATCCAGCTGTGTGCCTCTGTGAAGCTTTACTTCATTCATCTATTAAAGACTGGACAATGATGCAGGATCGTGAGGGTTAAAGAAGAGAGCACTCATAAAATAACTGCCGATGCAGAATCAGTTCTTAAATATGTTTTTCTCCATTTTGTCTAGTGTATTTTTTTAATAGTCAATTCTACCCAACCCCCAAAGCTCAAGGATTCCCCCTAGACAAACTGGAACAGGCAAGCCAATGTTTTTCTCTTGATGAGAGGACAGTAAATTTTGTTGAATAAATAGGAAGAAGCTTTATGTCACATTCTTCCCGATGACTCGGTTATAGCAGTATCTTTCTATTGAAGGTCATTGGCTCACATAGAAAAATCAATCAAAGTCTCTGACCTGCAATGTAAATTAGCATTCTTTTAGTGAGAGCTATAGGAAAGGCTGAGCTCATATCATCTCAAAAAACCAAGCTATTCTACTCCCAGTATGGCTGAGTAGGCTTCTATTGGACTAAGTCTGCCATGGATCATAGCTATTAACTGTGAAGAAAGTACAAGTACCAGCTACCTGAATATTCTGGAAAGAGAGGGAAAATATGCTCCTCCTATAAAGGAGTCAACCTCAGGAAGCATAGAAAACACAGTATTATTGTAAGTATTATTGTAGCTTTTAATTGGGGTTGTTAAACTACACTTGATACCATAAGGAATTGCTAAACCTCCTGTGGAAAACCCTGTCTTCCCATTCTAAAGAGTTTGAAACAAGCTGACTGCACAACCCCTAGAAAGGAGGACAAAATTCTAAAAGACACGAACCAGAGAAAAGCATAATTTAATCCCTTGACTATAAATACGTGGAACATTCAAAGAAACCCAATCAGGACAAAAGAACATGGATAAGAGACAATGCTTGTAGCTTGTAATCAACCAAGTTATTTGCCAATTTGAAAAGAATAACACTCTTTGGAGGAATATAACAGATTTCAGAGTCCCCATACTATAATGTTTAGAATACAATTAAAAATTACTCAAAGTATAAAGAACCAGGAAAATAGAAATCATTATCAAGCCAAAAGAAAATCAATGAAGGGCGATCCTGTAGGAAGACCAGCAGTCTCAATTACTCTGGACCCCCGAGATCTCTCAAACACAGGATCACCAAACAGACAGCATACACCAGCTGATATGAGGCCCCCAACACACATTCAGTAGAGGACTTCCTGGTCTGTGTTCATTCAGAGATGATGCACCTGACCCTCAAGAGACTGGAGGCCCCAGGGAGTTTAGAGGTCAGGTGGGATGGGATGGGGTCATCCATGTGGAAACAGGGGGCTAGGGAGGAGGTGTGGGATAAGGAGAAGT
>NC_045030.1:5493283-5494467 GCF_008632895.1 Mastomys coucha | reverse complement strand
ATATGGAGTATAAAAAATAAATTAATTTAATAAAAAAAGAAAAAAATTAACAAAAAAGAAAGAAAATCAATGAAGATTAAGCCCAAGATAGCTTACAGTTTAGAATTATCAAATAAGGATTCAGAGTAGCTGCCATAGTTGTGCTCAGTAACTTAAGGGAAAATATGGTTAAGGTATATGAAAAGGGGCCATCTCAGCATGCCTAATATTTAAAAAGGACTAAAGACTTAGTTCAGTTGGTAGAGTACTTGACTAGCACAAATAAGGTTCTGGGTACTTGTCAACACTATATAAACTGGGAATAGTGACACACACCTATAATTCCAGCACTCAGGAGGTGAAGTAAGGAAGATCAGAAGTTCAAAGTCATTGCCAGCTACAAGGAGTTTGATGCCAGCCTGGGCTACATGAGATTTCATCTCAAATAATTAATAAATGAATGCATACATGATAGGTAGTAGGTAGGTAGATAAATAGAGTGATATATATGTAGATGATAGAGTAGATAAATAGGTGATAGATGGATAGATAGATAGATAGATAGATAGATAGATAGATAGATAGATGGTGGATGGATAGATATAGAGTAGAGCCAAAATGTACAATGTCTGAAACAAAGATCATTAAAATCCAAAGAACTTCATAAAATAACAATGCCAAATGCATTTGTTTCATACTATATTAACTAAGGTCAAGGAAGAATGAAAAACCAGAAAAAGAAAAGAAAACAAAACAAAACCCAAACCAAAACCAAAACAACAACAAAACAGACATAGAAAGGACTGAAGCCAGAAGAAAAGCTGGAGTGAGTTGACTAGAGTTAGTCTCAAAGCAGCCACCAGGAAATAAAACAATGTAAGAAAAGACAGAGAAGGGATAGATTGAAAACAAGTGAGGGAGATGCGAGAAGAGAGACTGTTGAGGAAAGGGTCATAAAATCTCTAAGTTCATAAACTACTTTTGTTGAGACTACAGTTCATTTAGCATAAACTGAAGGCACTAATGAAAACCTTGCCTAAGTGGCTTCTGATCACCTTTTTAAAAAGTTTCCCTAAGAAACTGCTAATGAGTCTGCAGAGAAAGCATTCATGTTGAGCTTTTGGCTTCAGTGATTTGAACAGAAGTTAGGTTCTTTATCTTCACACCACAGAAACTAGTGAGCTCTGAGGTGACTTCTAGCACTC
>NC_045030.1:5489967-5493118 GCF_008632895.1 Mastomys coucha | reverse complement strand
TATGATATACACATTATAATATATATATACATATATAATATGTATGTATGTATGCATATTTATTTGTTTGTTTGTTTGTGTTAGTGAAGAGTTCCAGAAAGAGATTGTTTTGTTTGGGAGAGGGAAGTCTTCTCAGAAGGGTAGCTTGTTTTCCTGGAGCTGGAGACAAGTTGGGAACTACAAGATCCCAAGCTCTCAATCAGACACTATTGAGCTATGCCTCTTCGATCACACTTATGCATGAAAAGCAAATGAGCAGATTCTCATGCTCCTATTATAATGTTGCTGCTCGGAATCAGATTCATTATTACATGTGCATTGTTTTGACCAATGATAAGAATTAGTCTGTGAATATCAGAGACGAGGGAAGGTAATGAAAACCTTAGCAGTATATGTCAATGAAAAGAGAGTTTGGTCTACACTGAATCCCTGGTCTGCATTTTCTCAGAGCCATGAATATAGGAAAGGTTCCCTGATGCAAGAAAACAGCCTGGATACCAAAGATATTTGTGCACAAAGCAGTCACAAAACAGCAAACAATGCTTGCTTCTTGCAAAGGATGTCCTAAACACAAAACAGTAAACAGTGCACGCTTCTGGCAAAGGATGTCCTAAATGAATTTGTGCTATGCTTTGTTTTTCAACAGAAGCAGTTCAACATTTCATAGGAATTTATCATTTTCATCAGTAGTGATTAGAAGTTATGGGGCACATGAGCTTGTGGAATATACTCAAGATGGTGACTTTTTGATGTAATAAAGCCCTTTTTTTGTAAGAGATCAGTAAACATAAAATCTTAATTACAACCCAAAGTTTGTTCTAAACTGTGTAGGTATTAAAATAAATACAATATAACCTCTATTGTTAACCAAGTTTCTCTGAAGCTGCTCTTTACTATCAAACGATAACACTCTGGTCACTGCATGTTCTGTGTATGGAGCCAACTTGCTTTTCTAGGACTGACCTGAGATTCTGAGCAGTTTATCATGTTTATTTTTTTATTTTTTTGAGTTGTGTACTCACATTTATGGACATGGCTGTATGTGTGCTCATGTACATATGAGTGTGGAGACCAGGGTATTTCCGGGTATCAAGCTTCATCTTGTTTTCTGAGACAGGGTCTGTCACTGAACCTGGAACTTGCCAATTCAGCTAGACTGACTAGCAAGCAAGGTCCCAGGAGACACCAATCTCCCCCTCACTGGGAATTAGGGGTATGAGTTGCCACACCCCAACTTTTTACATGGACATCCACCCTCATATTTATACATGTGTATCTATTACCCTGATTTTTAGAACATTTAGGAAATCATTTAATAAAGAAACCTAGAGGACAAACAGCACAACCATCATGGTAACCAGCCCTTTGCTAGCTCCATTCTCAGACTTATAAAGGTCCTCCTTGTTCTAGATTCTACAGTCTTTTTCTATGGAGAGGATATAATTTTCTTGTCCCCATGGATGGGTTGAATGTTTCCTCTATAAATGTTATCACTAGTATCTTGTTGTTTATTGAAGGCAGTTACCCTCAAAACATTGTTAGAAGACATCATCAGTGTTGCTAAGGACATTGTCAAAAATACAAAGCTGGGGCCCCTTTTTCATATGTACTGAGTCAGAAATTCTGGGAACATACCTACACATTCGTTTCAATAAACCCTTAAGGTCATTTTCATATTGAGTTAAGTTTGAGAGCTACTCAAGGAACTCTATTGAGCCTCCATTCCTGGCAACAAATCCATTCACGCAAAGCTGAATATTTCAATAAAATGAGATGTTATGAGACAATACTTAATGAGTTCCTTCATGGCTTAAGTTGGGGTAGGGAGTATCTGTAAAATATAACCTATAAGACAAATCTTACCTATCCCCTTCTTTTATAAACAAAGTTCTACGGGTACACAGCCATGCCTTGTTGGTTAAAATATTGTCTATAGCTAGTTTTTGCTGCAGTCATAGAGTGGCTATGATAAAGACTGTGTGGCCTACAAAGCAGTCAGTATCTATTCTCTGACTATAGAAGAAGTTTGCTACCATCTGGCCTAGACTACTTGCATGATGGACAGACATTATGATGGGAGGTTTGCAACCAGAGATCGGTGAAAACATCTTACATCCCCAAGACTCATATTAGAAGACACTTCTTGTGGATCATGGGAAGTTGATCCATAATAAATTTTCATAAAATCACTCACTGATGGCTACATGTAAGGATCTCAAATTTAAGAACACATATAAAAGTTTAATTTCTGATTGCCTTTCCTTTCTGATTTGGAAGTGTTAGTCTTAGTTGATACTCATGGATGTGCTGATGTGCCCCATGCTCAGGAACACTTTAATTCAAGTGGTTCCTGACAATTGTCTAAGGACACACTGGCTGGAAGTAGAGTGTAGTCAGCAGGGAATACCATGCAAGTGATCTAGCCTGAAACCATGCATTGCTGTTTGAAGACCTTTCTTTTTCCTATCCCAGGGCATAGAGTGATGAAATTGTTTCTTGGACTTCTCATTTCTTGGACTTCTTGCCTTGTTTCTGATCTCTAAAATCTACTTCCCAGCCTCATATTTCCCATGTCCAGATGTTTCCAAGCCTTGAGTCAAAGGAGAGGGCAGGTGGCATCTTATGTAACTGGGGCTTTGCTTTAAATTCCTGTTCCCTATGTCAGGACTCATTCTTTTGGAGATAAACTCTGATTTTAGGGGAGATTCCTCTTGCCCATGGATATGTCTTCTTTTGAAGGTCCCAAGAGAAAAAGCTGAAAAAAATGCGACATAATTACTGAAACATGAACATTTGTTTAAGGGAGCTTGGCAAAGGATCATCTGCTTATGAGGTCATGATACTTGGACTATATTATAGGAAAATTGATGAACTATCATATGCGGCCAAAAGTGTTCCGTGAGTGGACTTAGCGCAATCTCTATTTAATTCATGGTAGATGTTCTAAGATTACCTTAGATCTGGTATCCTCGTTCATTTTCACTTGTCCAGGTCCCTGTATTTTAACTTTCTTGTGAGCCATAGTATCTCTTTGCTGTATCTTGGATCAGGAGTGTTAAGCAAAGGCCTGTATGTTAAAAGCTTTGAGGGGTCTGATTGTTCAGGCAGCATGTGTATAGTAGAGGATTGCAAATTCAATCATCAATAGGAG
>NC_045030.1:5485902-5489956 GCF_008632895.1 Mastomys coucha | reverse complement strand
GTTTTTTGGAGGGAAAACTGGGAATGGAGAAATTTACATGTAAATAAAGAAAATATCTAAAAAAAAAAGAAAGAAAGAAACACGTTATGAGGGGTGTGTATTGGTAATCTAGCCCTTTTCTGTTTATTTCTTAGCTTTCTGGTTGCCATGAGGCAATCAGGGCTCCTCCACCATGTGCTTCCACCATAATGTATTTATTGTCTTGGCCACAACTCCAGGCAGTGTATTCAAGTGTCTATGGACTGAAACCTCTGAAGGAAGCCATGAAGCAAAATAAACCTCTTTCTTCATTAATTCAATTATCTTAGGTATTATGGAATAAGAATGGGAAATTAATGAACAACCTCCTTCATTTTAATATCCCCCAACACATTGCTGATCTTACCGAAGACTTTCAACAGATCAATGAAGAAGTGACTGCATAGAATGAGATATGGAAGCCTGATCAATTGGAGGAGAGATATAATGATGTTTTTTTCTTCTGTTTTAGCCTTCTAGGAGTATGAGTGGATTCATCAAGGTTTTTGTAACATCAGGATTTTCAAAGCTTTCCTTTTCCTTGTCTACAATTAAGAAAGTCTTAGAACAACCACTATGTACTATAGACTTTCAAATCCAAATTGAAGCCCCAACAGAAAAAGTATCTACTTGTCCTAGATTCAGATGACCGAAAAGTAATTTTCTAATTTTTTTGGTGAAAGAGAAATAACAGATAAAATATCTCAACTGACACCTAAATTCTAGTTGGTTTCCCCATCTCTTACCATTTATCGCATTTTTTCCCACTTGAAGTTTGATGCATAATTCCTCTTTTCTGAATGAATCTTACTGAAGGAAGCACTTCACTATCAGCTCTTGTTTGGATTCAATAACACTGAAATTATTGGCCTATCAACCATCCACAAATTCAAGCAGAAACAAATTGTAGGGGGAAATTGAGGGATTAGAGAGACAGCTTAATGGTCAAGAGCTCTTTCAGAGAGGAACAAAGTTCAGTTCCTAGCATGCAGATGGTAGCTCACAACTATCCATAACTTCAGTTACAAGGAATCTAACATTCTCTTCAGGCCTCCATGGGCACCAGGCACACATGTGATACATATACATACATTCAGACAAATACCCACATGCATACAAACAACAAAATAAAATGAATAAAAAACAATGGTGCCTGAGCAAAGGATAAGGAAATTGAAAACAGAAACTGCTTTACTATAAGTTTCAGACATATTAGGTGAACAAAGGAACACACAAGCAACAGCTGTCCCACATGACTGAACATAGGAGATGGTACTGTTTAATACACAAAGGCTTCAGCTAGATGTATAAGAAAGAAGATCTTATCTGGGATTCACTTTTCCCTGTAATGCATGAATGCAACCCCCATTAGCAATTGAAAGTAGAAGACTTCACATTTTACTTATGGAGTATACATTCTCTGATTACTCTGGTTGTCATGTCTTTGGCTAATTCAAAGAGTAGCTGACTTATAGTTAGGATAGAGCTTCTATTCCTTGACCTGATATTGCCAGACTCTAGTAGTTCTTGCCACAGCTAATTATAGTCCCTATCCTCCATTAAATATAAACTTGGAGATTACCTAGAGAAGGGATCCATTTGCAAAGTGAGCTAAAGCTGAAAGGGTAAGCTCACACAGTTGTCCTGTGTGATAGGCCTTGTGCAAATCAGAATAGTAAAAAATCAAGAAACATGACTCAGCAGAAGCTGGAACATGGAGAAAGAAGCAGATATTAGAGAAGTATGCATTAGAGAGAATGGAAGCAAGATAGGAATCTATGAGTCCCTCAAATCCTCTTGAAGGTTTTATATTCTGGATTTAGAACCTTTGAACATGCTGAGGATTGTAGCTCTGTGCATTTGTTTAGAATCTTCTGACAACTTTGTGGCTTCTAGGGACTGTTCATAAAGCATTTTCTAGGCACAGGTATCTGTATTCCATTGTGATAGCTTGATGTAATTCTATTCAGTTGTTGTTTCTTAGAACTCAAAAGTTACTAACTAAAAACAGAAACGTGAAGCTTACAGTTTATGGAGCTCAATGTTACACAGCTCAAACTGCATACAAGGTACCAAAAGAATAATATATGCTAATTTAAACCATGAGTTTCCAAACACTTAAATGATAGCTAGTTAAAGCCCATTTCCAAACCCATGCTGAAATTTCACACCTTTGTTCACATGAAATCAGGTAGAGTGGTTGCTTCTCAGGACAAAGGGACAGGACATAGAAGTCTGACTCAGCCACTAGAGAGAGGGAATATAAATAAATATACAAGTGGGCTGGGAGGAGCTTTCCTTATCATGTTCCTTTGGATGACAGAATTACCATGGAGCTATTCTTTCATCTGCAATTCATTCCAGGAAACCTGTTCCTAGCTGGTGGCATAGGTGGTTCCCAGATAGATCATTACTTGTTTGAACTTGGTTAATGTCTATGGTATCATGCTTTCCAGATTTTCCCTTTCCATACCTACAACATAGGTACTATGTAACCCAAACAAGGCTGGGTCCTAAAGACTGCAAAGAAGTTCTTAAAAAAAAAAACCAAGATTCCTTTTTCCAAGTAAATAATGATATAAATACTCTGATTTTACAGGCCAGTCCTTCAGTGCTACTGAACCTTTGATTAATCTGGTCCATAGAATCAATGCTTCTATACCTGTGGAGACATGGGCAACCATGTTAAACATTGCCCCTTGTGACACAATGTATTTTAGCTCAAGTAGCAAGTACAACATTTCTCCATAACTCTTGCCCTGGGTGGAGATGAGAGAGCCCCATCCTCTGCCTTACTTGCCTCATACACATTCTCAGATCCTATCCATTTTCTTCCATGGTATCTATAAGACTTTACCCTTGTTCACACAAGTGACTTTTCTTGCCCAAATCCAGGACATCCTCTAACATGATGTTCTTTTCCATGCTGGCACTAGTTATAGAGCCCATGCCTGTCTTTTATTCTCACTTTAACAACCTTTGCTACCATCACGTAGTTCCTGCTTCCTTCTGTTGGAAAAGCCTGAAGTTGGAGTCTTGAGCCTAAGGCAAGGAGTAAGAAAGAGTCCAGAGACATATCTTTTGTAAGGCAGGGTGTGTGTAATGGTGGTGAGGATTTTCCAGTTTGTAGAAATAGTGAAGCCTAGGAGCAAACACAGAGGACAAGGAACCACATAGCTTACCAAACAATTCCCTCATGGAGCTTTATTGGTGTTAGGGTAGTGGGTAGTGGCCTTAGTTCTTCCAGATACACAATTCTATGTCTTTGCCTTGGCTACATCAGACATGGAGACTAAAAGGAATTTAGAGGAGCCTTGTCCATGCCCAGAGACTATCTGTGTATATTGTTGACTCTTCTGGGTTTTGTTCAGCATGATTTCTCCTATTGATTCAGTGAGGGCTATTAGGCCATGGTGTGGTGTCACGTATATTCAACATGGGTCTTTCCTCTTCAGTTAAACCTCTCTGGAGACATTCAGATGTGATCCCTAGAAGATTCCAAATCCAGTCAAGTAGACAATGAAGAGTGATGTGACCATCCGACTATCATTTGGAAACAACAAAAATTTGTGTGCTTACTCTTAGATTTACAAAATTAAAGATATGGTCTTGGGTGATAGATTTAGATCTGCCAGTGAGCATTTCAGAGGCCAGACAATGCTCTGTCAGGGAAATGTGAGGTCTGTCTCACCTCTCCAAGCTCTGAGTCAACACCCACTGTGAAGGCCCAGGGTGTGCTGCAAGTTAGAAGGAAGTAATTTTGGGTTTTAAAATTAGTTATAGATAAGCTACACATGGATAATCAGGAGCTGACTGCAGCCTGGGCTCTAACTGAGCTTTAAGTCAATATTATAAGCTTGAATATTTATGGCTGTTTTGGTTTGTTTCCAAAAATGGATGAATGCACCATCTTTCCTCCTGTTACACAAATGGAAAACACCAGAAAGGCAGGATTCAAAAACACCAGAAATGCTTTCCTAGCATTTTCATGTTTACAGTTTTCATCCTGTTTCTCTCTCTCCCTCACTCTTCCTCT
>NC_045030.1:5482207-5485763 GCF_008632895.1 Mastomys coucha | reverse complement strand
TTCTCTTCTTATCCCTTTATATAGACTCCAGGAATCAAATTCAGATTTTCAGGTTAGTTGGCAAAAACTTTCCTGGCTGACCATTTTACCAGTGCCCATTTGTACATTCTGTTGTGAGTTGGCTAAAGACTGAAGGAAGACACACAACAAAGGAGTTTTAAAACATCTGTGGTGGTTAGAGAATCTTGAAAGCTCAGAGTAAAAGGTACTATTTAGCTCAGTGATTAGCTGTCAAGTTTAAAAAGCAAAATTGGGCATTCTAAATTATGCCTTTGAGCACTTTGAAGAGAGGAAATAACTTTAGTTTCCTCTCTCATAGTTGATGGTCACCTTTTGGGCCCAGCTATGACATTCTGTGGTCACTGGAAATTTCACCTCCTCTTGACTCTTCTTCTTTTTGGTAGGGGATTACAGGACACTTCAAATTAATTAGAGTCTAATTAAATTGTATTTCTCTTTGATAACTTCACAATGTCCTTGAGATCAGTAAAATCGATAACAATGAGTGGGCTCTGACCTGGGACTATGGACACGTGGCCTTGCTTTGCAACTTCCTTTCTATTTGACCTTGGGTAAAAACCACACATTGTTAACCCTCATCTATGCTTGGGAGTTGGTGTGCTTTGAAGAGTTAGTTGTTTGGAAGATTAAAGGAAGGGTGGGAATAAAGCATTTTATAAACTCTGAAGTATTATAGCCTATTGCTTAGTCTTTGCAGTTCCTATTGACTGCTGGTAGCTCCAGGGCTGTTCTACAGCTTGACCGGGAAATTACATGGGTTACCTCCTCACCTACGGTATACCTAAGGAAATGTGACTTAAGTTTTAAGCAATCTGCTCCTAGGGTCTTAGTTAAAGATGATATTAATGAGTATTTACAATGGGCCAGCGATTTTACCAATGTTGGACATACTTTATGCCATTGAATTCCCACACTAACAACATGGGGCAGGATTCTTATATATAGTAATTTTACTCATGTAAACATGATACAGAGTGACCAAGAAGCTTCCCACTTAAGCAACTTCTGGCTTACTATGAGGTTAACAACTAATACTGGTTAGGATGGGAACTATAACAAGATTGGTCTTATATTCCAGAACATTATGAAGTTGTCCAAAATGACTTAGAACTCTCTATATAACCCAGGCTAACCTACTGGGCTCATAGACATGAGCCTCATGCATGCTTAGCTGCCTCATTTTCTTCTACAGTGGATCTGCCTTTCATTGGAATAGAAGGAAGCAGGGTTCAGCTGAATATAGGTTGGCATTTGTGACTTACTTGTAGCTAGTAGACTGTAGTGGAAATGAGGCTTCCTGACTTCTGTGCTAGGTCAGAAAAGGCCATGCAGTTTCAATGTAGGTCTTTCAGGGCACTTGCTCTATGGGTTTTCTTTTGAGGATGTTCCTTCTCAGAAACCTAGCCTCATTGCTATGAAGTGCCATGTGGGCCATCTGTCACTGGTCCTACCTGGGTACTGCCTTTAAAATCATTTTATCTGAGGCAGCAGCTGTGTTTCAAAGAATCTTGCAGATGATCCCAGACTCAAGCCATGCAGATCTTCCCAACTGAGGCTCCAGGCACCAAATAACAGAGACCAGGCACCCTATGATACCCGAACTGAATTCTTGACCTCCAGGCCTCAGTTTGTTGCTGTTTTATATTATTAAGCTTGAAAATGCTGCCATGTAACAATACATGACTGGAACAGTTACTCTGCTGTTTTACCTGAATCCTTTCAAGGGAATGCCATTTGGAGTGGCCAAAATTCCCACTTCACAAGTATTAGATGTTCCTTGAGGAAAAATATCTATTTTGTTCTCCATTTTCCCAAGATCCTGAAGTCTAGAGATAGAAATATGGAAAGACTTCACTTATCTCTTCTAAGTTATATTCTGGATAATCATTAGCCTTCTAAGGTATCCAATGGACTAAAATACTCATTTATCTAAAAGCCCCAGAAACCAGACTTGCCTCGGTAGGGAGTATCTAGAAAACTGTGAACACATTTAGAAGTTTTCTCAGAGACACAGGAAGTCCTCTTCTGCTCTTTCAGCTGGCTACAGTGATGAGCAGCCAGGAATGGTACTCCCATTGAAAACATCAAGCCAACCCTAATTGGATTAACAAAGACATGGCTCAGAGGCTGAGCCAGTATCATGGTGTTCCAACAGTTCCCATCACACCTGATCTTGACAAATCTCCTAAACAGCATCCCTGAGAACTTCTGTTAGTGAAGGCCAGTACCCAGAGCAGAACAGTCCCACTGTTGGAAAATTTATCTGCAGGATGGGAACTATAAGGGAGCAGAAGGTACAAGGGCACCTGTGGATGTATTTACATAGTGTGTTTGCTCTGCTGCTTAGTGGAGTTAGGTACTTAAGACTCATATCCATCTCCCAAGTCATGTCATTTCCACACACCAATGACAAAAATAGAATCGGACCAGCAATTCAGGTATGGGAGGAAAATGGAAAATAAGTACCTTAGAACAGAGGGAACTTTTGTAGGATATTGGTTGAATAGAGCCACTCAGCAGTGAACACCAGGACCAACAGAGCCTAGTATATATATGTCATCTGATATTCACTGACCTATCACATTCTTGCTTCCTTTTTCTAGTTTCTGCTCCTTATTCTTAAGGAATAAGCCTTCCAGAGGACTCTTGGTTAGCAACGTACAACTGTTAAGACAATCTACAGTCTGCTCATCCACATCCACCTCTTGTCAGTCTTGATCACTGAAATGATGGAGGTCAGGTTAAGAAAAGCTGGGCAAAGACTCCAAATTCCCCTGGAAAAGGAATTGTTTTCAAAATCCTTGTAACTTTCTTTCATCTAGCCTTCCATGGAGCTTGAAAGGAATAGCATTATTCCTTGACTTGATGCTGAGCTGTCTCTTCCACATGTATAACCTCATTTAATTTTTATATTGACTCTAGGAGGTGCGACTGCTGTTAATCCCATTTTGCAGATTGTCAAACAACTTTCTCAATGTTACACAGCTTATACATAGCAGAGCCTGGATTATACCAGCAAATAGGCTTCAGAATCTGTACCCGTAAGTTCTATGGAATTCTGCCTTTAAATATATAAAAATAGCATATACTCAGATATTTCTGAAATATTTGCCTATATAAATGCTGAATGACTGAATAAAGAGTAGTTTATAATACAACACAAAATGAACTAGAGCTCGATTGGGTGGTATTTATTTTCAGCAATTGAGGTTGAAGGTGAGGAGAGGCTGAGGGAGCTTCCTAGGCCTAGCATATAAATGTTCCTTGGATGAGGGAAAACAAAGTCTTACTCATAGAAGAAAGATCCCTTGCTATTCCCCATCCCCCTCAGGATCTGAACAGATAATCAGAGCGTGCAGACATTCAGCAGTAATCAATTAGTACCTACTTTAGATTAAATTGAGAATATGTAAATTGGGCACCTCATCAAGGCTGCACAGAGCCAGTGATTTGAGACGCAGGCACCCCAACGACGTGCTGCAAACATCCCAGTCTCTGTGACACAGAAGGGCATGCAAATCTTGTCCCACAGCTG
>NC_045030.1:5476219-5482120 GCF_008632895.1 Mastomys coucha | reverse complement strand
TTCTTCATCTTTCCAGAAGCATATTATTTTATAGCATCAGAAAGAGCTCTCTATGTTAGGTTCACAGATAGCAGAACATCTTTCAGCTTGGGTCATAATTCTATGTCCACTAAACATTCTAGAAGTTAGGTGTTGTTTTGGTGCTTAGTTTTTATTTTTATTTTTACTTTTATTTTTATTTTTATTTTTGAGAACAAGATAAACAAAGTTGGTAGCTAAATATGATTAGGATTTCTGAGACTCCTCTTCAAATACCCTGAAAGGAAAACAAGAGGATATTATTGGGTTTCTGAATGCATTTCTAAGGGTAGACCTCATGAACAACCCAGAAGACACATATGCGTCAATATCAAAGGAAAGGGTCCTAGATAAGCAACTCTGAAAAGATAATGACAGTCCAGATAACAGAGGCATTGGGAAGGAGGCAAGTTGTAACCAAATATTTGGCTGGGGCAGCCCCTCTGAGCACAGAAGAGCAACCTCAGGGAAGATTACCACCAACAAGAAAGGATATCCCAATATCTTGTCCCAGATCATAGTAACTGGAAGGTCAGTGTTGAAGCCTAGAGGATTGCCATTTTTCTTCTGATTTATTGAAAAGGCATGACATGACTGAGAAAGATGTGGATTGTCAGCAAGACAGTGTGATGTTGAGCCAACAAAGGCAGGGTTAAGAATCTTTAAGAGTGAGCATGTGGTGAAAAGGCTAAAGAAAACCAATGAAGAAAACCCATACTGGTTCTACTAAGCCTACGTGCTATGATTTGAATATGAGACATCCCATGCAGGCTCATGTCTGTGCCCTTGGTCACCAGCTAATGGTGATTGTTTAGGAGGTTGTAGAACCTTTGAGATAAGAGGTATGGCTGGCAAAGATGAGCCAGTTGGGGCGGGTCATTGAGCCTGACCCTGCTTCTAGTCCTGCTATCCGCTGTCTGGTCAGGTACCATGTATGCAGCTACAAGTATTCTATGTTCTTTCCACTATAGGTGGAACCACCTAGGCAGCATGACTTCTGAATCACTAGGGAATGAAAGTGTGAGCAAAAAATTAACGTTTCCTCCTTCAGCTGTTCCTACCAGACAGTTTTAACTCCAATGAGAAAGGGAATGAACACAGGTGTGCTTAGGGCTGTAGTTCTCACCTAGGCAGAAAGCTCAACTCACTAAACAATCCTAGCTCTCCCTATCAGCTTGTTAGGAGTGTATAAGGCATATGTGTGTGTGTGTGTGTGTGTGTGTGTGTGTGTGTGTGTATTTTAACTCAAAAGGGATTGAAGAAGGGAAAATGCTCTTAGAGGAATTCTGAGATATTTTCTTCTTCCCTAGTAAATAACCAACACATAGCATTTGCCCTTTCCCAGATGTTGAACGCTGCACTAGACATGAATGCGGGGATATTTAAGAAGTGCAAATATATTTTTATAACTAAAGATAAGACAAGCATTCCCCAGGGAATTTGTATTTCGATTCAAAAACCAGACACGAGTTCAAGAAATGATCAGAAATTGGCAACAAGGCAGTGAGATGAGTGCAGAGATGAAATGGCACAGTCGATTGTTAGAGGCTTCTCAGAGCAGCGGTCAAAAAGTCATTCCTAACATTTGGGCAGAAGATTCTGAGTAAAGGCACAAGAGCAGGGATTGAGGATTCCCATGATGCACTGTACAGAAAGAGAATACTAATGGGACCAACTCCCTGTTCATGCTGAGTGTGGCACATTATGAACATGCTGGCAACGTATTCCTCATTCATTCTATGTCTGCTTCCTTGAGATGTGGTATTTTGGATCCTCCCACTAAGAGAGGAGGTCTAAGGACTGGGAAGGTAGCTCTTTAGGTAAAATGCTTGCTCTGCAAGAATGAGGAATACCTACATAAAAAGCCAGGTGCAGAAATATGCTCTTGTAATCATGTCATGGGAGTGCAGAGATGGGAGGGTTCCTAGGGCTTGCTGTCCAGCCAGTCTAGCTGTATCAGTGGTCTCCAGGTTCAATGAAATCCTTGTTCAAATATAAGGGAGAGTGATAAGAAAAGATATCTGATATTAACCTCTAGCCTCAGCATGTGAATACAAATACATACCACAAATCCATGAATACACACACAAAGAGAAAAGATCTATTTCCTCATAAGCACTTGAATATGGCTATTTTTAAAGTTCCTTTTAATGACCAACAAGTTACTAACAAAGAACTGCATCTAGGGGTTTTAAAAGGACTTACCTAATATTTGTAGATTGTGTCCTGGCTGCATTTAGAACCTGGAGACTCTTATGTAAATGAGCCCCAGTTCACTTACTAAACCAACTACACAGAGGAGAACCAGGGCAGCAGCTTGCCAGCTACCAAGCCTAGGAGACCATTCTTAACCATCCAGACAACTTACCAGCTGACTACAGATGATTGATCAGTCCCAGAAGAGACTAGCCAAGATAGCTTAGACCAGAATCAATGCCCAACCAACCCACAGAGTTAAGAGCCACATACACAAAAAGGGCACTGTTTTTGGTCAAAATTTTTAGATGATTACTTAAGCAACTAGAGCTGGGCAGATACAGTGGGAGATAGGTGAGTTTGTATGTGGAGTAGGATTATCTGAACAAGACTAAAATACATAGGATGCTTAAGAAAAATGAAATTCGTAAACATTAGGAAGAGTAAAAGACAATCAGCAAGCCTCAAACATACTTTGGCTGAGCAATGCTGTGATAAAATAGGGAGAAAGAACTTCTAGATTAGACAGGTGGAGCACAGAGTGGATAAACCCAATTTTAAGGTGATAAAGGTTCTCTAAGGGGGAAGCTAAAATCTTAGGAGTATTTTCTGAGGTAAGTATTAAGACATCAAGACTGAAAAAGCATAGAGTAGGGGAACTTAACCTCAGAGATACAGATACGTCATGGTTGATTTTTCAGAAAATGATACCATAAGGAAAGTTGGGAAAGGCAGGCAAATACAATGGTTCGTTCAAAAACTGAAGGCAGCAGGCACAATTTTTTAACAAGAGATCATGAAAAATGGAAAAGAAAGCCTATAATCCTAAGTTTAGAAAGGAGATAAGCTGAGGCATTTTGAATCTGTAAGGTTGGAGA
Source organism: Mastomys coucha (assembly GCF_008632895.1). Lineage (NCBI taxonomy): Eukaryota > Metazoa > Chordata > Mammalia > Rodentia > Muridae > Mastomys > Mastomys coucha. The sequence goes on along the minus strand of NC_045030.1, from coordinate 5,479,028 downwards.
ACTCCGCAGCAAAGCTTTATAAGTCCTTTTGCCTATTCTTCTCTTCCAGGATGCATCCTCTCCACTCAGTATTTTTCTTGGGTGATTTCTGGCTGTCCTGAATGAGTGTCTGGATCCATTATTGTGGAGCTGATTCAACCAAGATGAAGAAGGGTGACGATTATAAGCCTTTAGGATGAGTTCCCTATAGCTATAAGGAGAAGATGAAAGAAAGGAAAGGAATGTCAAGCAATTCAACCTTTTATTGTCTATTTTAGAAAAAGACAATGAACTTGAAGATAGAAGTGAAAGTAGGGACTCCCATAGTAGACCTTCTGCTGAGAGCTGGACATACAGGACTAGAATTAAAGTTTCAGAAGTGAGTGACCAGTAATATCTATAAATATCAGTAGATATCACCAAATGACGAAAAACTGATTTCAAAGAGAAGACTATAACGCAGATGTTTGTAGTTGTGGACAATGTTTATAGATGGGATGAAAGTGAGGGAGCTGCCAAAGAAGTCAAGAATGCAAGGACAAGTCTCCCAGATGATAACCATGGAAACCAAAGCAAGGGGGCTAGCCAACTTTGTCTGATAAGAAAAGGGGCAAGGAGTCCAAAGACAATGGACCTATTCCTCCTCTGTTTACATGACCATTGGCCACTTTTAAAAACAGAAGAAAGGGTATCATGGTTTAATCCTAAGAAGGCAATGAGTGAAACCCTTGCTTGAGTTTACAGGAAATTCCTAACAGTTGTTTTGGTAGTATACAAAAATCTGTGGGCATCTTTAACTGTCTACAATCCAAGCTCCAAAATGTCTTCTCCTGATGAAAGTAGTCTTTAATTCAAAGATGACACAAAGAAACTACAACTTCCTATGTATCCCCCAAGAAGGTGCCACCCTCGACTTCTGGAAGCACCGTTTCACTGAGACGTGCCTGACTTGTAGGTCTTAAGTTTCTGTAAAACATTTAGTCAAGTAGTTTGGTAACAGTGGAGACAGTGGACAAGCCCTTATTGCTCACAGGGATGCCTCTGGGGCTTCTTTCACTGCAGTTAATTTCCAGGACATGGCGCCACTAAATATTAGCATGTCCCCTCGTGTTAATGGCAAATGGCAAGAGGCTCTCATAATTTAGATATTTTTATGGCTGTTCTGTGGAAGCTAATTTTGTCTAACAAAACCCCATTAAGTTTTAGCTCTATCCTTTTCCCTTCCTCCAACTCCCAGAACTGGGACTTATATGTTAATTGCAGCCAGTCTATGCTAATTAGGTTCCATTTTCTATTTCTTAAAGAGACAGATGCCACCAGGTCCTGCCCCAATCATCACTCCTTCCCACCTCCATGGCCAGTTTTTCAGAGGTTAAATTCCACACTGGATAAAGAATTCACTTAAGGCATACATTTGAAGTTGGAAGGCAGAGGGGTCAGGTGTTTCCATATTCCTCACAACTTCCTCCTCTGCAGGAGGAATGCTTCCTTCCCACGAAATTCTAAGTGTAGCATTTCTAATTGAGAAACAAATCAAAACACTATTAGATTCCTTAACTACACACAACATTCAACAAAATACCCCTAAGGCCTACCATAACCATTACGTTGAACAAAAGACCCTCAATCCCAGAGCTTTCATTTATGTTGTGATAAGTTTGGGCTTGTCATTGTAAACTGAGTAGAGAGCTACAAGGCAAGAACTGCCTAAAGAAAAAAGCCACTTTCTGTATCCGTGCTTATTTTCATTTGCTGAATGATTATCTACTAGGACCCCAGCAGACATTGGAGAGAATAAAAACTACATGGGTAAGGCAAAGATATTACCCATAAAAAGTCTCCAGATTCGTGGGAAGACATATTAGTACTACTTAAAATAACTTGTCCACTATCCCTACCTTAATTCATATCCTTAATATGAATTAAGTTCATGTACATTATTGCATTTGAATCATCACAATGAGATGAGGTATATATTGATTTGTCATGATACAGAAGGAAAAACTGAGGCTTAAAGGGCACATGAAATACTTATTGTGGTCCATGAGAGAAGCCAACATCAATAGACAGACAAATATTCCACATGAAATCAAGTGGGAGAACACATAATGTCACATAAAGAAGGGAGTCTAGGAGAGAGAAGACATGAAAATTGAACACATTTAATCTATAGGCATGGATCAGAACTTGTAGAAATAGGATGTAAAGCTTCTGACCTGTCCTTGCTGCTGGGCCAGACCCATAGTTGATCTGCTCCAGTGAAGACTCCATACCCTGTTTCATCCTTGAAGACCCACTGTACTCAGAGCAGTTGAGGACCTGCTACACTCAAAGCAGTTGAGGACCCGCTGCACTCAGAGCAGTTGTCTTAGGCATCTCAGGAGATCTACTGCAGCCAGGGCAACAGCTTCTCTGCCCCTGTGAAGAACCCCAAGTTGGAAGGCCCCACAGGTGGTTGGATACAGACAGGGCTACAGGCCTACCAGGAGACCTGAAGCAACCCAGGGACAAAAAAGGCAGACTCCATACAGTCACCCAGACCAACAAACACCAGGGATATCTAGATGGTGAAAGGCAAGCACAAGACCATAAGTAACAGATGCAAAATTACATGAGCATCATCAGAACCCAGTTCTCCCACCACAGCAAGCCCTGAATACATCAACACATCTAAAAATTAGGAATCTGTCCTAAAATCCTATTTCATGAAAATAATAGAATCCTTTAAGGAGGATATCAATAACTCACTGAATGAAATACAGGAAAACACAGGTAAACAGGAGAAGGAATTGAATAAAGTAATCCCAGACCTAAAAGTAGAAGTAAAAAC
>NC_045030.1:5470771-5476209 GCF_008632895.1 Mastomys coucha | reverse complement strand
CACAAATGGAGGCAAACCTGGAAATGGAAAACCTAGGAAAGAGATTAGGAGTTACACATGTATTACCAACACAATACAAGAGAAAGAAGAAATAATCTCAGGTGTAGAAGAGATTAACACAACTGTCAAAGAAATTTTAAAACATAAAAAACTCCTAACCCAAAGCACCCAGGAAATTCAGGACACAATGAACAAACCAAACCTAAGAATCATTGGAATAGAGGAGAATGAAGATTCTCAGCTCAAAAGACCTGAAAATGTCTTCAACAAAATCATAGAAGAAAACTTTCCCAATCTAAATAAAGAGATGGCCATAAAGGTACTAGAAGCCTATAGAACACCAAATAAATGGCACCAGAAAAGAAAATCTTCTCTTCACTGAATGCACACAGCAAAGAAAAAATATTAAAAGCTGCAAGAGAAAAAGGCCAAGTAACATACAAAGGTAGACCTATCAGAATTATACCAGACTTCTCAACAGAGACCATGAAAGCCAGAAGAGCCTGGTCAGAGGTCATGTAGACTCTAAGAGAACACAAATGCCAGTCCAGGAAAATTCTCAATCAACATAGATGGAGAAACCAAAATATTTCAGGACAAAACCAAATTCAAACAGTATCTATCTACCAACCCAGCTCAACAGAGGATCCTCTGTTGAAAGGAAAACTCAACACAAGGAAGATAACTACACCAAAGAAAGGACAAGGTATTATGCATCTCACAACAAAGTCAAAAGCAGAGAGCCACAAGCACATAACGCCACCTACAAAAACAAACATATCAGGAACCAACAGTCATCTCTCTTTAATAACTCTCAATATTAATGGAGTCAACTCACCTATAAAAAGGCATAAGCTAACAGACTGGATATGCAAACAATATCCAGAATTTTGCTGCATACAAGAAACATACCTCAATAACAAAGCCAGGTACTTTCTCAGAGTAAAAGGATGGAAAAAGGTCTTCTAAGCAAATTATCCCAGGAAACAAGCAGGCGTTTCCATCCTAATATTCAATAGATTAGACTTTCAATCAAAAGTTATCAAGCATGATAAAGAAAGACACTTCATATTCATCAAGGGGAAAATCCACCAAGAGAAAGTCTCAATTCTGAACATCTATCCCCCAAGTGCAAGAGCACCCAAATTCATAAAAGGAAATTTACTAAATTTCAAAACACTCATTGAGCCCCACACAATAATAGTGGGAGATTTCAACACCCCACTCTCACCAATGGACAGGTCATTGAAACAAACTAAACAGAGACACAGTGAAACTAAGAGAGGTTATGAACCAAATGGATTTAGCAGATATCTACAGAACATTTCACCCTAAAACAAAATGATACACCTTCTTCTCAGCACCTCATGGTACCTTCTCCAAAATCGACCATTTAATTGGTCACAAAACAACCCTCAACAGATACAAGAAGATTGAAATAACACCATCCATCCTCCTGGATCACCATGGCCTAAGGCTGGTCTTCAGTAGCAGCAAAAACTACAGAAAGTTCACATACACGTGGAAACTGAACAATTTTCTACTCAATGACAACTTGGTTAGGGAAGAAATAAAGGAAGAAATTAAAGACTTCCTAGAATTTAATGAAAATACTGACACATCATACACAAACTTATGGGGCACAATGAAAGCAGTGCTAAGAGGAAAGTTCACTAAGTGCCCAGGTAAAGAAACTGGAGAGATCTTACACTAACAATTTAACAGCACATCTGAGAGCTCTAAAACAAAAAGAAGCAAGTAGAAGCAAGAAGAAGAAGCAAGAAGAAGGAATAGAAGGCAGGAAATAGTCAAACTCAGGGCAGAAATCAACCAAATATAAACAAAGGAAACAATACAAAGAATCAGCAAAACGAAAAGCTGGTTCTTTGAGAGAACCAACAAGATAAACCTCTAGCCAATCTAACAAAAGGGCCAAAAGGCAGTATCCAAATTAGTAAAATCAGAAATGAAATGGAGGACATAACAGAAATGGAGGGAATTCAAAAAATCATCAGATGCTACTGTAAAAGTCTCTACTCAACAAAACTGGAAAATCTAGATGAAATGGATGGTTTTCTAGACAGATGCCACATACCAAAGTTAAATCAAGAGAAGGTAAACTATCTAAACAGGCACATATCACACAAGGAAATAGAAGTCATTTAAAACCTCCCAACCGAAAAAAGCCCAGGACCAGATGGATTTAGTGCAGAATTCTACCAGACAGACCTTCAAAGAAGATCTGATACCAATTTTCCTCAAACTATTCCATAAAATGGAAACAGAAGGAACACTACCTAACTTGTCCTATGAAGCCACAATTACTCTGATACTTAAACCATACAAGGACCCAACCAAAAATGAGAACTTCAGACCAATCTCGCTTATGCATATTGATGCAAAAATACTCAATAGAATTCTTGCAAACCAAATCCAAGAACACATTAAAACCATCATTCACCACGATCAAGTAGGCTTTATTCCAAGAATACAAGATTGTTTTAATATACAAAAATCCATTAACATAATCCACTATATCAACAAACTTAAAGAAAAAAATCATATGATCATCTTCTTAGATGCAGAAAAAGCATTTGACAAAATACAACACCCATTCATCTTAAAAGTATTGGAGAGATAAGGAATTCAAGGCCCATACCTAAACATACTAAAAGCAATTTACAGCAAACCAACAACCAATTTCAAATTAAATGGAGACATACTTGAAGCAATCCCACTGAAATCAGGGACAAGACACGGATGCCCACTCTTCCCATATCTATTCAATATAGTACTCGGAGTGCTAGCTAGAACAATAAGACAACAAAAAGAGATCAAGGTGATAAAAATTGGTAAAGAAGAAATAAAGGTATCACTATTTGTAGATGATATGGTAGTATTTATGGTCACATAAGTGACCCCAAAAATTCTACCAAAGAACTTCTCCAGCTGATAAACAACTTCAGCAATGTGGCTGGATGTAAAATTAACTCAAATAAATCAGTAGCCTTCTTTTATACAAAGGATAAGCAGGCTGGGAAAGAAATTAGAGAACCAATTCCCTTCACAAAAGCCACAAATAATATAAAATATCTTGGGTTAACTCTAACCAAACAAGTGAAAGACCTGTATGATAATAACTTCAAGTCTCTCAAGAAAGAAATTAAAGATCTCAGAAAATGGAGAGACCTCCCATGCTCATGGATTGGCGGAATTAACATGGCAAAAATGGCCATCCTACCAAAGGCAATCTATAGATTCAATGCAATCCCCACCAAAATCCTAACACAATTGTTCAAAGACATGAAAAGTACAATTCTCAAATTCATCTGGAAAGGTAAAAAACACAGAATAGTGAAAACAGTTCTTAACAATAAAAGAACAGCTGGGGGAATCACCATCCCTGACCTCAAGCTTTACTACAGAGGAGCAATAAGTGATAAAAACTGCATGGTATTGGTACAGAGACAGACACGCTGATCAATGGAATAAAATTGAAGACCCAGAAATAAAACCATTCACTTACGGTTACTTGATCTTTGACAAAGACGTCAAAATATACAATGGAAAAAAAGAAAGCATCTTTAATAAATGGTGCTGGTCTAACTGGCTGTCTGTATGTAGAAGAATGAAAATAGACCCATATTTGTCACCTTGTACAACTCTCAAGTCCAAGTGGATCAAGGACCTCAACATAAAACCAGATACACTGAATCTAATAGAGGAAAAAGTGGGAAAGAACCTTGAACTCATTGGTACATGGGGAAATTTCCTAAACAAAAACTCCAATGGCTCATGCTCTAAGACCAAGAATTGATAAATGGGACCTCATGAAACTGGAAAGCTTCTGTGAGGCAAAGCACATAGTCAATAAGACAAATCGGCAACCTACAGATTGGGAAAAAAACTTCACTAACCCCACATCCGATAGAGGGCTAGTATCCAAAATATATAAAGAACTCAAGAAGTTAAAACCAAACAACCCAATCAAAAAATGGAGTATAGAACAAAACTGAGAATTCACAACTGAAGAATCTCAAATGGCTGAGTAGACCTAAAGAAATGTTCAAAGTCCTTAGTGATCATAGAAATGCAAGTCAAAACGACCCTGAGATTCCACCTTACACCAATCAGAATGGCTAAGATCAAAACCTCATGTGACAACACATCCTGGAGAGGATGTGGAGAAAGAGGAACACTCCTCCATTGCTGGTGGGAGTGCAAACTGGTACAGCCACTCTTGAAATCAATCTGGAGGTTCCTCAGAAAATTGGAAATAGATTTACCAGAAGACCCAGCTATACAACTCTTGGGAATATACTCCAAAGATGCCCCACCATGCCACAGGGGCACATGTTCCACTATGTTCATAACAGCCTTATTTTTAATAGCCAGAAGCTGGAAACAACCTAGATATCCCACAACAGAAGAATGGATACAGAAAATGTGATTCATTTACACAATGGAATTACTACTCAGCTATTAAGAACAAGGACATCCTGAGTTGTGCAAGCAAATGGATGGAACTAGAAAATATCATCCTGAGTGAGGTAACTCAGACCCAAAAGGAGGTGCATGCTATGTACTCACTAATAAGTGGATATTGGCTCCCCCCGCCAAACAAAAGAGTACAGAATACCCAAGATACAGTCCACAGAACTCAAAAAGGTCAACAAGATGAAGTGCCCCAGTGAGGACACCTCAGTCCCACTTGGGAGAGAGAAGAAAGCAATCTCAAGTGGGGAGGAAGGGAGGGGTCTGGGAGGGAAAGTGGATGGGCAGGGTGAGTGGTGGGGAGAGGGGAACCTGATCTTGTAATGGGTGAGAGAAAAAGACTAAAGCCCTGAGGGCCAGCTGAAAGAATGGAAACAGGCAACCTCAGGAAACAGAAGGTTGGGGAAATCCTTCAGAATGCACCAGAGACCTGGGAGGTAAAAGACTCTCAGGAATCAAAGGGAAGGACCTTAGATGAAATGTCCTATAGTAGGGAGAGGGAACTTATAAAGCCCACTTCCAACAGGAAGACAGGGCATCAAGTGAGGCATGAGGTTGCCATCTCACAGTCACATCTCTGACCCGTACTTGTTCCTGTCTGAAAGAATTACAGGGATGGAAATGGAGAGGAACCTGAGGAAAAGAAGGTCCAGTGACAGGCCCAAAGTGGGATCCATCTCAAGGGGAGGCCCCAAGGCCTGACACTATTACTGAGGCTATGGAGTGCTCACAAAAGGGGACCTATCATGACCCAACAAGCAGCTGAAAGAGTCAGAGGTAGGTTTGCACCAAACCAATGAACAGAAGCAGTTGACCCCTGTGGTTGAATTAGGGAAGACTGAATGAAGGTGAGGAGAAGGGTGATCCTGTAGGAGGACCAGCAGTCTCAATTAATCTGGACCCCCGAGATCTCTGAAACACTGGACCACCAAGCAGGCAGCATA
>NC_045030.1:5464612-5470609 GCF_008632895.1 Mastomys coucha | reverse complement strand
TTTTTTTAAAAAAAGAGAAAGAAAGAAGATGTAAAATTAGAATGGTCAGGCTCTAAGCCATTCTTCACACTCTCATGCTAGGTGCGAACATGTAACAGTGATCATGTCACTCAGAGCAAATGAGTAATAAGGAAACACTCTAACTGGGATCCTGGCCCAAAATTCAAGATATAGTACCTGGCTGTGACTTGAAGAGAATTTTTGATAGGTGGAAAGGATAATTTGGGCATTTCCACGGAAGGAAATAATGAGAGAATGAATAAAGGATAAGATACAGGTATAAGACAGATGTAGGACTCTAAGGGATAACGGGATGCTGAGAGATGAGGCTGGAAATGTGGGATGGGACAGGTCTGAAGTTCAGATTGTTTATGCCACATGAACAGATGTGGAATATTCTTTGTGCCAGAGCATCTCAATATTACAGTCCCTATGATTCCCCTGGGAATACAGTCAAAAATTGAGATTCTGATTCAGCAAGTCTTGGGCAAGAGGCCTGAAATTCTGCATTTCTAACAAGCTCTTCAGTAATGTAGATGCTATTTTTAATCACATGGAATAGCAATGCTGTGAACAAACAGCCTGCTAGCCATACAAGGTCAGGGACTCTGCTTTCTATTTCTTTGTTCTCATACAATGTCTAGCCTGTTGGTGTGTGCAGAACAGGCCCACTCTCGGGGTTGGATGCTGCTGCCTATGGTCATGATCTCTCTCCCCTGTAATCAGCTTCCTTGCTCTCCCCAAAGGCTTTGTCCACTCAGCTGTAACAAACCAAGGCTTTCCAATACCTTGTTGTGGAGACTCCTGACAGACCTATGCTCCAAGCTTCTTTTCATTTTAGGAAGGGAGGGGGAGCCCAAATCGCTGGGTTGGGGGGATTCTTTCATTACTGGAGGTCTATGCAGATTCATTAGCGCTTTGGGGAAGCCATCAGAAGTTGATTGTGCTTGAAGGGGTTGCTCGTCTCCTCCCATTTCCTAATTTGATTTCACGGCTCTGCAATGAAGTCAGAATTAGAGGCGCATTAAAGGTGGGGAAAGGGGAAAATAAATTCCACCACCAATAGAATCCTGAAATTCTCAAGGTGCCTTTTCTCAGGGCCCCCAAGGAAGGATCCATTACACTAGAATGAAGTTGTCCTCAAGAAAGATCACAGGCTAAGACTTCATGGCTGTATACTCAGAGTGGAAGACAGAGCACAGAGAACTCTCATGCTTGTGGGGAAAGGGTGAAAAGAATTCTGGATGTCCTGGTTTGTCAAGAGCCCATCTTGGAGAGTGCTGAGTGACCTGCACTGATATTCATGCTTCACAATGCCGTCTCCTCTGCATCTCCTTGAGCTTAGAAGTCCCTGTGAGTTTAATGCCATGGACTTAAGGCCCTAAGGGCAAACAATGGTCAGGTGCCTACTACAGACTCAGTTGCTACCCTTTGTTCATCCCCCTTCACCCTCACCTCCTGTGCTCCACAGGTGTATGTGCTGACCACATGCTAAGCTCTGCCTGAAGACTATTCTGGACATGTTCAGGCCTCAAGCCAGATGAAGCACGGATGGGGGTGAGTTGGGGTGCTTGTCACTTCCTATCCTGGAAAGCATCCTTCAACCAATGAGATTAGTAAATGTATCCCCCAGCTTCTTCACTCAGGCCCAGGACATACCCTACTTAACTGCTCCTGAGGTCTTGAGCAGCAGGACTGAGCTCCTGTTGCCCTGAATGGTCACTCACTTGAGAACACGTTGTGTAGATACTCTTTTCTTTCTTCGCCCTACTTTACCACCTCATCATCAGCACTCCTGGACTTGACTTTCAACTCAATTATTTGCCCTCAAGTATTTACTGGTGGATGGTACTTCTGGGAAAATCCAAATTAAGAAAGTGCCTCGAAGCATTCTCCACTAAAATGCCACTGTTTCAGGCTGCCAAGGGTTCCGGGCTTCAGGAATAGACAGAACTTTATGAGTGAATATTTTCTGAACAAAGTGAGAGAATTGCTCAGCATAATCCTCTGGGCAGAGATGGAAGGGAGCACACTTGGGAAATCTGGAAATGGCACAGCACAACCGACTGGTGGCCAAAAGGAAAAGTAACAGTTCCAGCTCATCTGCCATTGTGGCTCTGCAGGGACTGTTTCCTATTGTTGGGTTTTCCTTGCAAATGGGGAGTGTTTCATGGGTTTCCTAAGCGTGGGGTTTGAACTTTGTCTTACCTCTTCCTGGGTGTGTAGCCTAGAATTGAGTCATTTTGTTTTCTAAGTTTTGGTGTCGTTGGGGGTAACTGGAGATCAGAGTAAGACTCATGGGACCAAGCTATCAGCTTCCAGTAGAATTTCTTGGAGTCCCTGAAGAAACACTGACTTTGTCCTTGACTCGCTGAGTGGCCATGTGTAAGTTAACAATGCTGAGTCTGTCTCTTTTCTGATGAACAACTACAATGAATCTGAAGCTCATGAAATTACCTAGATTTGATCTATAGAAATGGCAATTTCATGTGCTGAACCTAAGGTTTAGCAGAGTTTCTGTGAGGATTTATAGTCATGTAGTAGAAGCACTTAGTGTGTGGACTAGGACATAGTAGGCATGCAACTATTATAGACAACTATTATATTATATAGATTACTATTATAGACAACTGCTATAAATATTAATTCACATGTTATGGCTGATGGTTGAGCCAGAAAACAACCAACTTCCACCTTCCCCACCTGAGATTTCAACAAATAATAATATCTACCTCCACAAGGATCCTGTTTGTCTACACACAGAGCAAAACCACACGCCAGTAACAAGCACCGGATAGCCAGATGCTCGTGAACACACCAGGCTCTGTCTAGTTCTGAGCTTCCTGAATGACACACTTTTTTTGTTTGTTTTTCTAAATGTCATATTGAAGCCATTGTGAATGAAAGAATGAGAGATGATTTCAGCTTCCATCTTTTGTGATGCTCAGCTTCAGAAAAAATAAAGGAGGTCCCAGCAAAATTAACTTTATCATTTTAAGAAACAGCCATGGCAAATACATTCATTATCCTACAACACCAAGTGCTGTGCACCAGTGCGCGCAGCATCTGTCTGCTCTCTAATTCTGCCATTATTATTACTCACTGAAAGGGCAGGCGGGAGAGAATTCCAGGCAATCCCCCTCAGCAGAGGTTTGCAGATTTCATGGAGCACTCAAAACTCCCCCAAATGTGCTCCTGGAGCATTTGGCTTGCTAATCTTGTTGACATGACAGAAAAAAAAATCGAAAATAGCTAATGGCCTTAATTTTCTTATATCTGACAGCTAACCAATTCATCCTGCCCCAAACACTTACTCATCTAATTTCCTCCCTTCCTCCCATGGCCGTGTCTTTATTTCTTTCTCTCTCATATGTGTATATATGTACCACTCTTTTCCAAACCTGTCAATAACAGCTCTCTCTGTCTCAGTTTCTCTCCTTTGAGTGTGTGCATCTCTCTCTCTCTCTCTCTCTCTCTCTCTCTCTCTCTCTCTCTCTCTGTGTGTGTGTGTGTGTGTGTGTGTGTGTGTGTGTGTGTGTGTGTATACACATGTAACTGAGCTTTAGTTTCTTTTGCAGACTCTCAGGAAGGTCACAAACTACAGCTGCAGATGTGCTCCTCAGATGGCAAGCAGGGACCTACAAACAGAATTGCTTCATCAAAGTCCTATGACAAACTAGGAACAATCAAGAGAAGAGTGATGCAGATCAGTTAAGGTGACCATTGTGAATAAGATGGAGATGCAGCCAGTGGGGCCTGGGAGGTAGATGTGGAGCATGACTACTGGATCTGGTGGTCACATCTGGGTTGGGAAGGCAGCTGAGTTTGTGCTGGTTTCTGAGCAGTAAGCCCAAGGAAGACAAGTAGATGTTGACAAGGCACCAGGTGATTCAAAATCTAGGCTCAGAGACCCTGAAGCCAGTGCTGCATCTATGTACAGGAAAAGTATGAGAGCACTGGCTGGAGCTGCACCACATGAAATTGAACTATGTAATGTGTGTGTGTGTGTGTGTGTGTGTGTGTGTGTGTGTGTGTGTGTGTTAGGGCAGGATGTATTAATGGCTAAATGGCTGTTCTAAGTTATAAAGGGCCTACTGTCCCACAGTTTGTATTGTAAGACTAATTTCTCAGAGTGATTTCTTTTGTTCTTTCAAATTACCTCTCTCCCAGATCTGTAGGCTTTGTGTTGTAGAAGAAGAATAAAACATTGGGTGGAGTGGAGGTAAAGTGTCCAGAAGTTAACTTGGACGCTTACTGTTCTGCAGAGGCCTGGACAGTACCTTTCTCCAGAGTGTTTTTCTCTTCTAAATTTCCTTTGTCTCAGATTACCTGCGTAACATATAGTTGAAATAAAAAGTCCAAAATTTGTTTACACACCTTGGGGAAACTGGTATTCTCTTCTCACAAATATTTGCATGAGCCCCACCCCTTCTATGCTTCCAAGATTGGGGCAGTCTTTAGCTTTAGTATCTTTAGCTTTAGATGTTTCTAAACATCTAAAGTGAGTAAAGGCTACCCTGAGCCTTTTACTCACTTCTTTCTCTTGCTCTCTTCTTTCTCTGCCCCTCCCCCTCCTGCTGCATCCATCCATCTATCTATCTATCTATCTATCTATCTATCTATCTATCTATCTATCTATCTATCTATCTATCAGGCTTAGAACTCCTGATTTTCCTCCCTCAGGCTTACAGATGCTGGGATACAACATACAGATATTTTTTTGCCATCATACTTGGCTCAGAATCTTCTACTCCTGTCTCCCCATAAGCCATTTGCTTTTTCACCTGGAATGGTTTGATTTCCCTGGAGTGGTTGCGGAAAGTAATCTCCTCTTACCCTGTATTCGCCAAGCTCCAAAGCACCAGGGCTCACCCAAGGTGATGGCATGGCTGTGTTCAGGTTTCCACTCTGCCTGTCTGTGAGTTGCCTCCTGTCTTCCTGCCTATTCTCCAGAGCAGTGGTTCTCAACCCTCCTAGTATTGCAACCCTTTAATACAGATCCTCATGTTGTGGTGACTCCCAAAGATAAAATTATTTTTGTTGTTACTTCATAATTGTAATATTGCTACTTTTATGAATTGTAATTTAAGTATCTGTGTTTTCTGGTGGCCTTGGGTGACCCCCGTGAAAGGGTCATTTGACCCCCCAAAGGGGTTGCAACCCACAGGTTGAAAAGCACTGCTCTTCAGTTAGGCTCATCTTTCTCATTTTATTTCTTGACTCAAGCTTGGGAGTGAGGTGTCTAGAGACCTGCCGTAATTAATGACATCTGACCGAAGGTCAGCAGCTGAACAACTGGGACAAACTTCTCAATTCACAAATCATCCTTCCTAGGCTGAGGGAAACACTGAGCCCTAGCAAGGTCTTTCTCGACACCCATTAGTCACTGAAGCGGTCCTGCTCACCCACCTCCAGGACCCTTTCATTTCCAAACTGCACAGAGTCACATCCAAATAAATGGTGCAAGGGGTTCTAAGGCCATCTCAAGTCTTACTTGGAATTCTGTGTTGTTGCAGTTGATGGTTGGGGCTTAACCTGAAAGAGCAAAAGTCAGGTTCTAACCCCTGTGGCAGAGACTAGAAGTCATGACACAGTCATGCCTGCACCCCACAACAGAGATCTCCAAATGTGAGTAGATACAGCCTGGGCCAAACACAGGTCTTGGGTGACATTTGTCCTTCCAGGAGAAAATGTTCTTTCTAAGACTTGTCCTAGTTCTTTTGCTAAAAAAAAACAAAAACAAAAACAAAAACAAAAACAAAACAAGAAACACGGTCAAATGTCTCCTAATGCCACAGACATTTTGGAAAGATTAGCAAATCTTTTGAGAAAGATTTGCTAAGGAGCTATCTGCGGTGGTGAGATTCCCTAGATGGTGAGTGAGAAGATAGGAGAAAGTTGAAGTTGGGACTGAATAGCAGGTTATTTCTAAGCATCATCACAGACTGGCTATGTGTGACTGTGTCTTTAAGTGACTTGCCTCTTGTTTTTTTTTTT